>NC_089223.1:62328285-62629856 GCF_963924675.1 Phocoena phocoena | reverse complement strand
GGTGATTTCCAAAACATCCTAATAAACCCCAGCTGTTTTTTTGGGTTTTTTTGTTTTAGTTTCCTTTGAAAGAGAATCAGCAGCTCGTGGTAAGGCTGTTCTAAAGAGATGTGGAAGGGCAGACGAATACTTTGAGCCTGGCAGTACATCAGGCACCTTTGGTTTGCTCTGTCTATTCCTAAGAGTGAAATCCTTGCTAGCTCTTGGTACTCACCAGCACCCAGCCAGTTACTTCGTGCTTTTCTGGGCCACCCCGGGTCTGAATGGCCAGGTTGTCTCGGTCGCCAGGCAAGAGTTCTGTTCTTTGAACTCCATAGTGACCCCTTTTAACCTGCAAAAAAAAAAAAAGTCGGGTGGGGGGAGGATATAGTCTGAGTTCTCTGCACTGAATCATCAGCTTGGAAGTGGTCAACATTCCTAGAATTGCACAGGGTATGCATCAGACTTTCTAACTGGATTAAACCCAGCAATTTCCATATTACCCTTTCCTGAATACTTATGTAAAATATACATTCTTTTTTATACTTCTTCCTGTCAGTTTCCCTCTAAGCTTGTATATTTTGAATTAATGTATTTTTCTGCATGTTTGGGGAATACAGACTGTCACACTTTCCAGCCACTGGCTACCATCAGTAACGCATGCCCTTGTAAATTCTGCTTCTCAGTGTTGGGTCTTGTTTGCCATATGCCATTTTGATAAACTGTCACCGAGTCCTAGGTTTGATACTTGGGACCTTGTGTAAGAGCTCAACTCTTAGGACTCTTCCTGCAACAGCCTCATCAATGGAAAATAACAGGTTGAGTCCAAAGCCAATACCATTACTTTATTCTGAGGGCTAAGGGTTCATCACATGATTTACTAAAGACCTGAGAACAAAAACGCCTGTCAAGTACGAGCTGCTGTCGTTGTTCTCTTATGACAAAACTTGCTATCCCTGTGCATGTCATGATGAGATTCAGAAAGATGAAGAAAGAAGAAACTGGGTTTCCTTGGCTTGAGGCCACTAGAGAATACTGTCCTACTTCCCCCCTCGTTTAAAAAGGTAAACTGTGTTCATTATGTAAACTTTGGAAAATGTATAAAAATTCACAGAAGAATAAAATTTACCTGTAACCCCTCCATACATATACATTTAGCATAAATTTCTAGAAGTGGAATTGCTGAGTCACAGTATAAATATTTTAAGGCTTGTGATAATGATGGGTTTAAAAATATACATCAGAGAATACATGAAGCAATGTTTGTTTATTCCATCCCAGCCTTCAAAAGTTAAGTTGATGTTTATTGATATTACCTTTGTAATTAGAAAAAAGGATTTATAGTCTAAAATAGGTAGTTTTCATTTACTTTTATAATTAAGCAAATCTTGAGTTAGATCATAGTATCTAATTTTTTTTTTGACACTTTACATCAGAGTTGCTTCTCCTACTTGTGAGCCCAACTGCCACCACATGCTGTTACTAAGCTGTTGTCTCAGCATCAAACCCACCCTTTATTTTTTCTGCTTCATGACACCAGGATTGGCACTCTGCAAACCATGTGGAATCTAGGCCAACTCCTACTCTATAAAAAATACCTAGCATTACTTATTTGGAATGCCTGGTTTTTGCCTGTTTGCTTTTTTTTCCCTGAGACTTGCCCATATTGCCACTATTAGTGAGAGAAAACCAGGTATCTCAGTGTTTTTCTTATATGAATGTTATAAAGACAAAACAGATAGACTCAATAGGCATCTTTTTCCTTCAGTTTCCAAGTTGCAAGCTGGAAGAAATGGTTTATACTAGTGCAGATCTTGAAACATTTATTTTAAAACGGTTTTAAATAATGGTTTTGGTATTTCTCTCTTTTTTTTAAATAATGGTTTTAAGTATTAATTTGATTCAGTGGCTAAAGTAATATATCTCTGGTCTTTATATACTGAATTTCAGAATTCTTTAAGGGTTTTGTATGTGATCAAAGCAGAAAAACACTACCGTGTTGAAATAGTGAATCTTAGCAACTGAGCTGTTGTTGCTCCTCAGCTCATGTAGCTCTCAGTAAAGAGCATTCTGTACCAATTAACCCGACCCACTGTGTGCCAAGAAACTGTTCTTGTTAAGTATTTGATTGGAAGATGAATGCTTATATTCAACAGAACTCATATTTTAATTAACATATTGTAAAAAGTTTTATATCATGTAGAAAACATAAAGAAGTGCAAAGAATTTTTACATGGCAAATATATGGCAAACTACTGCCTTACTTAATGTAAGGGGAGTTGGTTGATAAATACATTTTTGGTTTGAGAAAAAAAGATGCAGGCTGAGCTGAGAAAAGTGATTTCTAATACAATTCTACAGATGTGCAATGGGCTGAAAGTTTGTAGGGTGGAAAAAACTGCCTAGAAGTCACTGCTCACCATAGAGCCTCAACTAGGTGAAGAATCAGAGGGAGACCCAGGAATTCACCTCAGCCCTCTGTGGTTGTGTTTTAGCTGCAACAAGCAATAACTAAGAAAAAGGTGCCAATGACTACAGAAACAGGATGCATTAGTCTGATTGCTACAGGTTGATAAACCTCAAGCATTCATTGAATTGCAGGGATCATTTATGCAGCTTAGAACATATTTGCTGTGCCTTTTTGGTGAAGTTTCAGAATTCTATGATGAAATAGAATACACAACTGTTAAAATTTTAAGCTCCTCAGCCACTGTAAACAAATAAAAGAATGGTTGGCTAGGAAGAAATATTTGTAATACATGATAAAGGGTCAGTATCTCTAATGTACAAAAAGCCACAAACTGATAATAACAAGAATCAACCAAATAGAAAAATGACTAAGGCTATGAACAGGTAATTCATATAAAAGAAAATTCAAATATAAAAATATTCTGAATGTAGTCAAGGAAATTAAAGCATTAATGAGATGACTAAAAAGAGTGGTAATATTCAGTGCTGGTGAGGATGCAGGGAAATGACATCCAAACATTGCTGGGGAGAGTGTGAACTGCTACCATCCATTTAGAAAATGATCTGACACCACAGCAATCAGACAAGAAAAAGAAAGGTATCCAAATTGAAAGGGAAGAGGTAAAACTGCCATTATACTCAGATGACATGATTCTGTATATAGAAAACCCTGACTGTCCACACAAAAACTACTAGAACTGATAAACGAATTCAGCAAGACAGCAGGGTACAAGAATACCATACAGAAGTCAGTTGCATTTCTTTACACTAACAAGTATAAGAAAGGGAATGTAAAAAAACAATACCTTTCAAAATTGCCGCCCAAAAATAAAATATTTAGACATAAACCTGACCAGGAAGGTGGAAGACATATGCTGAGAACTATAAACCATTAATAAAGGAAACTGAAGATGATTCAAAGAAATGGAAAGATATCCCATGCTCTTGGATTGGAAGAATTAATACTGTTAAAATGGCCATATGACCCAAAGCAATCTGCAGATTTAATGGGATCCCTATCAAATTACCCATGACATTTTTCACAGAACTAGAAAAAATAATCCTCAGGTCTATATGGAACCATAAAAGACCCAGAATTGCCAAAGCAATCCTGAAGAAAAAGAACAAAACAGGAGGCATAACCCTCCCAGACTTCAGACAATACTGCAAAGCTATAGTAATCAAAACAGCGTGGTACTGGCATGAAGAGAGACATATGGATCAGTGGAACAGAATAGAGAGCCCAGAAATAGACCCAAACACCTACGGTCAATTTTCAACAAAGGCAAGAATATACAAGGGGAAAAAGACAGTCTCTTCAGCAAGTGGTGTTGGGAAAATTGGACAGCCACATGTAAATCAATGAAGTTGGAACACACCCTCTCACCATACACGAAAATAAACTCAAAATGGCTTAAAGACAAGCATAAAACAAACCATAAAACTCCTAGAAGAGATCGTAGGCAAAACATTCTCTGACATAAATCGTACTAATGTTTTCTTAGGTCAGTCTCCCAAGGCAATAGAAATAAACAAATGGGACCTAATCAAACTTACAGGCTTTTGCACAGCAAGGGAAACTATACAAAACCTGAAAAGACACCCTACAGAATGGGAGAAAATATTTGCAAACAGTGTGACCCACAAGGGCTTAATTTCCAAAATATACAAACAGCTCATACAACCCAACAACAAAAAAAAACGACTCAATCGAAAAATGGTCAGAAGTCCTAAATAAATATTTCTCTGAAGAAGAAATACAAATGGCCAATAAGCACATGAAAAGATGCTCAACGTTGCTAATTATTAGAGAAATGCAAATCAAAACAATGAGGTACCACCTCACACCAGTCAGAATGGCCATCATTAAAAAGTCTACAAATAACATGCTGGAGAGGGTGTGGAGAAAAGGGAACCCTCCTACACTGTTGGTGGGAATGTAAATTGATACAGCCACTATGGAAAACAGTATGGAGGTTCCTTAAAAAACTAAAAATAGAATTACCATATGATCCAGCAGTCCCACTACTGGGCATATAGCCAGAGAAAACTGTAATTCAAAGATATGTGCACCCCTGTGTTCATAGCAGCACTATTCACAATAGTCAAGACATGGAAACAACCTAAATGTCCATCAACAGATGAATGGAAAAAGTAGATCTGGTTCATATATACAATGGAATACTACTCAGCCATAAAAAGAACAAAACAATGCCATTTGCAGCAACACGGATCTAGAGATTATCATACTAAGTGAAGTAAGTCAGAAAGAGAAGACAAATACCGTATAATATCACTTATATGTGGAATCTAAAATATGACACAAAGGAACCTATCTACAAAACAGGAACAGACTCACGGACATAGAAGACAGACTTGTGGTTGCCAAGGGGGAGGGGGTTGGTGGAGGGATGGAGTGGGAGGTTGGGATTAGCAGATGTAGGCTATACTCAGACATATAACTGAATCACTTTGCTGCATAGCAGAAATTAATACATTATAAATCAACTATAGTTCAATTAAAAAAGAAAAGAAACCAGACAGAATTCCTTGAAAACAGGAACAAATGAGATTAGCAGAGTGCATAACACACTGTAGATAAGAAATAAATGTTTACTGTATTGAGGGTAATAAGGAGTGCTCTAAGAGGTACACTGCCTCCAACTTGTCAGATTTTTTAACATTTTCATAATTATTAAATGAGGTGGTAAAGAATTTTAAAAAAAAGAAAGTAATCTGACAATGTCTATTAAGACTAAAATTAAATCTTTTGACTTGGTCATGTATCTTTTGGGGGAATCTACCCTATAGGGGAAAAAATGGTGGTTGCATGTAGGATATGTATACTCAGATATTTAAGGCAGCATTATCTAAGGTGATGAAAAGTTGGAAACACAGAAACTGTGTTTATTATGGTATATCCACACTTGGAATATTATGTAGTTCTTGAGAAGCAGACCTGGAGGGATGCCCATGAAATATTTCTCGAGAAACGCAATTTCAGAGTAATTGCGCACTACATCCCCACCTCACCCTGCACACTGGGAATATGTGTTTGTATACATTTGGGCATGAATAAGGGTATAGAAAGATAAAAACCTGGGAAGTTCACATTGGTTATTTCAAGGAGTGGAAGGAGGTGGGAGGATGTTATGACCTCTTTCTTTATACATCTTTGGATAGTTTCTCCTTTTTACCACAATCACACACATATACATATATATATATATATATATATTTTTTTTTTTTTACTAAAAAAAGAATATTCTTAGAGGTCATGAAAGTCCTAATCTGAAGAAATGTTCAGGTAGGAAAAGACTAGAAAGCCTCAATCTCAGAAACATCTAAATGTTTGGAAGGAATTCTGGTGTTTCACCTTCCCTGTAAGCATCCCTCTGACTTACCAGGGTTAAGGTAAATTCAGCAATTTCAGTTCATGTCCCCATTTCAAAATACTTCCCTTGGAATCTTCATAGGCTAGGGGTTTTCTGGAAAAAACTATGGGACTTGTTAAGGTCACATGATAAGTCCTGGTCAGGATAGCACAGACCACTCACTAGGCTGGGCCTGCCATAGAACTGTCGCTGTAGCCTGAAGTGTCTCGGAGAGAAGGCTCATCCTGTCAGTTCTGCTGTTGCTAAGAACCCTTGAGCAAGAAAGACATGCTACCTTCTTTGAACCTTGGTTTAACAAGTCAGGATTCTAAGATTCATTTATGTCCAAAAAGCAGTTCTGCGCTTAAATTGGCTTTGACAGGTGATCTTAAATATAAATCTGCATTCTTAACAGTTTGGTTACAAGGAGAGTGGGCAGAAAACAAATGGCCTGTTTTAATTCTTTAGGTCAGTGACTCTCCAAGTGCTTTGACATGGTCCATAGTAAGAAATATATTTTGCATTGCGATCTGGAATATACAAAGGAAAAGTTTTATGAAATACCTTTACTAAATGTACCTTTTCCTAAGACATTTTATATTTTATTTTTTAAGAAAATTCTTGTTGTGATCCCTACATTAAATTCAAGACTCACTGATGGGTCATGGTCTGCAGTTTGAAAAACACTGCTTTAGGTCATGCATGTGGCAAAGTACATTATGAAGGTGGAAGAAAATCAGCAGAGCCTGGCAGTTGGGTTTTTGTTTGTTTTGGCAAGTCTGTAGACTTTTTTTTTTCTGTTTCTCTCTCTCCACTCCCACTCCATCCATTCCCACCGCCCCCCCCCCCCCCAACTCCTCAGTTGACAAGCCCTCAGGGAAGTCCATGGAATCTGCCCCCATAGGATCCTAAAGTTTAAAGGAAAAGATTCCTGAGGTTAATTTATTCCCTGGTATGTGCGTACGTTAGCTGGAGCGATAGGCAGAGCAAGGACTGAAGAAATTACTCTCTGTCAAGATCGGTCATGAAGGTCACATGCCCTGGGACGCTTGGGTCACCCTGGCTTCTCATTGTGTATCCCTAGAGAACTGCACAGAGCTTTTTATGGATATCCTTTGGAAAAGTTGTTCCTCACCTCTCCACCCCCTGGATCAAACCAGCAACCTCCAAATACGCAATGAGGAAGCATAAGCAGCTTTTGCTGAAGGCCAGGAGAAACACATCCACCGGCTGCATTTTTGCTTTTCACTGCTCCTGCCTCCCCTTTAAAAAAAAATAGTTTACGGAGGTAAAATTTCATCCCTCCCTTTAACAGACGTTCTGGCTGTAAAGGGCAGTAATAGCACAGCTGGTGTCATCTCTGCCCACCCCCCAGCCTCAGAGAGGTTCCAGAGTCCCCCTGACACCACTCCTGCCAGATGGCCACATGAGGGACCCGGAGGTTAGCAGGTGACCCAGCCTGGGTCAGAGCCCTTCAGTGGGAATTCTACAAAGCAGCAGAGAGAGGAGGCGCTTTCTTTCCTCTGGGGTCTTGAAACATTATAATGTGACCTTGGAGCTGCCAGTGACACTATGGCCTATAGCATGGAGGAATCTTTCTGAAGTAGAAGGAAAAAATGATGTAAGGGTACATTGAGAGCAAAGAGTCAAGAGTTAGGGTTCTGACCCAACTGTGTACCTGGATCCAGCTGCCCTTGAGGCTAGAAACGTCCCCTCTCCCCCCGCTTTTTTTTTTCTCTTTTGCCTAAACTAGTGTGAAGTGAGTTTCTACAACTTGCAACAGAAAGAGTTCTGACAATGGGAGCCAAAATCCCTCCTGGAGTTCTAGAAGTTGCTCCCCTGGTCAGACACCAAGCAAACAAGATAATCAGGAGAGCCCATCATCCACCTTAGAGCTTGCTGGAGAAGAAAAGCAGCTGAAAAGGGGCTTCTTGTCATGCCTTTTAACGGAAACTAGATTTCCTTTTTGTTAGCGTGAGTTTGATATTTACCCCACAGACTGTTGTGAGACTTAAGTCAAAAGGTATAAGGGCAATAATGTAAAATAATGTACAGTATGACTGTGAAGTATTACTTGAGCTGGCAAACGAGTGTTTTCTCTTCCCTTCTACAGACACACTAAGAATATGTTGTCTTTCAAATATGAAGATAGCTATACAAGATAACCGCTCCTCAAAGGGAAACATGTTCAGGAACAAGAGCTAACATCTCCTGAGTGCTAATTACGTATCTGACAACGGGCCAAGTGATGTAGCTGGGTTTTACTTTATGTAATCTTTACAAGAATGCTATGCCATGTTCATGTGGAGGAAAAGCCGAGAGAGCACTGTTTATCAATCTAGGGTGGCTTTTCCCCCAGGGAACATCTGATAATGTCAGCTGGCATTTTTAACCGTCACAGTGGTGTGTGTATGTGTGCACACATGCACCTGCTGCTGGCATCAGGTGGGTAGAAGCCAGGGACGCTGCAAAACTACTTCCTGTGCACAGGGCAGCTGCCACCACAAAGAACCATCTGGATCAAAATGTCAACAGTGCTGACGTTGAGAAATCCTGGCTCAGAGACAACCCAGCCAACCCGCCCAAGGAACTCACAATCTTAACTTGTAACAGTGTTACACTGTGACACACACACACACGCTCACACTCACATATGCGCACACACACACACACACACACACACACACACACAGAGGGTGGGATGGGTGTTTAGCATCATAGTCCTTCCAGCTCCTAAGGCTGCCTGCTCAGGGACTGCTAACAAAAGCAGGGCAGGGACTATTCTGGAGGTCAGTAAAATTGTTTGATAGATCCGGGACAGGTGTCTGGAAGACTGTCAGAAGGCCTTGAGTTTAAGGAGCCGCAGGCACTGGACTGGCTGAGGACTTTAGGCTATTACTACCCTGTGAAGCATAAGAGGAGCCGGTCAATCTAGGGTATCTTCTGAAATCTGGGCCACTGACCTTGTTCCAGATGAGGACAGGGGTTGGGATTCCGATGACCTCACAGCTCAAGTACACCTGGGCGCCAGTGACATTCCAGATATCCTTGGGGGGCGTCACGATGGAGGGACCTATAAGAGAGGGCACAAAGTCAAACCATCCTTTTAAACAGTCTTTAACATCCCTCAGCGTGCTAGTAATCTGTTAAGTATTACTAGGAAGTAAATACCTCATTATATTTAGGAGGCTATCCCCTCTGTTGATTACCTGAAGCCAATTTCAAAGACCAGACTAGCTTACCCCAGCCACCAGCTGGAGTTTAAGCTATTCTTTGGTGATGCATACATCTTGACAGTCAAAAGACGATTAGGAAGAAAAACATATTGCTTACAAAATTTTCTTCTCCCACGAATCATGCTTAAATGAGTTTTAATTTACCAGCTGTTTTGCTTATCTGCGACTTTCCAATTAATATAGCGAAACTTTACTCCCCAAATAGTTAATGTTTCTCTTTTTTATATACCAGTATTTCTGTTTGGGGGGAAGGGGCAACAAACAACCACTCCTTGGTTAATGTGCTGGACACTCAGCACATCCACTGCTAATTCTCAGTGCCTGGTTTCAGGCACCAGGGGCCTTCAGAGAGTCCGCATTAGAGGGAAGGAGAGCCAGGAGCCTGGGGTGACAGCACATTACTTCCAGAACCGAACCTGGCCTGAACCCAAAGCTCGATGCCATTTCTTCAAAGAATGAGTTAATTATTCCCTCTGCATTTCAGCTCTCCACTGCCTTGGGTCTTCCAGCTGAACGAAATATCTAACTTCAGGGTCATCTTGCATCACAGTCCTGGGAAAGGGACAACCTCCCCTTGGGGCCTGGAAAGTTTTCTGGCATAAGCAGCATTCAAAGGGCATGAAGTCTCCCCTTTTGCAACAGGCTATTTCCAGCCCACGATTAACTTCTTGAAACAGAAAGGAAATGATAACAGCATGTAAGATTTTTCCCACTCATCTAAAGTATTAGAAGCTGATTTTTTAAAAATCCCTCAGGGTAGTTTTATTTTTCCCCTTTGTAAGAATGTACAAAAACAAAGTTTTGAAAGCTCTAAATATATTTCGTGTTTCCTTCCCTCTAAACCCTAGGTCTGAAAGGAAGCATCTATCTTGGCCAGGGGTCTTGGCTTTTCTGTGGCAAACATGGACGTGGTTAGCACAGCGGTGCTGTGTTTATGTGTGTTGCTGGCTCTGTCTCCGATGCTTCCTCGTCTGTCCTCACCAACACAAGGCCCCGCAAAGGGCAGGGTAGGGCAGGGCTGGGCCTCACTGCATCCCAGGCTTCCTCCAGGGCCCTGGGACCCCAAGAGCTTGGACACCACAGAACCGGATCTGGCTCACCTCTGAGGGCCCCAAGAGACTGTCCTCCTTCCCACACACGGACTTGGTGGGATGACCTCAAGGCTCGGGGGTTCTCAAGGGAGTGTTCTGAGAAGAATACACCAGTGTTCAGAGATTGGAGGGGCTCGGGAACAAAGCTGCCTCTCACGTAGCAAAACCACATGAGGAATGCAAGATTCCTGTGAGACCTGAGTGCCTCAGCCTTGTGACAAACCATTTATTTCAACTCACAGCCATCTCTCTATAGGCAGAGCAGGGAGCAGAGTTATCCATCTTTGCCAGGGGTAGATTCTGGAGAGCACATGGAAGAACTCCAGCCTAATTTTCTGTCACACATCTTGAAGACATGCTATGGATTCCTCTGACAGCCTAATCTTAAAACTAAGATATTCTTTTTTTTTTAATTTAATTTTATTTATTTAGCTGCGCCGGGTCTTAGTTGCGGCACACGGGATCTTTTGTTGCGGCATACGGGCTTCTCTCTAGTTGTGGTGCACTGGCTCCAGAGCGTGCGGGCTTGGTTGCCCCACGGCATGTGGGATCTTAATTCCCCAGCCAGGGATCGAACTGGCGTCCCTTGCATTGGAAGATGGATTCTTAACCACTGGACCACCAAGGAAATCCCAAACTAAGATATTCCTTATTTTACTTATTTATTTTTGGCCACACTGCGTGGCTTTCAGGATCTTCCCTGACCAGGGATTGAACCTGGGCCACCACAGTGAAAGCCTGGAATCCTAACCACTAGGCCACCAGGGAAGTCCAAAACTAAGATACTCATAGTTTTAATATAGTCTGATTTATCAAAATTTTCTTTTATGATTAGTGCTTTTTGTGTCCTGTTAAATTTTTTTGTGTGTGTAGCCCATGGCCCTAAAGATCTCCTGTTTTCTTCTACAAGCTTTATGGTTTTACCTTTCACATTTAGGTCTGTGGTCCATCTTGAATTAATTTTTGTGTATGCTATGAAGTAGAGGTCAAAGTTCATCACTCTCTCCCCAAAGGACAACCAATTGTTTTGGCATCATTGGTTGAAAAGACCATCCTTTTCCTACTGAAAGTGGTGCCTTTGTGGTAGATCCATTGATCATATATGTGTGAGTCTTCTTCTGGATTCGCTCTTCTGTTCCATTGGTCTATGTGTCTATCCTTGTACCAACAAACATGGTATGATTTAGAATTAAATGTAATAAAACTGAAGCACTGAATGGAGAACAGATCTGTTTTATCTCCCTGCAATTCTCTCCTTATTCCATGAAGCAGAACATTTCAGGAGGAGCAAAAATTCTTTAAAAACATCTGAGCCTACCCAGGAATACTCTGAGAGCCATCACCAGGGCATTCAAATTAGGACGAATCATGCTGTGAGTTCCTCTTTCTCTCTCCCAACTCTTGAAATACATATAAAACCTTGGGTGGATGGGCTGAGTCAATATTTGGACCATCCCAAGAACATAAATAATTTTGTCAATTCCGCTACCAGGCAACACCTAGAATTCAACAAGAGTTGCATACCACAAAAATCTGTATTACTCACTGACCCCTGTTGAGTCGATGGGGTGGAGAGGCAAAGGAAGGGCCATCAGGACCAGTTAGCTGCAGAGCATTTACAAAACCCCTTGCTACTTCGGATGTCCCTGAACAAATGCCGACCCACAGCGACACCAAGTGGACACGTTCTGTATGGAACTGAAGGATGGTGAAAATATGTGGGGCTGATAATGATGGCAGATCCAACAGCACTGCACCCCGTCCCCACTCTGAAGAACCACCATCCCACATACTCCACTGACGAGCAATTTCACTGCCGAAATCACCTCAAATTGCATGTGTACCATGCAATTCAATTCCTGAAGGTTCTGTTCTACCTCAGGAGAGCAGTCGACAAAATGACTCTTTACCAAAATAATTTCTAAATCTTTCCACATTGCCTTTTTTCCAAGAAGGCCAAAGCAGACCCAGAATTATTTCTGTTTTTAAGGATAAAATAACTTTTTACTTCATCCTGAGCTCATTTTTGGGCAGAAAGCTCAAAACCAGCCCTTGAGGCCAAGCCAAGGGTAACAACATTGCCATCTAAATCATGCACAGTGTTTGGATTCCACTTAAAACAAGTCACAGAATATTTAAATGTATAGGGACAAACACCAGAATAGGTTCAATTATTTATTTATCCTTGCCTTTGTTCCAGTAAGGACTTCAGGCTGCACAAACATCTGTCTAGCAGACATCCTGTACAGATTAACTGCCCACTGCCTCTCTCCTCTCCTTCCCCACTGTGGACAACTCCAGGCAGCAACCAAGCTGTCACAGTGATGCCTGGTGGCTGATGTGGGGAGAGTCCATCCCAAGACTTTCCCCACCTCCAACTCACCCTATCTTTCTATTTCACATGAATGTCCCCAAACCAGGCTACTCCATGTTCCATTCTTACCTTTCTCAACTCAGTTCTCATTCAAATTCATTCGATCTTTCTCAGATCTCTAAGTTTGTTTTCTTGCTACCCCCCACCTTTTTTTTTTTTTTTTTTTTGCGGTACGCGGGCCTCTCACTGCTGTGGCCTCTCCCATTGCGGAGCACAGGCTCCGGACGCGCAGGCTCAGTGGCCGTGGCTCACGGACCCAGCCGCTCCGCGGCATGTGGGATCTTCCAGAACCGGGGCACGAGCCCGTGTCCCCTGCATCGGCAGGCGGACTTAACCACTGCGCCACCAGGGAAGCCCGCTCCCTTATAAGTCTTGCCTGGTAAACTTAGGTGGTCTCTTCCTTTTAATCAATCCTTGAAGAGAAAGAGGAAGAAAAAGAAAGGAGGGAGGGAGGAAGTAAAGGAGAAGGAGAAGAAAGAGAAAGTGAAATAAAGAGAACCAGGTCCTGAATGAAACTGTGTAAGGAAGAAGAAAGTTTTAAGTTTGGAAGAAAACTAAAATTAAATTTAAGGAACCAGTGTCACCTTAAAACTACCTGGAAGGAGTCAGATTCTCCTATGGAATGCCCACCTAAGTCTACATCGTCCCCCTCAGACACTCTTAATTAAATTCTAGACAAATGACCCACAGACCACAGATTGCTTATTCAATTATAACCTAAAATTAGCTATGGTCTGAAAAATCACTAAAGATATAGAAAAGGAAGAATTTTCAATGGATTTAAATTTGTAATATTTCAATTTGATTCTGAAGAGGTAAAGAAGGGCAGTTCTCACAAAACACACAAATGTCAAGAGAAAAAGACCCTGAAATAGAATTAATTTTGAACTTGACAAATTGATTCAACCTGATCTTACATAAAATTGTAGGAGAGGACAGAGTTAAAATTTGTTACCTATAAAAAGTATGGGAATAATATAAAAGAAATATGTGAACAATTTCTTAGTCTCTTACAGAGCACAAAACACTCCCCAGACATGACCTGAGATGCCCTCACCGTGTTACCATTAAAACAAACAAACAGGGCTTCCCTGGTGGCGCAGTGGTTGAGAGTCTGCCTGCTAGTGCAGGGGACACGGGTTCGAGCCCTGGTCTGGGAGGATCCCACATGCCACAGAGCAACTGGGCCCGTGAGCCACAACTACTGAGCCTGCGTGTCTGGAGCCTGTGCTCCGCAACGAGAGAGGCCACAACAGTGAGAGGCCTGTGCACCGCGATGAAGAGTGGCCCCCGCTTGCTGCAACTGGAGGAAGCCCTCGCACAGAAACTAAGACCCAATGCAGCAAAAATAAATTAATTAATAAACTCCTACCCCCAACATCTTCTTAAAAAACAAACAAACAAACAAACAAACAAAAATACCCAAAGCACTTTTGCGAAGAGAACACTTGGCTCTGGATCCTTGTCTACTGCTTATAGCCAAGAGACCTTGGACAAGTCACTTACCCATTTATACAGAAGAAACCAGGGCAGGTCTAAGAATTTTCTTTTTGGGCTGGAAGTGAATGTACCCATCATGAATGTGTCCTAGAGCACAGTCATATGGCATCTTTGACAACCATGAAGTTTTGAGGCTCCACTGCCTGGTTCTGGGAGCTCTCATTCCCTACAAATCAGTCCAATGCACCACCTCATCTACCTAAATGCACTGTACATGACTCATAACAAAGTTCATTCTCCCAGTGATGAAAAAAACAGAGCTTTATTATAAAGGTATCGGTAGTTACCTAGTTAGCCAATTTTTTCATCTGGAAAAGCTGCACAGAAGATGTTAGGAGAGGTCATGTTTTGGAGCTAAATATACATACTTGATTGAACCTGGGAAATGGTCAAAAGTCAAATTCTCCTTAACAGTCAATTTTTGTTCAATTTTGTTGATATCCTATTCAACCGCATTTTTTTTCATTGCTGCCTTCATTTTCCCCATGATCTCTCCCATGTTTACCCTACAAATTCACTCTTCTTTCTTATTTCTACCAAATTCTCTGCTTCTAGCATTCATGCTCACTCTCTCATTACATGCTTATTACCACTTCTAGAACCTTTGCTTATGCTAATGCACTTGCCTACTTGGGATGTCCTCCTTCCTCTCATCTATTATCTATGCCCTACCCTTTTATTTGGAACTCTAAGGCTGAAGTTTCATCTCCTTTTTGACTATTTTTTTTTTTTTTTTTTTTTTTTACAGCTCCAGTTTGCACATTTCTTCTCTGAAATCTTGTTGAGTTCAGAGTTAGTGCCACACAGCTTAGTGCGTCATTATTCTCTAGTGCTTTCCTTAGCAGGGCTAATTGAAGATGCCAGTGTCCTGTTAGAGTCATAACTGAGCCAGAAACTCTGGAATCAGATGGACTTCATGTTCATTGGGAGGAGGGACAGACCAGATTGTATGTAGTGGAAAAAGGGCAGCAGTAAATTCAGAACATAACATGACTAGTCATACGGAACTAAGAAGATAGCCACGATCTTGAAAATATACCAGTGTACATATTTGCCAAGGTACCTAAACAAAGTGGTGCTATAGTCACTTCTTATTTATCAACTGGAAGATTATTCACTGCGACTTTCTTTAATCTTCCACTTGACTTCCTCTTGCCATAAACAAGGTTTCTTGGCTACTGCCCACTCAACAACCAATTTGTATACAGTCTGGGATGTAAAATAATTTAAATATATATTAGCTAAGAAAGTTCCAATGAGAAGGGTAGACCTGCTGTGGGGAAACGATCATCAATCAACCATACATCAAAAACAGGGTTTCTGCAATATGCTAGGTTATATTATTCACATTATAGCTCTCACTAAGTACTTATTAACATGGCTAAGAGAGTCGAGTATAAAGACTTCTCCAAGTTATGGTAATTTGCAAACCACACTCATCTTGTCTCTTAATGATGCTGGGTCCTAAAATAGCTCACAGAGTATGTGCATTCATACCAAAAAAGGAGGGTTTAAGAACGAAGTGAGATACCACATATGGAGATAAAGAGTTCAGACAACTTGGCAAAAATCCCCAGATTGGATTCCGATAACACGTTGAAGGGAAAAGCACCAAACAAAAGTACAAAATGGGAAAAGAATAGTAGGAAGGCACTATGGCCAAGAGGGGGAAGGGGATGAAATATGTGGAAACTTCCTGATATTAAATAAGGGGAAGCAGGAACTGTATGGCTAATTAAAGGGCAGAGCCATCTGCCAAGGCAAGTCATTTCGGGAACTTCTAGAGGTGCGGTGATACAGCAGCTGACCCTAGGTATGAGAATCTGGCACACAGTCTCATGGGTATCAGTTGAGGACAGTAAGGGCAGGAGAAAAAAGTACTAAATCTTAAGCACCATAGGCCAGATTTAACTTCAGAGATTTTGTTTAAGGCAAAGTCATCTCGTTATGGTTGCTACTGTTGGTCATTTACATTTCAGTGTGAGTGAAGGCCCAAAAGTTTATAATGATGGGGTTCTCCCAAACACTGCTGGGGGTAAATGTATGTAAGAAATGCTTCCTCTTTTTCGGATACAATATATTGAGGTGGGATGGGGAGGTTTAACAGATATAGACAGATTAAAATGCTAGGAAGGTAATAGACTGCTCTACCACTTCTGAGTTATGTGATACTGAAAAGTTATTTATCTTTTCTCAGTTTATTCATCTGTGAAATGGGATAATACCTAAGTCATTAGATTTTCAGAAAGATCAAACAACATACAGCAATTAGCACAGTACCTGGCATGGGGTAAACAGTAAGTATTAGTTACTGCTTTTATTTCAAAGTAAATCCTTATGACTGGAGCTAATACAAATTGCTTCTTCAGAGAATGGAGATGACACATCGTTTGGAGCTGGGGTGGCTGGCGAAAGCAGCTGGTATCTGAGCAGGCCCTGAAGTTCAGAAGTAAACTTTCTCTCAAGGAAGGTTTTCAACTTCAGAGACCTGCCTGAGCAGAGGTGTGGAGGCAGGAAAACAACAGCTGGCTGGTGGAACAGCAAGCACCCCAGTCCGCTCAGGGAGAGCATAGCTGAGATTCGGGTGTGGAGCACAGTGGAAGGAGTGGGGCCGGGGGGAAACTCTGTGGTCCACTGCGTCTCTGAATGTTGGAGAGATGTGATTCAAGTGGCATTTCAGGAGATGACTTTGGAGGCCTTTGCAGCAGGACTGGGACAGGGTGGGGATTAGAAGCCTAAATCAAGGTGGTAGCAATGGGAACAGAAAGGAAAGAGGCAGATTTGAGAGATTATTCAGGAAGAACCAACACTACCTGGGAACTGACTGGATGTGGGGATGAGGGAATGAGTCAAAAGTTGTGAGCTGGGTAAGAGGAGGCTGCGACACCATGGACAGAAGCCAGGGTGTCTGTCTGAGGAAGGCCTTGGATTGGAGAAGGGGGAAAGGATGAGTTTGGGCTTAGATTTGCGGATTTGGGCAATGAGGAGGTGGCGAACCCCACAGAGAGAAAGGAAACAGACTTGGGGGACCAGTGGTACCAAGGTAAACACTGTCAAGTTTACACTTTAGCCCTGGCAGGCTGGGTGGGTTCCCGGGTATGGAAGGAAGACAGCTTTGGCTCGCTCTCCCAGGGACAGCTTCTCTGGAGGGAATTCCATCATCTCGCTGCTGACACCCAGCCCATTCTCACCCCACCCCATCCCAGGTAAAGCAGGGGAGTAGACAGCTAAGACACTGCTTAGCGACCAGCCACTTATCTGCAGGGGCAGTTCATCTGGAAGTAGACTGTCCAGTATGATGCAACCCTGGTAACGGCATACACAGATCCTGTGAATTACGTTTCTTGGCTGACAGCTAGTTATCTCTGGGTTAATGAGACACCCCATTTTGGCTCCAATCTTTGATACTGAAAATCTTCCTAGAGTGTATTAATCTTTTTTTTTTCTGTAGTAGATATCATAGTATTCAGATGTCTTTCTATGATTGTGACTCTTGCAATGTCTCAGAAGTATCGTAAGTTTGAACGGACCATGGAGCATAAAAAGAAAGTTGCTGTTTCTTGTAATTTGCTGCTTGCAAACCAATCTCTTATTTCATGATGTCTTCTTATTCTTTTCCCCTAACAAGTATGGACCCAGCACAAAATGACAGAATAATAACCAAGGGTCTGACTCCAGGCTGAGGTTCCCACCCACAGGTGATTCCGGTACATGTGGTCTGGGGTCATCCTTGGAGCAACGCTGCACTAGGTAAAATAAATCCATGAGGGATTTAAAGCCAAGTTCAGATGTGTAAGGTGAAAAGATCACTCTGGTGGCCGTGTGGTGGCTGAGCTAACCTGGGGCTGTGTCAGCAACATTGCCAGGGGATGAGCTCATGTATCCGGCAACGCTCCCACGGAGCTGGAATAGCTAAACTACCATCACAACACCGGCATGACTGACATCCACACAAGTTAAGTTAGCGGGCTACATTTTTATGTGGTTTGAGCATATGGAAGAACTGACTTCACACAGAGTACCTTTATGAAGGGAAACTCCCTAGTTATGTGGGTGTATCTTGTTCATGCTAATGGAGCCTTGGAAATACTTTTTTCCCCCATATTTCATGGGCCTGTCCTATCTGGACTGTGACTCACCTTAATTCCAACACGTGAAAATTTAGGGTCACTTTTTCCTATTCTGCCAGCACAGAACTGGGTGGGGAAGTTTCCACAGGAGGGCACTTATTGCCACCTGATTCTGAGCTTCCTAGAAACCCAGAGTGCAAGTTCCCCCAGGACACTTCGTCTTTGAGTCCTTGCCTTCCCTACACACCCCCAAGTGCCTGGTACCGTCAGGCATCAGAAGTGTTTCCTGAGCCGAGCTGTGAGCTGTAAGGGGAACTCCTCCAGAACCTGGAGGCTCACGCACCCTCAAAGCTTAGTCTCTGTCCATAGGCCCCGAGCTGACTAACAAGGGATGTAGTCCAAAGAAAGAGATGCTCTTGAACCCTGCCCCTAGGGGGAAGGATATGAGGGACTGCCAAGTGGCCTTCAACTTCAGGAGGGTTGGACTTGCTAAGCCTAGTGCCTAGAACATTTTGGAAAGCTGAAGAAGGCTGAGGCCTGAGCTCCCAGGAGGACCTGGGAGGAGGCTACCGTGGAGCCACTTCTGCAGTTCCCTGTCCACTAGACAGCCCGGGCTCCAGGGAGCTTCCCACCTGGGGTCTTTAGTAGAAGACTACAGCTCTTCAGTTCCCTGAGAACTAGATAAGTCCTCCACTCCACTTCATCCAAGGAAGAGTTTTACATTGTAGGAGGCCCAGTAAATCCCTCAGGCCAGGCTGACCACTCTGGAAGCAGACTGTGGGGATGGACAGTACAGTACCGGGTCACTCTTTTAGATTAGGAATTATCAAAAGAGGAGATTTGTTCAGTCTCTGGAAGGTTATGCAGGTTGGAAGAGATCTTGCAGAGGGGCGTCTGCAGGAATAACAGGCACCAGACACACAGCCAACAGGGCAAGCTCCAGCCACCCGGGAACCAGCCTCTAAGAAGGATGCTGTCTTGCAGTGGCTGCCAATCCTGGCTGCACACTGGGCTCCTCTGGGAACGGTTAACTAGTACGCAGGCCTGGGCTGCATTCCCAGAGTTTCGCGTTGGTCCGGGCGTTGGTCTGGGTGTGGGGTCTGGCACTGGAATTATTTTTTTTCAACTCCCCAGGTAGAACCACTCACTTAAAACACGGCTTCAGAGCAGGAGATGCTCAGATGACAAAGACAACACCAACGTGGAAAGTAAGAGAGGAGAAGAGGAGGACAGATTTGGAGAAACATTGCTCCCAAGTCTTTTCAGGGAGAGGCCGAGGACACTGGGAGGTGCAAGCATTTAAGGAGAAGAGAGGAAAGTTCCAGGAGCTGGAGTGAAGGGTATAGATACCCGATAACCTTCTTATTGTTGCTATTATCGCTCTAGCTCCATGGGGGGTACGGTGGGCCATGTCTGACCTCCCCCCGTTTGTCACAAGCTTTGAGTTGCCTGCTCTCAGAATCTCAGTAGTTCTCCTTCTAGGCTGTTTTCCATTTTCCTAAAATAAAGCACTTGGTTCACATGCCCAGCCCCACCCCTGCCCCTCTCCTGCCCTCAGAATTCCTACCCTTGATGGCAGTGCCAGAGATGGGGCTCTGCGTCCGTCTGGAGTCTGTGGGTCTCATTTAAGAGCCCACTAAATCTGGACCCTTTGCCTTTGCTCATTTAGAGTCAGAGCGCCTCCCTGCTAAGACACGTTCAGCTCGGCTTTGCGAGGGCCTGGAGCCGCATTAAACACAAGGGATCTGTGTGAGGCACGGCCCCCTCCGTCCCCCCCCCAACCATGAACACAGTGCGGGGCATGCCGTGCCTGTGCCTGGCTGGCATTTTTACCCGGTGATGTCTTTGCCTGTCAGGCCCCAGTCTCTACAGCTCTCATGGTTACAGTTGCCTCCTTGGCCCAAAACCCCAGACATTAATCAGCCGCGCATAACGCTCCCCCCTGTTCTCTCTCAGTGTTTTCCCCTCCTTCACTTGTGCCCTCTGGTTATTTTCTGTACTCCTCTGTGATCTCCACAGACTTGAAAGCTCTCAGCTATTTACCCCAAGTCTCATCCTTTGTTTATCTCTGCTTTGCTGAGTGTTCTCAGATTTCCTCTCCACTTCCTAGTAGGATTTAGGTTCCTTCTCCCGTGTTCTGCACTTTTCTAGCACTGCCCTCCAGGCTCAAACTGGAACAGAACATTCCTCTTACCCGTGGGCTAATTCTTTTCATGTGCGTCCTGAGTACTTACTACATTTGCTACTGTGTACTTGCTTTGTGGACATACTGTGTGTTCCCAGTATAACAAGACATTCTTTCTGAGTGCTGAGAGGAAATTCACATTACAGAAGGTGCTAGATGCGGGTGCAGTGGACCACCTGAGCTTGGAAGAGCTGGATTGTTCAAAGACGCTCAGAAGTGCCAAATAACACTGCTCTGAAAATCAGGGAAATGGGCAGGTCTCTGATCACGGGGGAGGAAGACCTCTCTAAGAGGAACTGGGGGACTTTGAATAAGGGTTTTGTATTTTTCATTAGTGAGGCAAGTCTTGCTTGCTCTTGTTGGGTGGAGGTTGACCTGGAGCCCACCCGGCTGGGTGTGAGCTATGAAAGTAGGAACCAGACTTCCCTGGTGACGCAGTCGTTAAGAATCCGCCTGCCAATGCAGGGGACACGGGTTCAATCCCTGGTCCGGGAAAATCCCACATGCCGCAGAGCAACTAAGCCCCTGCGCCACAACTACTGAGCCTGCGCTCTAGAGCCCGTGCGCCACAACTACTGAAGCCTGCACGCTTAGAGCCCATGCTCCACAACAAGAGAAGCCACTGCAGTGAGAAGCCTGTGCACCGCAACGAAGAGTAGCCCCTGCTCGCCGCAACCAGAGAAGGCCCGCGCGCAGCAACGAAGACCCATCGCAGCCACAAATAAATAAATAATAAATCAATTAAAAACAAAAAAAAAAAGAAAAGTGGGAACCAGGTAAAGGAAAGCTATGCTACCTCATAGGCGAGTAGTTACCCCAGAAGGAGGGTCTCTGGGGGCATATAAATGCTCTTTGCTGCTCTTACTGGTATTTATAGGACCAGACAACTTTACTTGGGCATCTTGATTATTTTCAGTGATTATTTTTCTATAATTAGTGGTTCTTTTTCTTTTCTTCTTTTTTGTTTTTTTTGAGTTGTTTTTTTTTTTTGCGATACGCGGGCCTCTCACTGCTGTGGCCTCTCCCGTCGTGGAGCACAGGCTCCGGACGCGCAGGCTCGGCGGCCATGGCTCACGGGCCCAGCCGCTCCGCGGCATGTGGGATCCTCCCGAACCGGGGCACGAACCCGTGTCCCCTGCATCGGCAGGCGGACTCTCAACCACTGCGCCAACAGGGAAGTCCCCGCCCCTGTTTTTTTTGAGTTTTGTTTTCCTTGAGTTGTTAATTCCTTTTACAATGCAGGAAAAAAAGGGGCTCTCATGGTTTCAATAGTAAACTGGGTTTGAAAGGTTAAGATACCGCATCTTTACAAGGACTTGGAGCAACTGCATGTGAAGTGTGCTATGGGGCCTGTCATCGAAACATCCTTTCCCTCTGCAGGTGTTTCTTCTAGGGCAGCCACCAGCTCCAGCCTTGGAGATTCTATTCTTCTGTTTAAGTAAAGGAAAGTAATTTCCTTTCAGAGCAGTAGCTGGGATTTCAGAGTGGGCACCTCTTTAGAGCAGCCATGCAGAAAAGCAGGAAACTCGTTCTTTACAAACTTGGGGAAGATAATGTCCACGATTTTCCCGAAATCGACATAGAACCTGCGCTTTATGCCTCCTTAGTCCTTGCCTTTTGGGTACATTCTCAGGGGATCTCTCTAGCAAACGTGTGACCCCTTTAGCAAGCTGGGGGCTTCAAGGGGATGATGCCTGCTCTGCCTGTGAACAAGGGGTGGAAAGCAGCTCAGACTTATCTAGTCCATGGGAAAGGATTATGGTCTTTGAGCCTGTAAATCAGTTAAACTGACACTTGAAGAGAAGAAAGTAGACTCAAACAGATAAACTGAGACAAGACCCCCGGGACATGCATGACGCTGGTAATCACGAAACCTGCTTCCTCCCACACATCCACGGGAGCTTGGCCTCTGTGAAAACACAGTCAGATCTCTGCAGCTGAGAGAGCTTAACCTCACTCACAGACAGTTCTAAATAACGCTTTGGAAAATAAGCAAGCAGCATTTTAACCTACACAGCAATAATGAGGAATAACAGATCCACACATACTCCAGTGTCAGCACTAGATAGCTTTCCCAATGTCATAACATGCTCAGACAATTAAAGAACGGATATTTTCGGAACATATTGATCAACAGATGTAAAACTGGGTTGGCCAGGGACTTCCCTGGTGGTCCGGTGGTTAAGACTCTGCACTCACTCCCAGTGCAGGGGCCCCAGGTTCCATCCCTGGTCAAGGAACTAGATCCTGCACACCGCAACTAAAAGCCCACATGCCGCAACTAAGAGCCCACATGCCACAACTAAAGATCCCACATGCCGCAACTAAGACCCGGCACAGCCAAACAAACGAATAAATTAAAAAAATAATTAAAAGAAAAAAAAAGAAACTGGACTGGCCAGTGGTTTAATTCCTATTAGTTAGGGGTTATCAAAAGAAAAATGTCATCAATTCATCATTAATATTCATTTCCTGTAATGAGAGCACTAACTTCTACCGTTGCCTAGATGAAGTTACTCCTTAAGGGAAAATCCCTATGGAAAAAGGTATAAAAGTTGAGAAAGACTCACAATGAAACTAAATCGAATTTCAGCATTGTATGGCACTAAGCAGGTAAAAACAAGGAGTGGTCCTCCACAAACTAAGTGCTGTGCTGGGTGACAGGAGGAATGGAAAGATGATGGGGTTGGACTCCTATCTGACATGGATTTAGAATCCACAAAGTGTAGACTAGAATACAAGTATAGAATCAATTATAATATGGAAGGAGTATGACTGGTCCTATGATTTAAATACAAAAAGCATTCTGACTGAGTAGGTCAGAACTGAATTCATGGAAGAGGAAAAGGGTTTTCAAAGTTAAAGGCAGTGGGTGGGGTTGGTAAGGAAATTCCAAGCGAGGGGGTCAGCCTGCTCGAAGAGGTGAGATGTCGCTGTATACTGGCGTCAGGGTTTACAGCCCACAAAGAGTTTTTAGATCTATTACTTCATTTTGACTTCCCCAACGATCAGCTAAGCGAGTCATTTTACAGATAAAGATATTGAGGTTCACTAACGTTGAGTGTCTTGTGCAAAGTCCCCAAGCCTGGGAGTGGTGTGTCCAGGACCTGAATCTACGTTTTCTGAGTCCAAACCCAGAGCTTTCCCTAGGCTCCTGTGGTGCCTCTCTACACAACCCAGTATTGCTGAAGTGTCCCTTTCTTGCTTTGTTTTGTTGGAGGGTGAGGGGTTTAGAGAGAAGGAAAAAGAAATCTTGAGAACTGGAGGCCAGACTAGATTGCAGCGGTTTTCAGTGTCAAGGCAAGGAGATTAGGTATGTCTACAAGTTACCATGAAGAAAAGAAAAACAAGATAATGAAAACATGAATGTCTTTTGGAGAAAAGATTACACAGTCGTGAGAATCCTAAACAGAGGTCACGGCTCACCATTCCCACTCCGGCCTGAAATGTTTCAGGGGTATTTTCTGAGCGGCTCTGGGTAAGCAGTTTGGACTTGTAACCCCGAACAGGTCAGAATTATCCTGCTCATGCTGAATGCTCAGCAGATGTTAACTCTACCGCAACCACGTGGAGTCCTACCACATCTTAGAATAAAACAGTCTGAGAACGCCAGGCCTTTTCGTTAGATTTGAATGGTTTCAATGAAGGTTTCATGGGAAAATCAGTATTTGAAAATATGCTTCATGTTTTGTTTTGCAAATCATTAAGATGCCATCTTCTTAGAAAGTACCTTATATAGGCAGGAATCCTATGAAAACTTTATTTTTTTATTTTTATAAATTTATTTATTTTTGGCTGTGTTGGGTCTTTGTTGCTACACGCGGGCTCTCTCTAGTTGCGGCGAGTGGGGGCTACTCTTCGTTGTGGTGTGCGGGCTTCTCATTGTGGTGGCTTCTCTTGTTGCTGAGCATGGGCTCTAGGCATGCGGGCTTCAGTAGTTGTGTGTGGGCTCAGTAGTTGTGGCTTGCAGGCTGTAGAGTGCAGGCTCAGTAGTTGTGGTGCACGGGCTTATTTGTTCCACGGTGCATGGGATCTTCCCGGACCAGGGCTCGAACCTGTGTCCCCTGCATTGGCAGGCGGATTCTTAACCACTGCGCCACCATGGAAGCACTTTTTTTTTTTTTTAATAGAAAACTTTAAAAGTCAATGTTAACAGTTAGTAAACATTCCTGGGCAGAGCCAAGCAATCCTTCTATTAGTGAAAATGTCTCCTCTTTGGGCTTAGATATGTTTCAGATTTACATCTTCATCTTGAGAAAAAATTTAACTGCCAGTAAGGGGAGAAGGGTTCGAAATGACCACATTTATTTAAACTATAAAATCCAGAATAAATAAGATCTGACCCTGAGTATGTTCCCAGCCTCCTTTCTTGCCTCATCCGTCCTGAACTCTGAGCTCCAGCCATAATGAACTTCAGTGTTCCTCAAATGTGTCCTGCTCTCCCTGGCCCCTAGCCCTTGGGCGTGTCATTCCTTTTCCTGGAACATTCTCTCCATTTCCCAGTCCTCCCCATCTTTGCCTGGTTAACCCCTAGATATCCTTTAGATCTCAGTTATCTTTTTGTTTGACAAACCCTCCTTGACGTCTTTCCTCATCCCCCTTCCCCCTATTTAGAATGGGGGCCTCCTCAAGAATATACAATGGGGAGGATAGTCTCTTCAGCAAGTGGTGTTGGGTAAGTTGGACAGCCACATGTAAATCAATGAAGTTATAAGAAACCCTCACACCATACACAAAAATAAACTCAAAATGGCTTAAAGACTTAAACATAAGACATGATACCATAAAACTCCTAAAAGAGAACATAGGCAAGACATTCTCTGATCTAAATCGTACCAATGTTTTCTTAGGTCAGTATCCCAGGGCAATAGAAATAAAAGCAAAAGTAAACAAATGGGACCTAATCAAACTTATAAGCTTTTGCACAGCACAGGAAACCATAAACAAAACAAAAAGACAACCTATGAACTGGGAGAAGATATTTGCAAATGATGCAACCAACAATGGCTTAATTTCCAAAATATATGAACAGCTCATACAACTCAATAACAAAAAAACAAATAACCCGGGCTCCCCCAGTGACGCAGTGGTTGAGAATCTGCCTGCCAATGCAGGGGAAATGGGTTCGAGCCCTGGTCTGGGAAGATCCCACATGCCGCAGAGCAACTAGGCCCGTGAGCCACAACTACTAAGCCTGCACGTCTGGAGCTCGTGCTCCGCAACAAGAGAGACCGTGACAGTGAAAGGCCTGCGCACCGCGATGAAGAGTGGACCCCGCTTGCCGCAACTAGAGAAAGCCCGTGCACAGAAACGAAGACCCAACACAGCCATAAATAAATAAATAAATAAAATTTTAAGAAAAAATAACCCAATTGAAAAATGGGCAGAAGACCTAAATAGACATTTCTCCAAAGAAGACATACAAATGGCCAAAAGGCACATGAAAAGATGTTCAACGTTGCTAATTATTAGAGAAATGCAAATCAAAGCTACAATAAGGTACCTCCTCACACTGGTCAGAAGGGCCATCATTAAAGAAAGTCTATAAATAACAAATGCTGGAGAGGGTGTGGATAAAAGGGAACCCTCCCTACCTGCTGGTGGGAATGTAAATTGGTGCAGCCACTATGGAGAACAGTATGGAGGTTCCGCAAAAGACTAAAAATAGAGTTGCCATATGATCCAGCAATCCCACTGCTGGGCATATATCTGGAGAAAACTATAATTCGAAAAGATAGATGCATCCCAACGTTCACTGCAGCACTATTTACAACAGCCAAGGCATGGAAAACAATCTAAATGTCCATCAACATATGAATAGATAAAGAAGATGTGGTGTATAAATATATACATATACACACACACACACAGTGGAATATTACTCAGCCATAAGAGAGAATGAAATAATGCCATTTGCGGCTACATGAATGGACCCAGAGATTATCATGCTAAGTAAGTCAGAAAGAGAAAGACAAAGACCCTATGATACCACCTATATGTGGAATCTAAAATATGACACAAATGAACCTATCTATGAAACAGACTCACAGACATAGAGAACAGACTTGTGGTTGCCAAGGGTGGGGGAGGGGAGGGATGGACCGGGAGTTTGGGGTTAGTTGATGCAAACTATTACGTATGGAATGGATAAACGACAGGGTCCTACTCTATAGCACAGGGAACTATATTCAATATCCTGAGATAAACCATAATGGAAAAGAATATAAAAAAGAATGCGTGTATATATACATATAAAACTGAGTCATTTTGTGGTACAGCAGAAATTAACTAACATTGTAAATCAACTATATTTCAATAAATAGAACGAGGGCCTCCTTCCTCGTTCTTGTATGGCTCTATTTACCCTCATCACAGCAATTTCTCAGGGCTTTAACTGTGTCTTTGCACCCCATTCGACTGTGGGCTCAGTGCTGGTAAGGACAGGCCAACTTCTCTCCAGTTCTATTCTGTATCCCAGTGCCTGGCACTGAGTAAATGATCAACAAACCTGAGTAGCTGAGTGTACTGATGCTGTTACCAAAATATACACCAGGTTTTGTGCTTTCATGTAAAGGTTTAAGTAGCAAGACTTTAGGAACCATTCCAAGAGGCTGGCTTCCTTTGTTGTTATTAAAAAGATTTTGGGGGGCCAGCTAGTTATAACTACTTTTATTCCAGAGTTTGTACAAGGGCATGTTTTACCATTTGGGCAGAAATTTTGATTACTGTGGCTTTTTTTTTCGCGGTACGCGGGCCTCTCACTGTTGTGGCCTCTCCCGTTGCAGAGCACAGGCTCCGGACGCGTAGGCTCAGCGGCCATGGCTCATGGGCCCAGCCGCTCCGCGGCATGTGGGATCTCCCTGGACCGGGGCACGAACCTGTGTCCCCTGCATCGGCAGGCGGACTCTCAACCACCGCGCCACCAGGGAAGCCCCTACTGTGGCTTTTTAAAAATTGGTCCTCAGCTGTTCATAGGTACAAACAGGCCAATGTTTAGGGATGCTCTGTTTATGTTCCTGACCCAGCTACTCAACTAGGGCAATAAAGTGGCCAGAGTTGCTGATGCTGTATTCTTATGCTTACATTAACATAGAGCATATGTTAAAAATCTATACGAAAGGGCTTCCCTGGTGGCGCAGTGGTTGGGAGTCCGCCTGCCGATGCAGGGAACGTGGGTTCGTGCCCCGCCCGGTCCGGGAGGATCCCGCATGCCACGGAGCGGCTGGGCCCATGAGCCATGGCCGCTGGGCCTGCGCGTCCGGAGCCTGTGCTCCGCAGCGGGAGAGGCCACGGCAGTGAGAGGCCCGCGTACTGCAAAAAAAAAAAAAAAAAAAAAATCTATACAAAAGTAGCAATTTCACTAAAAAAATTTAGATAAAACCCAGGAGACAAAAGATAAAGGCTGACTCTATAGCAAAGTGCTGCCTTATTAGTCAGTTTATAAGATTTAAAAATTGGGGGTCACTGGTCAGACTTTTAGTGGGAGAAACCAGAGTGAAGTTTGGGGCAACTACTTAAAAGTGCAAAAGGGCAAGTCTATGTTGACAAGCAATAATGTTATATTAGAAAAGATGGATTTAAAAGAAACAATCAGCAAAGCATAAACCCCAGTTCCCTAAAACATGTTAAAAACATTTATGTGAGGTTTTAAGTGGAAAAAGGTCCACTTTAAAGTCTGTCTCCAAACGTGAAAGAAGAATTGCTAATTCCATGTGCAGAGGAAAAGCACCGGCTGACAGACAGGCCCTTTCCGGTGGGATGGTTGACAGGAGACAGTACTGAGATTCTCCTCTTGTGGTAAATAAATCCTACCCTATTAATACTTCCATGTTCTTAAATTATCACATATCCAGTGACCTTTAGATGTAAAAGGACCCTAAGATCCATCTTGTCCAAACTCTCATTTTATAGATGAGGTTTGGGAGGGGCGCTGGTTCATTTGCCTACACTCATTCCAGGATGCTGGCAGAAGCGGAACTAGAATGGTATGAATTCATTTCCTTGTACTTTATTAATAATCAGAAAAAACATTATCTGTTCTCAATCAGCCGGCTGCCATTTAAACAGTGTAAAGCTGAGAGATTAGAAAGGCGCGGAGCAAAAGCATTAAGCATGAACAGCTGCATTTCCCAGGCAGAAGGGCGGCACACAGTTTAGTTGTGGGAGTATTTCCAATTTGCATGAATGGAACATGGACAAGTAAGATAAAGCTGGCTCCAGAAAAGTAATTCCCCCAATTTCCATGAGCCTGGGATTTGGGAAACTGAAGTCTGCTCTGGAATCCGGGGACATGACAAACGATACTGGGAAGAACTCCCTAGGTGACCTCAACCTATGCACACACAGAGGCTTGTCAAGGTCCCAGGTGCTGGGCTCGCCCACGGGTTGTGGCTGAGACAGAAAAACAAAGGAAAAAAAAAATGCTCCCCAAACACGCACATAAGCAAAAACTATCTTCCTGTGTTCTCTGCCAAGAGAACTGGAGCCACGAAGGATGAGTTCAAGAATCTGATTCATCCATCAAGACAAATCAACTCAGTCTAAGGAGGCTAGAAGGGCAATTGAGGTAAACAAAAGTTCAGTTTCAGAAAGAGACTTTGGAGAAAATAGAGGCCATCCCTGGAATCAAACTCCATAGTGAAAACAGAAAAGGGCTCACTCTTAAGGCATGGAGTTCTGAACATGCCAACAGGTGGACATGTTCAAAGGGGCAGCTCCAGAGGCAAACAGCACCGAGATGTTAGCCCTCCTCCCACGTAGCGTCTGGGTTCTGAGCCAGCTCCTTGCTGAGCTGAAGAAGCATCTCTAGTGAAGAAGGCCTGATAGCACTGTTCAAGTTCAGCAACAGCTAAGGAAAGTCATATCGGCGAAAAGTACTTCCCCTCCAGGAGTGCCAAGCTCCTGGGCTGGCCTGGAGCATCAACCCTTGCTCATGGTCAAAGCCACTACTCTTACCTGTATCATTTCTCTGGTTTGGCTGGCCAGTTGTTTCCCCAGTTCCCTCCCCCACTGCTAGCCCCCACGCCAGCCACAGATTGGAGTTTGTGTCCACATTCTCTTTCTCTTTGTCTCCAGGTATCACTAGAGTATCTGGTCCAGATCCTGTTCATGCCTTCTGCTCCATGGGTCTCCCAACCCCTTATCAAATCCTCCCTTTTTAGGTGGAGCCGAATTCTGCTGCCCTTCAATGTGGGCTAGACTTAATGACTCCATTCTAATGAAAAGAATGTGGCGGAAGTGACAACATGTGAATTCTGAGACTAGGTCGTTAAAGGCATTGCAGCTTCCTTCTTGCTTTTTCTCAGATCACTTGGTCTGGGAGAAGTCAATTGCCATGTTGTTAGGATGCTCAAGCAGTACAATGGAGACGTCCACGTGATGAGGAACTAAGTCCTCAGGACAATAAGCATGTGAGTGAGCCAACTTGGAAACAGATTCTCCAACCTCAAACTTTCAGATGACTAGCCCCCACTGACATCTTGACTGCAACCTCATGAGAGACCCCCAAGCCAAAGACTATTTAGATAAGCCAGTCCCAAATTTCTGACCCACGGAAACTGTATGAGATAACAGATATTCATTGTTGTTTTATTTAAGCTGCAAATTTTGGACTAATTTATTGTGTAGCAGTAAATAACTAATACAACATCTTTGAGCTTTCTCCGCCGTCAACTAGAGTTGTCCTTTAACTAATCATAATCTCTTTTTGGAGAAGGAGGGTTTTTTGTTTTTGTCATACAGTTCTTTCCTCAAGGGTTACGACAAAACCTCCCACATTTGTACAGTCCTCATGGATGGACATTTATTGATTTGGGGTCATTATGGCTAAGTCTCAAGGAGATCACTGCAATGATGATAATATGCATTTTCAAGGACTGTTCTTTGTACATGCTCTCCTAGAATCTTTTATGTTACTTCATCGTTATATAAAAAATAATTGAACCTTGTATCCCCCCAGGATCCCCCAAACATAAGCCTTAACTGTGAGCATTTGTAACCTTAAACAGCCCATAGAAACTATAAAAGACTTCTTTTTCCCTTAAGGGTCTTATATTCACACTTTAGGAAACAGTGAGATTAATCTGCCATATTACTACAACATGGATGAACCTTGAGGACACTAACCTAAGTGAAATAAGCCAGTCATAGAAAAACAAATGTTGCATGATTTCACTCACACGAAGGATCTAAAGTTGTCAAACTCATAAAAGCAGAAAGTAGAATGGTGGCTGCCAGGGGCTAGAGGTGGGGGAGATGCAGAGTTGCTGTTCAATGTTTCTGCAAGATGAGAAAGTTCTAGAAATTTGCTGTATACCAATGTGCCTATATTTAATAATACTGTATGTACACTTAATTTGATAACAGGGTAGATTTCACGTTATGCATTTTCTACCTCAATTTAAAAAAAAGGAAATAGTGAGTGAGATTAAAATGACCTTATTCCAAGATTCACAGCAGTGATTCCTTTTTCGCAACGCCTTTTCCAATACACTACCGAGTGTCATGTCATCCCCAAGCCCCCTCAAAACTAAAAAATTTTTTACTTGTTTTTACATTAAAAAACCAAAAATGTTGCTCTCTTCTTCCTGGAGGATTGATAGGGTGAAAAGGGAGGTAGGATCTCATACAAACCAAACGTAAGGATAGGTTGTTACAATTCCCAGAAGTTTGGGAATCATTGTTCTGGAGATATATTGAGGTTTCAGAAGAAGTATGCTTGAAAAAACATCTGACATGTGCCTAGAGCCCGTACTCTACAGCAAGAGAAGTCACCACAATGAGAAGCCTGTGCACCTCAACGAAGAGTAGCCCCAGCTCGCCACAACTAGAGAAAACCTGTGCGCAGCAATGAAGACCCAATGCTGCCAAAAATAAATAATTAAAAAAAAAAACTTTCAGGCAAAGGATCAGAAAAATGTTAGCCATAAAAAAGTACAAATAAGTAATAAAAAAAAATCTGAGCACTTGAAAAAGCTAAGCTCCAATCAAAGGACTGCTGTCGCCAGTTTACTATCTAATTCTCCATAGAGACAAGACCTATAGACATCATGCCCAAGAGATCAAGGCAAAACAGAAGCCAGTGAAGACTCAGATAAGAAATGAGCTAATGCCCAGATAAGAGGAGCCTAGTAATGCATCAGCAATGGCAGAGAAAAATAAGGAGACTGAAATACTTTCTATCCGTTAATACATGATTGGGGTCAACAGTGAAGAACAGGGCTTCCCTGGTGGCGCAGTGGTTGAGAATCCGCCTGCCAATGCAGGAGACATGGGTTCAAGCCCTGGTCTGGGAAGATCTCACAGGCCACGCAGCAACTAAGCCCGTGTGCCACAACTACTGAGCCTGCGTGCCACAATTACTGAGCCCACACGCCACAACTACTGAAGCCCGCGCACCTAGAGCCCGTGCTCCACAACAAGAGAAGCCACCGCAATGAGAAGCCCGCGCTCCGGGGAGGAGCCGGAGGAGCGAGCGGGCCCGCGAGGCAGAGAGGCAGGCAGGAGGCCAGAGCTTATTTAATGAAAAGTGCCACAGACTGAAAAACCAAACATGAGGGTAGCAGGTGCTGCAAAGTTGGTGGTAGGCGTGGCAGTATTTTTACTGACATTCTATGTTATTTCTCAAGCATTTGAAATAAAAATGGATGCGAGTTTAGGAAATCTATTTGCAAGGTCAGCAATGGACGCAGTTGCACGTTCCACAAAACCTCCCAGGTATAAATGTGGGATCTCAAAAGCTTGCCCTGAGAAGCATTTTGCTTTTAAAATGGCAAGTGGAGCAGCCAGGGTGGTAGGACCCAAAATCTGCCTGGAGGACAATGTTTTAATGAGTGGTGTTAAGAACAATGTTGGAAGAGGAATCAATGTTGCCTAGGTAAATGGAAAAACAGGAGATCTAATAGACACCAGATATTTTGACATGTGGGGAGGAAATGTGGCCTCATTTATTGAGTTTCTGAAGGCCATACAAGATGGAACAATAGTCTTAATGGGAACATATGATGATGGAGCAACCAAACTCAATGATGAGGCCCGGCAGCTCATTGCTGAACTGGGGAGTACATCTACTACTCATCTTGGTTTTAGAGACAACTGGGTCTTCTGTGGTAGAAAAGGCATTAAGACAAAAAGCCCTTTTGAACAGCACATAAAGAGCAATAAGGACACAAACAAATATGAAGGATGGCCCGAAGTCGTAGAAATGGAAGGATGCATTCCCCAGAAGCAAGACTGATGTGGAGAAAATTGAAGAGAGCTCACTTTCACTTGCTAATGGGAAAGCCCTAACGGAAAAACTACATGTAAATATTTTAAGAGCATGCAGCCATCTCGGTGTGTGCATGACCATTATCTCTTTTGGTATCAGGATTATTTATTGCTAAGGTAAATAGACATCTTTGTAGTCATAATGAGCAAATCACTGAACCATTTCTAAGCACATCTCCCTAATGGTACAATGTTCAGACTGAGATGATAATGGCATCTTTTAATTCTAAAACCATTACCCAATGGATAACTGAACAGATTTGAAAACTATGTCGATATAGGTCTTCCCTGGTGGCGCAGTGGTTGAGAGTCCGCCTGCCGATGTAGGGGACACGGGTTCGTGCCCCGGTCCGGGAAGATCCCACACGCCGCGGAGTGGCTGGGCCCGTGAGCCATGGCCGCTGAGCCTGCGCGTCCGGAGCCTGTGCTCCGCAACGGGAGAGGCCACAACAATGAGAGGCCCGCGTACCGCCAAAAAAAAACAAAAAACAAACAAAAAAAACTATATCGATATATATACTAGTCACTGTGAAAATCTATCATGGGATAATATGGATTTTAGGGAGGAGACTTTTCTTTTATAAATATATATATAAATATATATAACCTTTTGATGATAGTATCTTTTAAATTAAAAAGATATTGGGCCAGTTGTGTGTGTAATGTTACTTTACAGTCTGACTCCCCTGTTCTATTTCTTTTTTCTTAGTCTTTCTCTTCCCTTCCCAAGAAACCTAGAAATAAAATATGAAGACTTACATCCAATATGTGAAAAGCACAACAGAATTCTTTGTTTAATGTACACAGTAAAAAGTAAATATATAAATGTAGGTGGCATCAGGGCTGTAGCTTGCTGGATTCTGTGTTAACAGTGTGGATAAGTTGATTTTGTATAAGCTACTTAGAGTAAGACAGGAGGGGGCAACTTCACAGAGCTGAGGAACCAGGCCAGGTCCCTTCCCCAGCCTTGGTAGGTCATTCAGGACAGCATGTCAGTATAGTTAGAGAAATACTGGCCTAAGTTTTCCTTATTTAAGTGTCATCAGCATTGACCAAATGGTTTGGAAAGAGGCACGCTTTAGTGTCACAATAATAATTTTGGATTGTAAACCAAGAAATTCTGTATTTACTTTCATCTAACTTCATAATAGTAATTTTTGCCTGAAACGATGACGACATATTTAAAGAAGTCCTAATTACTGATTGGGACTGATAACATTTAAAAATAATTGGACACACAATGACTTTATACCCAACTCTACATAAAAATATAAGAGATCTAACTTCAGATGTTCACAAAATGACTCAAGTTTTTAAAATATTTTTAGGGCATTAAATATCTGTTGTGTGTGAAGTGTCAAGCTGGAACATAAAAAACGTTAACGATCAAACTGCTATTCACAGTAAAAGGCAGCACTTCAATTCTGGATTTAATTTTAGATGACTTATATAAGAAAAATTAAAAGCGGTATTTTTTATTTTGTTACAAACCAAGGCGAAAGTTATGCAGCTATTTCTTAAATATCAGGGCGTCTGGGGGTACCGTTTCTTCCCTCAAACTGAATATAATTCATGTATGCACCTTACACATCTAAACAATTTTTGTAGACTTTTCACATTTTTGGTGCTGATACACTAAATCACATTCAGCATGTGTGTTTTGACATTTAAAATACTTCCCTCAATTCTGTAAATTAAAAGAATGGCTATTTTACAGGTCCAGGGATTGTGAAATAAGTGTTGCTTTTTTCTTTTTAAATAATGAGAATAACTACTCTTGGTTTTACACTGTGAATTTTTTGGTATTATCTGGCAAAGTAATATGCCTATAGAACTTCACACAGATTCGTCAAGCGTGTACTGTACTCCTTAACATGCAAAATTAAAGTCATTCCTATGGGTAAACACACTAATATCCTCAGGCTATATCTTTTTTTTTTTTTTTTTTTTTTTTGCGGTACGCGGGCCTCTCACTGTCGTGGCCTCTCCCGTTGCGGAGCACAGGCTCCGGACGCGCAGGCTCAGCGGCCATGGCTCACGGACCCAGCTGCTCCACGGCATGTGGGATCTTCCTGGACGGGGGCACGAACCCGTGTCCCCTGGATTGGCAGGCGGACTCTCAACCACTGCGCCACCAGGGAAGCCCAGGCTATATCTTAACATGGATAGAATTTAAGTATCTAGATGGCAGGACATCCCTTTCAAGATAAGGACTATCACGTGATAGCTTTGTAGAGCTGTATAAAATGCCAAAAGAAGGGATAAAGATTGGTCATGTAACTGTTTTCATGCAGTATGCTATTGTTTCAATTCTGCCTTGTATAGATTACGTCAACATAACTTTGGGAAGCAATAATTTTACTATATTTTATTTTCAGATAGCTTTTAAAAATCAGCATTGTAAATGCAGCAATGCTCCTTTAATGTTCAGAATTTTCATTAAAATCAGAAATTTGGCATCGACACTTTGGTTTTTTTTTAATGGTGTTTAAGGACTTATGGATGTGTATTTTTTTATTTGTAATCATAGAGGCTGTCCCAGACTGTTAAAATTCAGCAAAGACAGTAGGAAAACAAGTGATATGTAGGAAATTAAAGAAAAATTGAGGCAGAATTTTTATATTCCTGACTTTAATTTGATTAAAGTTTATCACTGTTCTTTCAAAACAAGAAGCCCGCACACCACAACTAAGAGTAGCCCTCACAACTAGAGAAAGCCCGTGTGCAGCAACGAAGACCCAACGCAGCCAAAAGTAAATAAATAATAAATTAATTTTTTTTAAAAAGTGAAGAACATGCAGATGGCAAGTTTCTGTTATATCATTTTCCACAAAAAAGGAAAGAAAATATCGTAAGAGAGGAAATGGCACATGAAGGGTTAAATTTTCAGGATGCATATACATAATTATCATCACCATGTAGTAAACCAGGAATGGGGTTAGTGGAAGGCAGGGAGGGAAATGAAAGGAAACTTCGGGTGTTATATGGATAAGGAGAAAGGGACAAATTATGTTTAAATTTAGAACATCCACTAAAGCTCTCCAAGTTGTCTGACAGCTGGAATGTGCTTTCGCTTCAATCATTCCTCAACTTGCTTTTATTCTTTTGTTTTTAACATTAAAAGCTAATTCTGTGAGGCTTTTCAATTTGCCATTCTGGTATGCAGAATCCATCTGAAGGACATGAGAGAAAAGCCAAAGCTCTAAGGAAGCCTTTCTAGCCAAGACTAGAGAAATGTTCTGAGCCTCTTGCCCAGACATACAGTAGGGTCCAGGGCGGGGGGCTTCCTCTAGGCCACCACTCTCAGGCTTTCCTCCAGGAGTGACAGAGACTGTTATATCCTCTCCTCGTATGGTTTCAGGACAGAATATTACCATGAGACACACTGACTTGCCCAGGAGGGAAACTCAAATTGGTGTAGAAGCCTGAAGGCCCCTCTGAGTCTCTTGGACCATCTGTGGGGCTGGACGGAGCAGAAGAGAAGAATAAAGATGGCAAATGAGCGGAAGCTGGGCAGGAAGCAGAGGCGGGGCCACGGGGGAACTTCCAGTTACTGGGATCTCTCTCTCTTTCTCTCTGGGTTGTTCATGGTCCCTCACCACAAAACACAGATGGGAGGTCAGCCACCAGGAGTTCACTTTAGATTTCCTGTAGGAATCTTAGGTGAGTCTTTCTTTCTTCTAGAAGTCCTTCCACAGTAAGATGTTTTCTCTTCAAAATGCCGATCATACTCACTGTACAATGTTGTCTTATTAAGAAGTAAATTTTATAAAGAGGAGGCTGGTTTAAATAAAAATGAAAATCACGTAGATACTCATTTCATGTTTGTTTTTTAACATCTTTATTGGAGGTTAATTGCTTTACAATGTTGTGTTAGTTTCTGCTTTATAACAGACTGAATCAGCTATACATATACTTATGCCCCCACATCTCTTCCCTCTTGCGTCTGCCTCCCACCCTCCCTAACCCACCCCTCTAGGTGGTCACAAAGCACTGAGCTGATCTCCCTGTGCTATGTGGCTGCTTCCCACTAGCTATCTATTTTACATTTGGTAGTGTATATATGTCCATGCCACTCTCTCACTTCGTCCCAGCTCACCCTTCCCCCTCCCCGTGTCTTCAAGTCTATTCTCTATGTCTGTGTCTTTATTCCCGTCCTGCCCCTCATTTCATGTTTGACAGAGCTTTTTCTATCTTTGTTTCCCCTATCCTGTCTCCCACTCCCAAATCTGACTATATTCACACAGATTCTGTTTATCTATGCATTTCCATTATGGCTAACAAATAAAAAAAGCGCATTTCCCGCTGAAAATCACATTTAACAAATCCCTTTGGGGGACAGAAAGAAGTGCACACCATTGAAAAAGATTAGTTTGTAGGAGGCAGAAGTCAGGCCCCAATCACTCCTTTGCGTTAAGCTCTAGTTAAAACGAGGTGGGCGCCACAGGCCACATTTATAATGATGGAAGTTTCTCAATCTCTGACTGTGGGCCTGAACCTCTATGAGACCATAATCGGCCTCAAAAACATGCAAAATGAACCCACCAAAAGTTTAAATAAGAATGCTTCGGGCTTCCCTGGTGGCGCAGTGGTTGGGAGTCCGCCTGCCGATGCAGGGGACGCGGGTTCGTGCCCTGGTCCGGGAGGATCCCACGTGCCGCGGAGCGGCTGCGTCCGTGAGCCGTGGCCGCTGGGCCTGCGCGTCCGGAGCCTGTGCTCCGCAACGGGAGAGGCCACAACAGTGAGAGGCCCGCATACCGCAAAAGAGAAAAAAAAAAAAAAAGAATGCTTCTCTTCTGAATGCCTCAGACCCCTTGAGCCGGCTCACAGATTTGGGGGAGGAGTAATGAGCAACGAACACAGGGGGGCCTCAGTGCATTTTTCTATTTGGTTAAGGTTGATTCCTCCTGAAAAACAAATGTGATCCATCTTGAAGATCAATGCTGAACAGTACAACACAATGTATTAAAGAATGTATTGAAACAAAACTGCTAATTAAAAAGGCCAATTTTTCTGCAGATGGGCTCTCCCTGCACGTGTTCGTTTTTCACTACGTGCTATTTCTTCTGCTCTAAGCACACCAGGCTCACCTAGTTAAGGAAGCTCCTCGGTCCTTGTGCATGTGGCAGTGGTGAAACCTAGCTGGAGGAAGTGTGTGGATCAGTACAAGCTGCAGCAGGAGTATATTTTGGCCAAAACTGATGCTGATCAATGCACAACTCTAGGTCCTACTGAAGGCACCATTTCTTATATCTCCGGGGTACGAAACACTAGCTTGGAACTTACAAAGAATGTTCCTCTTTCTTGCTCTAGCCTTTGGAAAGCCTCTTCTAGTCAAACACTATGTTCCAATGCTGCTACTGAGTACATATATGTCTCATCAAATCAGGCGAGTTCTGCGTGGGTAAGGAGAGGAGGACCAGTCAGTAGGAGGCCTACTGGGGCTGTTACATTCAGCAGGCCTATTTCCTTCCTCTATCTGTGCTGACACACAAATGTTCGCTTTCAGTCTGGCACCGTCCCCGGTTCTTGATCATTCAGGCTTAGACTAAGCAACTCCAGATTCCAACGCTGGCGGGTTCCAACACACACGAGGTAAGACAGCTTCCCTTGGTTTTTCCTGGGTGGTCACTCAGTGGGCAGGATCCTCTAACAGCACATGCTGGGCCATCACCCCCGCCCACAGTCCTGGCTCCCAGCCCAGCAGAGGGGGCTGGGCTGGGTCAATATCATGACAGGTCTAAGGCAGCCACACTGGTGTTGTGCATACTGTCTTCCCTCAATATCTGCAGGGGTTTGGATCCAGGAGTGCTCACGGATACCAAAATCCACAGATGCTCAAGTTCCTTATATAGAATGGCGCAGCGTGATGAATACAGTCGGCTGTGGGTATACTGAGGATGAAAAACCCATGGATTCGGAGGGCCGACTGTACTTGGCGTGGGGGAATATCTGGGGGCTCAGGAAGGCAGGTCCACGGTGGCTTTCAAAACTTTGAGCCTGCTTAAGAGGTCTTGTCTTGAACAGCTTTTCTCTGCGGATTGTGAACCCTTGCTGCGGGAAGGGAGGTGGTTATAAAGAAAGCCAGAACTGCCTGAGAACTAGGGGCTCTGGGTCAGAAGGGGCAGTAAGATGGGCCTTCTGAGTAGCCCCGTGAGCTTGCACGGCTGCGAAGGAACTGGCCAGGCTTGGAGTCAGTCAGGATAAGACATCAGAGTCATCATCACCACCTCCAGCTTGCCCCCACCATCACTGCCCATTTGTGGAGAACTTTCTAAAGTGTGTTATCCTACCTGACCCGCAGCACAGAGCTGTGGAGTTGGTTGAGAGCCTCTGTGACCCCTAATGCACAGAGATGAGGAAACACAGTGTGTGTGTGTGTGGGGGGGGGGGGGTGTACTTAGTAACCTGCCTGAGGCCAGCGACTCACACAGCAGGTCCTGGTCTGAGCACACAGATCTCCAAACTGCATTTTCTTTGGAAAATGCACCTCTAACACAGAACTAAACCATTTATTGTTTCTGCCCATCCCTCCCCTCTCTCCTACCTGCCTCGGAAGGTATTAAAAGGTGAAAGTGAGCCATCATTGGCAACTGGGTTCTGCTTGTCAATCAGGCAAGCCGAAAAGCACTGCATGCTTTTTTCATTCATGTCTGTCACTACGCAGGATGCTCCAGTTTCCTCTCCAACCTTACTTCAGCGGCTTAATGTCACTCTTGCCAAAATGCTCCATTCCTTTCCCTTTATCTCTCGATAAAGGAGGAGGCCCTCCTTTCATACAACCATTTGCTTGCTGCCCTATTTATACCTTTCTAATAACTGAGCCCTCTTTTTTGTTTTTTGTTTTAAAAACACCTTTTCAGGGCTTCCCTGGTGGCACAGTGGTTGAGAGTCCGCCTGCCGATGCAGGGGACAAGGGTTCGTGCCCCGGTCCGGGAAGATCCCACATGCCGCAGAGTGGCTGGGCCCGTGAGCCATGGCCACTGAGCCTGCACGTCCAGAGCCTGTGCTCCATCCACAATGGGAGAGGCCCCACAACAGTGAGAGGCCCGCGTATCACGCAAAAAACAGAAACAAAAACAAAAAAACACCTTTTCGGACAGCTTGCTTCAAGTCTTTCAATTAAAAGAAAAAAGATACAGCTCCTTAAAAAAAAAAAAAAAAAGTCACCAGCACCCAAGTATTGCCCTGCTTCAGGAACTTGTACTTCATTCGGTATACTCTGTGTTGAAACAATATAGCATTATCTACTTTGAATACACTAGAAGCCCTCCCGGTAGCTTTCTTGTATGAGAGACATTAAATCCGGTTGAAACTCAACAAGAAACAGTGTCATGTAGGAAATCCTTGCCTGTTGGACCCTTGACTGATCACATTTCAAAGCCCAGTGCTGTGCTAAAGGGCATCTTTCTTTAAAAATAAAGCAATCCTATTAGTCAGGTCCTTCTCTGCACACCATAGCTTTGAAGGAATTTGACAGTTTGCAAATTCAAAGTTGAAAATTAAAAACCCACGAATAAGACTTGAATCCATTTATTCATGGTAAAATGAATATAGCTTTGAAAAGTCTACCCTCATTAGGATCATTTCAATGTGATCTGTGATCTGGAGTGAGTCTGTTTAACTAGGCTCTTGCCACAGAAAGAGACCCATTTTCTAAAATAAGTCCTGTCTTCAAAGGACTCAGGAGATACCACAGAATAATATTAAATGAAGTGCAATTCTTTTTCGAGAATGTTTCATTGTTTTCTTAATCAGTGTTATTTTTATTTTGCCAGATTTAGAGTACCTCTTCCCCTTCCCCCTCAAATGCATTAAAATAAACCCTGGCCCCTGCTGGAGTGATCAAAGCTTCCCAATTCACAGAGGAATGTCCGTTCCTCCAAGCCTGGGGAGGTTTCCTAACTAATGAACTAGAACACTGTCAGATGTCTGGTTGCCAAGTAATATATTAAAGTGCTTTTCTAATGAGATTTCTGCAAGGTAACTATAAAACCATGAAAAGCACATTAACCTTCAGTAAAGCAAAAACATTTAAAAAAATAACCAAATGCCTTTAAGGAAAAGAAGAGTTCAACACAGCAGCTAAAAAGCTGAAGAAAATGTGACAAGTGGAAAAATAAAGCCCAACAATTTCACATCTGAGAAAAAAGGGTGGACACAAAGCAGAGCAATGTAGGAGTTAGATCAAAGGGAGCCACCTGATGGTCTCAATATGTGACTTTAAACGTCTCCCTTTCCATGCACCCCTGTCTATTTGTAACGTGGATCTGTGATAAACATAGCTACAAATACCCCCTCTTATGCAAAGAAGGAACAGCTCTTCATTTTTAGAACTTGTGCCTGAGAATTGAGGAACAGTCCACACAAATCTTGAATATCAAGGATCATTTTGTTAGAACCAACATGAGGAACTCTCACGTGAAATACAAACAAGAGCAATGACGCGAAGCCTCTACCACGGACCACTCTGAAACAGTTTGGGGAAATCCTTCTGCTTATCACCCTGCCTTTATTATTTAACTGTGGAGTGAGGCTAGGAGGCTGGAGGCCATCTGTCTGGGTCTGCATTTGTGTGACCCTGTGGCCGCAGTGTGTTCTGTATTGATCCGGTCAGTCCTGCAGTCCTGGATCTTGTTCAAATTCTTAAGGGTGGAAACCACCCATCAAAGACTGGTGTGGGGTCTGAAAACCAACACAGAAGGTGATGTGGGTGTTTAGCTTAAAGGAGAGATGCCTGGGGTGGGGGACTACCTGTTAAATATCTTCTAACATCTGAAAGGATGCCATGTCAGGGAATGAGAAGTCTTGATTTTACTTACTCCCAAAGGAAGCACTAAGATCAAAGACACATCGCATATTTAAAGTCGGGGTAACAAAGTGTTTGTCAGCAGTTAAGGATCTCTAACAATTTCAAATGCATCTATGCATGGATGAGCAACGGCTGAGCGTTGTCAGGGATGAATTCTTCATTTTATTCACAATTTCAATCAGATCCAATCAAACGATGGATTGATTCCAAAGGAAAATTTTTTAGTACTTAAAATTATCATTTCTTTTAAATAGCTAACCAAGAACTGGGAAATGATTTACTCAAGATTAATTAAAATATTTTTCAAAATATGGTGCCTGGATTTATACAGAACAAAACAAAATAAGGCATGTATTCACGGGTATGAAATATTTGCTTCAATGGGACCATAGAACACAATAAATCAGTCCTCTCTTTGCAGAGGTTCTCCAAGGAAAGCACACTTTAAAAAGTCAAATAGGGACAACCCTGGTGGCGCAGTGGTTAAGAATCCGCCTGCCAATGCAGGGGATACGGGTTCAAGCCCTGGTCCAGGAAGATCCCACATGCTGCGGAGCAACTAAGCCCGTGCGCCACAACTACTGAGCCTGTGCTCTAGAGCCCGCAAGACACAACTACTGAGCCTATGTGCCACAACTACTGAAGCCCGCGTGCCCAGAGCCCGCACTCCGCAACAAGAGAAGCCACTGCAATGAGAAGCCCGCACACTGCATCCAAGACTAGCCTCCGCTCGCCGCAGCTAGAGAAAGCCAGCGTGCAGCAACGAAGACCAATACAACCAAAAATAAATATAAAGTAATAAATAAATGTATAAAAAAAAAGTCAAATAATTGACAGAACAATGACCCTGGCACTCCAGGTCCAATGCACGTGCTGGGATGCAGCCTTCAGTTGAAATCTGTCCTGAAGCTTTAGTCTTCAGGAATGTGATAGAAAATGGAAAGCAAAGGGAACAGAACTGCTGTGTTGTGAACATAATCTCTGGATTCAGACAGATCTAGGTGATGTTGGGTAAGTTACCTAACGTTTTGAGACTCAGTTTTCTCATTGATAAAAATGGGGTAATAATAAGTACCAGGGCCCCATGGGATCGTTAGGATGTGTGCACAGGGCTTCCCGTGCTGTCTGGCACACAGTGAGTACTTCATAAACGGTCACTGTTATTCATGATTTCAAATTAATTATTTTAAAGTGGAATGGGATTTGTTTTCCTGGTTAAGGAGGAAGCTGGACCCAATGACTTTCCTAGTTTCTAACCACCATATACTCTGTTATGCTATTTCATGCTAATCGTTTCCCCTCAACTCAGTCCTGCCCCCCACCCTCCCCACCAATGGCCATTCACACCAACAGCTACGCCTATTCATTGACTGCTCACCATGGGCATTCAGGTGTGCAACTAATCTAACCCTGTCAACCACTCTGTGAGGTTGGGGCTGCCTCCCATGTCCCAAGAGGAGACACCGGAGGCACAGGAAAGCTGAGTGATTTGCCCAGAGTCGTGAGGCTTATAAATGGTAGAGGTGGGGTTCAAAACCAGGCAGTTTGGTTCTAGAGCCCAGGCTCCTAACCACTGTCCCATACGACCTTCCAGGTAACCTAAAATTCTGCCTCGACATATCCAGCTAACCCATGTGCAGTCAATTACTTGCCGCAGCTGATGAAACAGTGGTACAAGATCCAGTGTTTGCCTTCAGTCTCCTCTCTTCCGTCTCTGCCACAGATCTTCTAGCTTTACATTCCAGAGCTTCATTCCTAATCACCAATTTCTCTCCCTCCCCACAAAACACCCTGACCCTTGATGGGCCAGTGATATAAATATGCATTTCCATTCACTTGTGGGTTTAGGGTTGTTTTTTTTCCTTCAAAAAATGGCTCTACCAAGTTCCTCTGATCTTTGCTAGTGATGCAGACCAGGTCCCTGGAGGGCTGGCTAATCCTGAGCTTACAGAGCCCTGAGCACAGTCAGGCATTTCAGAAATGCACTTGGATGATGCGGAGGTGGTTTCTCTAACAACAGAAAGTTCCCACCCTCGCCTGCTGCCCCGGGGAGCTGCCACATGGGTGGAGCTGGCTCCCGCCCACAGGGTCCCCAACCCTCCTGGGCTCTACTCAGGCCTCCTGCTGCAGTTGCTCGTTCCTTCCTGTTCCACGTTTCCTCTAGCACCGATGGTTAATGCCCTCTCTTTGGGGTAAGAAAAATGACCTTGCTGTCCATGCAAGTAGGGACCACTCATTCCATCTATAAGAGATGCACACAGCTACTCGGTTCAACTCAAGAGTATCCTCTCTGCTGTCTTGTCACTTTTTCAAGCAAGGTATTATTACATTGCCTTGTAATTTCCTTTTTTCTCTTAAAACCAAAACAAATTGCAGGTGATTCCTTGCAATTCGTGTTGCAAAAATTCACATTCTGCTGTACTTCATCAGTAAAAGCTCTTTCATCCCCACCTTTCAACACTGCCCTATGAGATGCAAATAGAACCATTTCAGTTTTCCAGTTGAACAGCCAGGAAAAAGAAAAAAGAAATAAAAAGGAGCGGTGCCCTGCTTATCTCCATGTTACACATTAACATGGTCCTCCTTTGCAGAGGTTCTTCAAGGTAAGCACACTTTAAAAAGTCAAATAATTGACAGAATAATTACCTTAAGCGCTCTAAGGTCAATGCAGATGCTGGGATGTAGCCTCCAGCTGAATTCTGTACCAAAGCTTCGGTTTTCAGGAAGGTAATAGAAAATGGAAGGCAAAGGGAAAGGAATTTCCAAATTTCTCCACTAAGATGTCATTGAAAAAACTAATAGAGCTCAAGGGAAAGAAAGCCCACAAGTCATCTCCTGTCCAGCAATCTCTCACCTGCTGAAACCTATCACTTTTGCTTTGCTCTCTCACTCTTGTGCTGTTGGTCTCATTAATAATAGTAATCGCTAATAATAGAAATTACTACTATCCTTACCATAACCTCTAATACTGCCTCTACCACCACGTACTGAGCTTATTATATTCCAGGAACGGCGCAGGTTCTCTCACGTTATTTCAGGTAACTCTCACAGGAATCCAATGAGGTGTTTATGCTTATTAGCCCCATTTTCAGGTGAGAAATCAGAGGCTCTGAGAGGTTAAATACCTTGCACAGAGCGTATCCGTAGCAGGGCCAGGATTCTATGGTACGTTTAACTTCAGAACTTTCATCCTGACCATGATTCCCAGTTTTCTGAGTAATGGCCCATTGACATGGCCCATTCCATCCCCCCAGAGCCCACCATAGGGCTTGGAGGGCACTTGAATGTATGAATTAATGAATGACTACATGAAGAAACAAATCAACAAACAAGTGGATGTGCTTTCTGAAGACTAGCTTTTTAAAGTAAAGTTCTCTCTCATGTCTAAAATGGAGTATGGGAATACTCCATGACTCCACAGTCATGACTTCAAAATGAGATCTCCACCTGCTTAAAACTCAACAGTAAGTCGGCTTCCCTGGTGGCGCAGTGGTTGAGGGTCCGCCTGCCGATGCAGGCGGCGCGGGTTCGTGCCCCGGTCCGGGAAGATCCCACATGCCGCGGAGCGGCTGGGCCCGTGAGCCATGGCTGCTGAGCCTGCGCGTCCGGAGCCTGTGCTCCGCAACGGGAGAGGACACAACAGTGAGAGGCCCGAGTACCGCAAAAACAAACAACAAAACTCAACAGTGAGTAATTGACACAATTGCATTCTACCTACATTGGTCCTCAGTGCTCCCGGCCACAGAGGTAATGGCTGAAATAACTGAAACTGACATATTCAAAAGAACTTTGATTTCAGATACATGAAGGGTTTCACTGAAGTTGACATCAACGTCTCTTCTTCCAATACTGAGTCCCCCTCCTCCCATTGAGAGGGAGCTTGCTGAGTGACATTTATTCTTCTTGCTTTTTATTTAGTACTGGGGAGACAGAATGCCAGTCTTTACCTACATCTCCTTCCCTCAACACACACGCATCCAGGAAATGTAAAGAGACAAACCAAACAGCCCATGGGCAGGGAAGTGCTCAAGACACTGTATCTGCGCTACCAGTGAAAGCCCTTTGGGTCACAGAAACTATGCTGCTTTCTTTTCCCCTGTGAAGGGGACATCTATGCTGGCTCTCTGCTCTTCAATCTCTGCTCCCTGTCCTGGGCCAACGCCCCAGAATTCCTCGGGTGGGCTGAGGATGCTGAGAAGTGCCATCTGGACCAACTCACCTTTCCTCCCCCAGAAGTCAACGCCCATTTCCTCTACAGAGCTTCCCCCTTTTGTCAGCATAGGAAGGGAGCATCCCAACCGGGTACTTAAATTGTGCCTTGAGGGCATATGTTTCGGTGCCCTCTTGGCCTGAGGGTGGGAAACAGGGAAACCGGCCCTAATTGCCCTGCTTAGCTCCAAACTTGCTTGGTAATCACTTTGGAATTGCTGGATCTTCACCTTTTCCATCTCTCTCCTCTTCTGGCAAGCACCCAGCTATGGGTCCTAAGTATGAAAGCCTGTCGGAGTATTAAAAACGGTTGCTGCTAAAATGCTTAAGAATTATGGAAGGAGGAAGTTGATGTTTAGATTTATTCCCCCCTACTCCCTCCCACTCACACCATAGACTGCATAGTTTCCCCTCAGAAAGGAAAGCATTCTTGACCTCTGTTTAAATGTTTATCAGAAGTTGTCTGGACTTGCAGAGTCTGAAGTCACATTCAGTATTAGTCACATCCTTCTGTGTGTGTGGTGTAACCCTCCTATCAGGCCAGGAGGAATGCCTGGACTTTGTACAGAAACCTTTTGGTGCTAGAAGCATCCACCACCACCCAGGGATTTTCACTTAGCCCAGACACAGGCAGAAGCTGAGCAAAGAACTTGAGCTTCCTGATGGCTGCAGGGCTTCAGTTTTGAATAAGTACTAAAAAAAAAAAAAAAAAAAAAAAATCCTCTTAGCTCTGTGGGTCCTGTGGGGTCTTGATTTTAAAACAAAGCTCTAGCATGGAGCCTGGAACCAGTGGAGGTTCTAGGTCCTCAGCACAAAATGAGGGTCATTCAGAGTTTTATCCTTGCTCCGAAACACTCCTACTCTGGAGTAGGAAAAATCGCTTTGCCTTCTTGGGCCTTTGATATTGATAAATTAGTTCATGCTTCAGAAGTTCTGTAAGTAGTATGTATCTAACAGACCTTGTATCAATGTGTGAAAGGCACTGTAGGTGCCTAGGTGATGCTGGTGTGTGTCTGAGAGGAAGGTATGACTAAGGCAATAGAAAGTGTGTGGTCTGGCAGGTAGGAAAAGTGGGTTTTGGTACCACTCTCACCACAGGCAGGTTACACATTCCACTCGTCCTCAGCTTTTTCATCTTTAAAATGGGAAGTTTGAAGCAATCATCTAGGAGGTCCTTTGGGGGCCAACAATAATTTCTGATATTTTTGTCTCCAATATCTGAAGCTGAGGAAATAGGCATAAGCTTCAGCCCAAAGGACATGAATCACAATAAGAAAGACTTTCCTGAAAGTAACCCTGAGTTTGCAAAGGACACTCTGGAACTTTCCCTTCTAGACCAGTGTGGGTCTTAAACTGTGGTCCAAGAAAACTCTTCCAGGACTGGTGTTTTGGAGCTGTCAAATTTGAAATCTCATAGACTGGGATGATACAGGATGTGGGCATTGGATGGTTATGGTGAACTAAAATATCACTTAAGAATCATTCTAGATCTATGAGTCTACACTCAAAATCTAATTAAGTTTTTTGGTAATTAAAAGAAGGGAAAGAAAATTTCCCTTCACAAATTTAGCAGCTTTTATCATGTTACACAGGGATCACCAATGCTGTAATGGTACAGTATTTTTTTAAAAATTTTTGTTGGTATTCAAAAAAAATACAAAAGTGCATGCTCATCAACATCATTTATGATAAAAACCCTCAACAAAGTGGGTATAGAGGGAACATACCTCAACATAATAAAGGCCATATATAAGCCCACAGCTAACATACTCAACAATGAAAAGCTGAAAGCTTTTCCTCTAAGATGATAAACCAGATGAAAATGCCCACTCTTGCCACTTTTACTCAACATAGTATTTGTAGTCCTAGCCAGAGCAATTAGGCAAGCATCCAAATCAGAAAGGAGGAAGGAAAGCTGTCATTATTTGCAGATGACATAATGTTACATGTAGAAAACCTAAAGACTCCACCAAAAAACCGTTAGAACTAATAGACAAATTCAGTAAAGTTGCAGGATACAAAATAAATATACAAAAATCAGTTGCATTCCTATATACCAACAGTGAACTATCAGAAAGAGAAACTAAGAAAAGCAGTCCCATTTACAACAGCATCAAAAAGAACAAAATTCTTAAGAATATATTTAACCAAGGTGAAAGATCTGTACACTAAAAACTATAAGACACTGAGCTTACCTGGTGGCGCAGCGGTTGAGAATCTGCCTGCTAATGTAGGAGACACAGGTTCGAGCCCTGGTCTGGGAGTATCCCACATGTCACGGAGCAACTAGGCCCGTGAACCACAACTACTGAGCCTGCGTGTCTGGAGCCTGTGCTCCGCAACAAGAGAGGCCGCGATAGTGAGAAGCCCTCGCACCGTGGGCCACAACTAGAGAAAGCCCTCGCACAGAAACGAAGACCCAACACAGCAATAATTAATTAATTAATTAATAAACTCCTACCCCTAACATCTTCTTTAAAAAAAACAGACAAAAAACTATGACACTGATGAAAGGAACTGAAGAAAATACAAATAAATAGAAAGCTATCCCTTGCTCATGGATTGGAAGAATTAATATTGTTAAAAGGTCCATACTACCTGAAACAATGTACAGATTCAATGTAATCCCTATCAAAATGGTGTTTCTCACAGAAATAGAGAAAACTATCCTAAAAGTTGTATGGAACCAAAAAAGAACCTGAATAGCCAAAGCAATCTTGACAAAGAAGAAGAAAGCTGGAGGCATAATATGTCCTGATTTCAAACTATATTACAAAGCTGTAGTAATCCAAACGGGATGGTTTTGGCATAAAAACAGACACATAGATAAATGGAACAGAATAGAGAGTCCAGAAATAAACTCACACATTTATGACCAATTAATTTACAACAAAGGAGCCAAGAACATACAATGGGAGGAGAATAGTTGCTTCAACAGCTGTGTTTGTAAAACTGGACAGCCACATGCAAAAGAATGAATCTGGACCACCATCTTACACCATACACAAAAATCAACTCAAAATGAATTGAAGACTTGAATGTAAGACCTGAAACCATAAAACTCCTAGAACAAAACATAGGGGGTAAGCTCCTTGACATTGGTCTTGGCAATAATTTTTCAAATCTGACACCAAATGAAAAATAAACAAGTGGAACCACCTCAAATTAAAAAGCTTCTGCACAGCAAAGGAAACCATCAACAAAATGAAAAGGTAACCAACCAGTGGGAGAAAATATTTGCAAATCATGTTATCTGATAAGGGGTTAATATCCAAAACATATAAAGAATTCATACAATTCAACAGCCAAAAACCAAACAATCTGATTGAAAAATAGGCAGAGGATCTGGATAGACACTTTTTCCAGAGAAGACATACTGATGGCCAACAGGTACATGAAAAGGTGCTCAATGTCACTAATCATCAGGGAAGTGCAAATCAAAACCGCAATAACACTTCACATCTGTTAGAATGACTACTATCAAAAAAGAAGAAATAACAAGTGATGGGGAGGATGTGGAGAAAAAGGAACCCTTGTGCACTGTTGGTGGGAATGTAAATTGGTGCAGCCACTACTATGGAAAAAAGTATGAAGGCTCCTCAAAAAATTAAAAATAGAACTACCATTATGATTCAGCAATTCCACTTTTGGGTATTTATCTGAAGGAAACAAAAACACTAACCCAAAAATATATGCACCCCTGTGTTCACTGCAGCATTATTTTTACTAACCAAGACATGCAAGTAACCTAAGTGTCCACTGATGGATGAATAGATAAAGATGATGTGCTGTCTATATATACAATGGAATAATATTCAGCCATAAAAAAGGAAATCTTGTCATTTGCAACAACATGGATGGACCTTGAAAGCATTATGAAAAGTGAAATAAGTCAGACAAAGAAAGACAAATACCATTATGATCTCGTATGTAGAATCTAAAACAAACCAACAATGGAACTCATAGATACAGAGAACTATACTTATAGATACTGTGGTTGCCAGAGGTAGGGGATTGGCGAAGGGGGCAAAAGGTACAAATTTCTAGTTATAAAATAAGTCATAGGGATGTAATGTATAGCATGGTGACTACAGTTAAAAATACTATATTTGAAAGTTGCTAAGAGAGTATACCTTAAAAGTCCTCGTCACAAGAAAAAAATTATAACTATGTGTGATGATGAATGTTAACTAGACTTATTGTGGTAGCCATTTCACAATAAAGTATACAAATACTGAATCATTATGTTGCACACCTGAAACGAATATAATGTTGTATGTCCATTATATCTCAACGAAAAAAACCTTTAATAAAAAATAATCACAAGTCTCACTGTATAACATTAAGCTATTATAAAACTATTGGGGTTGGAAAGAACCTTAAGAGTCATCTAGTCCAACCCTCAAACTGGACACAAAAGTCTGCTCTCCAACAGCTTATGGTTCTCTACCTGAATACTTCCAGAGACCCTCAGCCAAGGTTCCCAAATCCATTGCTGAATCACTGTTGTTGTTACAAGGTTCTTCCTTAGGTGAACTAAAATCAGCCTTCCTGCAACTTCCACCTTTGATTAGAGTTCCACCCTCCAAAACATCATTGAATAAGTTAAATTGTTTTTCAAGATGATTTAAAAAAAAGTACATGCTCATTGTAACAATTAAAACAATATACAAGTATATAGAGACAGTAAATTGTCTACTTTTAATCTCATGAGAATCCTAACCTCCCAATAACCTGTTAACAGTTTATACATCCATATACTTTTTCATTTTTTTAAATTAAAAATTTTATACCTATCACCCTACAAATTGCCTGTTATCAGTGATCAATATATCATATATTGATTAAGTCAATACACATAAATCAACTTCATTCTTTTCAATAACAGCAAAATGTTCCATAACACGGGTGTACCTCTTTAATAATATTCAGGATGTTTCAACTTTTTTCTATATGCAAACTATGATACAACAAATATTCTTACACATATTCTTAGTGCTTTTGTTTCTGTGGGATAGGTTCCAAGAAATGTGCTTTCTGGGTCAAGGGTATGAGAATGTGTAATTTTAATAGACATTCTTAGATCACTTTCAAAAAGTTAGGAATTCTTGCACTTAGTGATAGTGTATGAGGGTGCTCATTTCCTCACACATTTCCCAGCAACGGGAGTTAGGAATTTTAAAAAATTAGCCCCAGTTGAAGGGGGAAACGCTGTATGTCATTGCTGTTCTAATTGCATTTTCAGGACTGCTTGTGTGGTTGAGCAACTTTTCAGAGCAACTCTTCACGTATTTATTGGCCATTAGCATTTGTTCTCACTTTAATTCACTATAATTTCTGTTTATTTGCCTTTGGGTCATTTATCAATTTATATGAGCTCTTGTTTATTACAGATATTTACTCTTTATATTTTGCGAATAATTTCTCCATGCTATGACTGCCTTTCAAGTTTGTTTCTGTTTTTTTTTACAGACATTTATTTGTGGTACTGGTTGCCATATAGCATGTAAGCTCCTTGAGAGCAGCGATGCTGGCTCTTTAGCACACTGCTGTATCTTCAGCATCAAGAACAGTGCCTGGGGCTTCCCTGGTGGCGCAGTGGTTGAGAGTCCACCTGCCGATGCAGGGGACGCGGGCTCGTGCCCCGGTCCGGGAAGATTTCACATGCCGCGCAGCGGCTGGGCCCGTGAGCCATGGCCGCTGAGCCTGCGTGTCTGGAGCCTGCGCGTCCGGAGCCTGTGCTCCGCAACGAGAGAGGCCACAACAGTGAGAGGCCCGCGTACCGCAAAAAAAAAAACCAGTGCCTGGCACATACTTCGCTCCCAATAAAAATAATGCCTAACTGAATACAAGCTTAAAACTTGTATGTAGCTGTTAAACTTTTCCTTTATGATTTCTGGGTTATCAGAATAGCTCTATTTTATCACTTTTACTTTTCTGCGTTTAATCCTTTAATCCATCTTGAATTTTTTGTTAAAAACATTTTTTTTTTCCTATTTGGAGTTCTAATCCATCTTGAATTTGTTTTGCATGCAGTAGGAAGCGGGGTAAACTGTTTGACCCTGCTTTGGCCACTACTTTGTATAAAAGGCATTACATTAAAATAAGTTCTAAAAAGAACTTGCATTTTATGTGTCCTATACATTGAAATAGAAGTACACCCTACCAACCATTTTATGTGCTATTAAAATATCTAAAATTTATTATGCAAAAATAAAGATGGTAACTTGCTCTTTGAGATTTCCTTGTTCTGTTTCCCTCCCCAGTTTTTTGTTTTTTTTTACCTCCCCGCTGGAAAATTTTTAAAATTTTTTTGTAATTGGTGCTGAGCTGCTCCCTAGGAGAATTACTTGATAAGAGACCCAGGTGCTTCTTGAGACTTATTCTGCTTAGACAATAAAATTATGTCACAGGCTTGAATGTGGTTGATTATACTTTATATTATAGTCTAGGAACCTTAAAGATAGAAATCATACCTTATTCATTCTACATCCTGCCATAATTCAAAGATTATTTTGATATATTAGGTAGTCAATAATACTTATTTAACTTAATACTGTGGTAGTAGAGCATGTATTTAACTTACCCAAGAGAATTGAGGATATTTTGAAAAGAGGCTCAAGCAACTGAATATGTCACCCTTGAAGACTCATTTTGCATGTGTGATAACATACCTACCAACTGCAATTAACAGAAGAATTCCCATAGACTTGGTGTGACTGCAGTATTTGAAGATCAGAGGCATAAATTGGGCATGATGGCAAGATAGAAGATAGCAAATTGCTGCAAATACTGTTGATTATATACCCAGTAGGCAGGCCCCTTCTTCCTTGATGGCAAACCAGGCTTTTGTTTGGGTCTTCAGTCTCTCATGCGACAGAAGAAGCTTAATTCTTAAGTGGTGAATTATGACTGGTGTCAGCCCATCATGGTGTCTCATTCCCCTTGGCAGTGATTGGTGCAGGCATGGGTGTGTGCTCCAATTCTGGTTGATGAGACTCACGAATAAATCTACAGGAGCATTTCTTGGAAAGGTTTTCTCTGATAGCGATGTGGAATGCATGAGAAGACAGGATCCTCTTTTCTCCGGTTGTTGTTGAGCTGTCTCGCAATCACAAGGACCTAAATCCCTCCCCAACTGCCTTTGTCCTTCCTTCATCTCTTTTGTCTCTTTCCCTAGAAGTTTCTCCTTGGTGAAGGACCCTGTCCTGGAAGGGAGTCCTAGTTAGTCAGCTGTAAGAATTCATAGGGCTCAGGACGCTCCAGCTCCATAGACCCTCCCATGGGTGCTTGCACTCACCCACTAATGGACTGGGTGCACGACACTTTCCAGTGAATGAACACCTGTTGGCTATGTTGGAATTTTCCTATTATCAGATCTGTCTTCACCTCATTACTTCCCTCTGCTTCCTTCCACAGAGCTGCTGACATCATGCAGGCCTCCCAGCACAGGGGGCTTGTTTAAAGCCACTTATATTTTGGGATTCACAGGGCTAGCTTGTCACTTTTGTGTGGTAAATGCTGTCCACGGGGTTTTGATTTTGGTACCTAGTGGCTTTATTTTTTACTTTTTAAAAAACTGTAGTAAAATATGCAACAGAAAATTTACCATCTTAGCAATTTTTAAGTGTATAGTTCAGTAGTGCTAAGCACATTCACATTGCTGGGCAACAGAGCTCCAGAACTCTTTTCATCTTGCAAACCTGAAACTCTATAGCCACTCAAAAACTCCCTACTCTTCCTTTCCCCCAGGTCCCGGCAACCATCCTTCCAGTGGCTCTGTTTATATGAGGGGATTGAATTCAGGGAGATCAACAAACTCTGCTGTTGCCACGGTCCCGTTATTAAACTGTAACTCCCGGAGACTGGAGCCTGTTCCATGGCCACAGTGCCAGTGTAGCACCTGACACATAGAAAACATGCACACAGTTAACTGACGAAGGAGTCATTCTTAATTCCTGTTCCTTATGGCAGGGTGATAGGATGCTTTCATTGTACTCATTAAAGTGATTGATGGTTAACATAAAAGTTGCCATAGTTACCTGGACTAATACCTTTCCAGGTCAATATGCAACACGAGCTTCTAGATGGGAGAGCACTGCCAACTCTTGATTACTCAACAAATGGAGGGCAGGAGAAGAAAAGACTAACTCAAATGGATGCTGATTTTAAACTACTTTATATTTTTGCTGTGTATGAAATTGTTGGGGGAGATTTCCTTACTAATTATGTTTGGTTCAGGCTAACATTATAACATAAGCAGTTCCTGGGCACTCTTTGCTGGTAGTGATTTGAAGGGAAGGCGTACATGGGGTGGCCTATTAAAAAGTAAACATTTGACACAGGTGTACACAAGGTAGTTAACTAATTGGGCATATTTGAGAGTTGTTGCTATAACAACAGGTGAAATCAAAGGGAATCAAATCTTGCATTCATACAGGGCTTTACAGTTACAAAGAGCCTTCAGATCCATTACCTCATTTCTTTCCCATAACCTTAACCCTTTAATACAGGTCTTGGTAGCTCCATTTTACAGGTGAGGAAATAGACAGGACTGGGAGATTAAGTAATGTGCTCACAATCACACATTTGGTCAATGTATAATCAGGACTCTGACTCTTCTAAGATTAGTAGTTTTAAAATTTTTTTATAATTTTATAAAATTTTATTGTATTTATAGGTTATACCCACCCTTTTCATTCCTAATACCATATGTTCACACCCTTTATTTTAATTTTATTATTATTTTTAACTGCAGTCTAATTGACCTACAACACCATGTTAATTCCAGGTATACAACATAGTGATTTGATACAAGATTAGTATTTTTAGAACACTATTGTTATACCTGAAGAGTGTGACGATATAGACTACCTCATATTCCATTTTGGAAGAAGGCAGGGTACAAATTATAAATATATAAAGACAAAGAGGTTCTGGACTAGTTTGGGCGAGAATAGCCTTCATTTTCTCCATACAATCCCCCCAAATTACTCCTACCATTCAGTTGCCGCCTCCATCCTTGATTACCACATCTCTAGGCATCCTTGCAGAAAAAGACAGAAAAAGAGGGAAGAAGGGTAAAAGTACCAGGATGACATTTGGGGGCTGTTCCAGAAGCATTGGCACTACAACTAATATGAAGGTAATGACCAGACTGTGAGCCCCTACTGTGTGTGCTGAGTACCACGCTTGAAGACAACCATGAAAAGTAGGCAATATCGTCCCCACTTTACAGATGACAAAACCGAGGCTCAGAGAAGTAACTTGCCCAAGATCATGCATTTAGTAAGTGGGGGAGTGGGAATTTGAACCTCATGCTCTCAAGCATTTATCTCTGCAATACATATGATTTAAATAAGCATAAAAACATTACAGCAATTAGAAATTCACCATACTTAGACCTGAGGATGAACTGAAGTTCATCTTTATACAATTTATGAAAAATCAAAGTATGCTTGTTTTCTAAGCATTTTTACAGCTCTTACCCACAAACAATTAAAAACCCCACTTTCCTTGTTTGAGTTAATTTCAAATGATCCCTTTCCACGTATTTAAAGCAAATAAGGCATGAACCCTCCAATCTGTTAGCCATCATTTCTGTTAAGGAAACTGTTAAGGAGTGAGATATCGTTTCTTTCAAAATGGTCTCTGTGAAGATCTTTGGCACCTTTTACATAGGACTTCTTCCCTCTTCCCACTGAATTTTGGGAATGACATATTTTTCTAGAAAGCTCTTTTTTTTTTTCCCCAGCCATGATCTACTTCATCACCTGCTTCTCAAAAGTAACTGACTACTGTTCAGTGAAATCTGAGGGGGTCTGTGGACTCTCAAACACTGAGCTTCCAGTCATCCTTTAAATTTGCCTCCAGCAACTGTTTCTGAAGTGTAAAACTAATAACTACTGCCCAGCTATAGCAGACATTGTAGGCAGGCAGACCCTGCCCTAATCTCCACCCTCCTTCTCAGTCTTTCTTGCAGCTAGAGGTAGCCAAGTGACCCATTTTTGGCCAATGAGATAGATGTTTGCTGAGAGTGTACGGGAAACTTTTGCTCACCTGATAAAATGGGACATGCGACAGGCACTGCCTTTTCCTTGTTCCTTCTAATTGCCTTGAAATTAGGACTCAATGATCTGAAGTACCGCAGCCTCCTTGTGACCATTAGGCATGAAGTCAAAAGCCAACACACAAAGGACAGCAGAGCACAAAGAACAAACCTGGGTCCTCCAAGCTGTTACTGTTGAACTGTTAAACCCACACCAATAGCTGTCTACACCTGGACTCTGTTCTGCAAGCAACTAACCCCCTTCTAAGGGAGCCACCGTAGCCAGGTTTTCTATTACTTGCAGCTGAACATGTTCCTTACTGATAGACCAGCTGTTGCGCCTTTGGGTGATCACTCTTCTTTTCCCCTTCCCCAAATCTAAACATCCCCTTATATGTTGAAGGAACTGGTATAAGAATGGCACTTTCACATCAGGTACAAGCTCACATAACCTAAAAAGTATTTGCAAACTAAAATATAATGCACACTAAATTACACGACTGATTCAGAAAATTGCTGAGAAATGTTCCTTCACCTCTGACTAAGAATTTCTTCAGTCTGAGATAAATGTCACACTTTCATGAGAAACCTACTATTTCCTGCTTTCTTTGGCAGTATCTGAGGCCAAGGCCTTCTAGCTCTTATGATACTCTGTTAGTTTTAAGGACCTCTCAGAGGGTCACATTCTCATTCCACAAAGATGAAGCACACGCACATGAATTCATGTGACACAAGGAAAAAAAAAAACCCGAAATCTCCCTGAGACTCAATTTTATTCAAATTGATTAAAAGTTTAATTTGTTCTTCACAAAGTTCTCCTTAGGCTCTTCAATGATATAGGTTTTATTTTTTAGAAAACATGTGAAAGCAGAGATTTACCTCATTACCTTTTCTAACTTATTTTGCACTTCCCTCAGAACACTGAATGGCACACTGGTTATTTCACCGAGCAAAGCTTACAGGTCCTGGCAGTGTGCTTCCTTTGGGAGTTGGACTACCTTAATTAACCAAGTTAATCACAAGCACTTGGGGAATAATTATTTCATGCTATATTAGACAACTGCCACTGCCAAAACCTTGAATTTAGGTTATTTGCTGAAACAACATCTTTGGATTCTCTTTCTTTGAAGAAGGATTTTCCAGCTTTCTTCAAAATCACATACATGGTTTAACAAAACAAGCACAAGTATATGCATTTCCATACTTTAGTAATAATCAGAGTAACTTAACAATATAGGTGGGACTTCCCTGGTAGCGCAGTGGTTAAGAATCCACCTGCCAATGCAGGGGACACAGGTTCGAGCCCTGGTCCACGAAGATCCCACATGCCGCGGAGCAACTAAGCCCATGCGCCACAACTACTCAGCTTGCGCTCCAGAGCCCGTGAGCCACAACTGCTGAAGCCCACGTGCCACAACTACTGAAGCCCGCATGCCTAGAGCCGGTGCTCCGCAAGAGAAGCCACCACACTGCAACAAAGAGTAGCCTCCGCTCGCCACAACTAGAGAGACTGCACGCAGCAACCAAGACCCAACGCAGCCCCCCCCCCAAAAAAACAAAACAAAACACAATACAGGCAATTTAATGGAGACACAAACAAGTTTAGGAATGGCAACTGAAATGCACAGATCAAGAACTGGAATGAAGCATTTATGTTTAACTGGCTCTGAAACTCAATTTTAGCTTCCTATGGCTTTAAAAGTGGGCACACGGGTATGTGTGTGTGCGCCCATCTACACAACAGCTCACCCAAAATCCTTGCTCCAGCTTCACTGGATTCCCCCTTCATTAGGGCTCTGTTTGGGCATTCAAACTGAATCATGGTTGCCTAATTTATAACGTAGGGATAACACACCACAGGGTTCTGGTGGGGATTAAGAAGGTGATATATGTGTGCATGTACGTGAAAATGCTTATAAACTGTACTGTGCTATGTTGATTTAAGGTCTTGTTAGTATTCCTCTCTCCCAGTCAAATATGGGAAAAATTCCACCAGAACAATCACATACAGAGTCTCCATTTTATAAATATATTCTCAGCGCTGTTTAGTTACTGTCTTAGCTGGAATAACTGCCTCACAAAAGACTTTTGTTGTTGAATGTGCTGGAGATTAAAGGACTTAAGGAAAAAAGAAACAAGGCTTTGCCAGTCTCTTTAAGGACCCAAGGAAAGCTCCAAGGACACGTACAGTAAAATGTTGTAAGTAGATTCTTTTCCAGTTTTATGAAGTGGAGCAGGCCACAGGCTCTCACTGAAAAGCGGAGAGTAACAGTGCATCTCACAAACTGGGATGAAACAGGGGTCAAACCGTGGTCTTGGTATTAGGCACACAACTCATATTTAAAGAGATGCTGAGAATCAATTGTACGTATATTTGGCTGTAGTCAAATAAAACTGTGAAGGCTATTTTTTTTCTTCTGTGAAAAAAATACCAAAGACAAACCTTCCAACTTTCACGAAGTTTTTACTGTTTACGTCTCATATAGGTGGCTGCCACTGCAACAGACATTTTCAAGCTACTCTAGCAGGGATGCACGTGCTTTGTATAAACCCCAATTCAATGATGTAAGCAGAGTTCTAGCTGATCTGAACTATTCCCGATGCCTGGCAGTCTTGGACGCAAACTAGATGACTGGCAGGGCCCTCGGTTTTTTGGCCAGTTGTTACAAATTTCATAAATGGGAACTGGTCTGAAGGAACAACTCTCAATGGTCTCTATGCCATCAGAGTGGGGCAGTCACGAGAATAACCCAAGTCTGAAGATAATTAAAAAGTAATTCCAATGGCATATTGAAACGCTTTGCTTTTGGCCTTTTGTTTAAATTATTTTGGAGAGGCTAATTTTTTTTTTTTTTTTTTTTTTTGCATTACGCGGGCCTCTCACTGTTGTGGCCTCTCCCGTTGCGGAGCACAGGCTCTGGACGCGCAGGCTCAGCGGCCATGGCTCACGGGCCCAGCCGCTCCGCGGCATGTGGGATCTTCCCAGACCGGGGCACGAACCTGTGTCCCCTGCATCGGCAGGTGGACTCTGAACCACTGCGCCACCAGGGAAGCCCCCGAGGCTAATTTTTAAACTGGAATCTACCAATGTCAACATGTATCAAAAAATGTTTAAATGTTCACACCTTTGAATCAGTAATTCTAATTTGCAATCTATTCTAAAGAAATAATGCAGAAGAAAGAAGATCTATATGTCCAAAGATGTGAATTTAAAGCTTGTTTTTGACAGAGGAAAACTGGGGTAAATTATGGCTCATTCAAATGCCTATGCAACATTGTAAATATTTATAAAATATTTTAAACACATGGAAAATAGTTACAAATGAAAAACAAGATGTAAAAAATATATGGATAGCACTATCAAAAATGGTTGTATAATACATGCCTAGAAAAACACTAGAATAAAATATAGTAAAATATGAACTGGGTAGAATAAAAATATTAATGATTGATTTCAATGAATTCTACAGATTTCTTTAACATTTTTCTTCAATAACAAAGATCTTTATTGAAAATGAAATTAATTCTGGGAATTAACATTCCCAGAACACACAGCTGAAATTAAATGAACAAGGATATGTAAGGCCAGAATTTGTCCGAAAAGCTAAACATCTGATGGATGTTTAGCAGCTGCAAAATATATCCTCCTGGTCTCAGTAGGTCATTGCCTCTGTTTAAAATTTTTCTTTCACACATTGCCAGGGAATTAGGTAGAGCAAAGTGAATTTACTGAGTTTTTTTCTTAGTGTTACCAAAGTATTTAAACACAATCTTAAAGATTCTTTTGGATCAATATTCTATTCTTAGTTCAATTCTGAGCAAACAAAAATAAAATTCACTCGTCTCCTCTCTGGAATGGTACTTTGGGCAAAGTAATAGCTAATTCATTTATATACTACACACCTAGCCATAGTTACATTATTTATAAGCTCATAAGTCTATAATTAAATGATGATGTATTCATAGGCCACAAACATGAATGTACTTTTGTTCATCTTTTCCCTTCCAGTATAAAGGGCACAGAAAATAAATGCTTCCGATGATAAAGAGTTGAGTTGAGTACATATGTGTGTGTATTCTTTGCTCCTATGCATTCTTATTAACCTGACTTACAAAGGGCTCTTTTATTTTAGTGTAAATGCCACTTCTGCCTTCCCACACTTTACAAACCACCAGATGGACCGCAGGTTTGTAGGCTTCTTAGAGAAGGGGCATTATCTTCCTCACCACTGCAAATTTCCTTATTATGGCACCTTGCACAGCATTTACAGAAAGCAGGCACTTGACTGACAGGGAAGTCATTATCATTTTCCACTTCTAATGACATTGAGGACCAGGTAACCGTTGTTTCCCAAGTTAAGTGATGCGTGAACTCATAGGAGCCAGGAGAGAGCCTAACTGCTAAGCGTAAACCTGGAGAGGGATGAGAGGCCCGGCTGCAGGCAAGGTGAGGGATGGCACCATGAGCCTGGCTCTGCATGAGGGAAGGAAGGGCACTCAGGAGACCAGCTGGTGGTAAGGCTGGAGAGAGAAACGGGAGGACCTTCCTGCCGCCCTACAAAGACTTAGTAAAATCTACACTTCTCGTGAACACCTTTGGGATGGGAGTCCTGCTTGCAGGTGGGTGCAGGGCAAAAATAAAGACTGATCACGGGGACAGTCAACACAGGGATAGCACATGTGTTTGTTAAACTGCGTCACGAGTCCAAGAATAATCTTCTAAGCACCTGCTTAGCAAGCACCTCCAAGCACCAGAACTACGCAAAGGAGGCATAACCCATACGTGTGCTCTGCTTTCAGAAACCCTGGCAGTTCCCTATTGCTTGTCACTGATCTGACCCTTTCTCACAGTGTTGATCATCCTTATTTGTGGGTTCTGTATTTGCGAATCCACCTACTTGCTAAAATTGATTGGTAACCCCCAAATCAAATCATCCTTGGACACGCACAGAGTGGCAAAAAACGTGAGGCCCAGCTGAGGTCGAACAAGGCGACACCCCCCTTCTCGTTCCTGGTCTCACACTGTAACCTTGCGGTCTATTTAGTGCCACTGAGAATTCAACAGTGAACAAAAAGGATAAAAAGCACTGGGCTCATGGGACATGTTCTAGTGACGCGATTGAAAGGTTGGATTGTGCGCCTTTAGGTGAATACTTAAAGTACTGTGGTACTCAAACTTTTATTAATACCAACAAGACCGATGGATGCGGAAATACTTTCATTGCGTCCGATTCAGATGACAGCACTGAAACAGTCAAGGAAGCAGTTAAGCCACCACGCTGCTTGTGTTGTATCGAGTGATGTTTTCTAGGGCTTCCGCTTCCTGTGGTGTACTAGATAGCCTGAAAAGTCATCCTGCTGTAAAACACGAGAAGCTGGATGAACTGAGCAAAAATGGGCCCATCATTACTATAATTATCCCGAGGAAACGATGCACCCCCTAGGTCACATGAAGTCTTTTAAGAACAATGGTTCCGAACCTCGCCTGGACATTAAATCATCTGGGGAGCTTTTAAAAGTCCTGCTGCCCAGATCACAAGCAAACCAATTAAACCAGAATCTTGGAGCGGCACTCAGGCATCAGCAATTTTATAAAACTCCCTAGGTGATCTGGGGTCCAGCCAAGGTCAAGAACTACTGCTTTAGAAGGCGATAGGGTATATAGTGCACGGAGAGGCAGTAGTCCCAATGTTCTGTCAACTTCACTCAAAATTACCGACGCTGGGGAATCTGCAAAGTTATCCAGCTTCTTAAGTCTCTTCTCCACAACCTCATTTCTTCTGCTTTCCCCCCTTATACTGGGAAGTGGATGCTATCACTTTTCAGATGGATGCAAAGAACCAACCTAAGTGGGTACCTTCCTGAGTCTAAATATGCCCGTTTATAGTTAAACATTTGAGTTTTTAAAATGAGTTCCCACTAAGCTAAGGCTACATGTGAAAGCCAAAGAAGAGACACATGAATTGTAATCAAAAGACTTTATTATTTCCATCAATAAGTCTCTAAAAGTCAAGGATAATACCCAATATGTACTTAATGGATACTAATCATACTCTTCCTCTGCCAATCTCTGTGTTTTTGGTTCACATTCCTCTTTGGAGACAATAACTCCCTTTTTTTTTTTTAAATGAACCAAGCAGCAAAACCCCACAACATTTCCTATACATGTAGGGAAGAAATAGACCAGTAATTACTGAATTTGAGTGTCCTGAAAATCCAAAATGTCCTCTATACATAAAAGGTGCTATTAGAAAATACTGTGTGTGACCTGCGCTCGAAGATGGAAATATTCCATGTTGTAAAAGCAAAGTGAATCCTCCGGCAGGTATCCTGCGGGCTTCCCATGTGACTGTGCATTTGGACTCTGGGATCTCTCCCCGATGGAGTAGGACTCCCTGTCCTGGAATCCTTGAAGCGCAAGAACAAGAGCTAGATGGAAGTTTCCAGGGATTTGTTTATAAGAACATTACACTGCTATTTTGTTTGCATAGATCTAAACACAGGTTTCAGATCTAACCTGGAGATAGTCTGCGTTGGTCAAAGTTAAGACATCAACACGTCACAGTCAAGGCACTTATAAACTAACTCATACCAGGGTTTATGATGCTAATAACAATAAAAACTGAAATGAAAACAGCATTTAATGAGACTTTACTATATGCCAGGTACCAGTGCTTTTCACGTATCTCACTTAAGCTCCCAACAACCCTAAGTGGCAGACGTTATTATTATACTTGATTTGCAAGTAAGGAAACTATGAATCAAGGAGGTTAGAGTCACACAAACAGTTAAGTGGCGGAGAGGAATTTGACTCAGGTGGTCTGAGTCCAAAGTTCACACACTCACCCCTCTGCTGTATTTCCCCACGCATACCAGGCACGTTTTGGTTTCTGGTGACCAGCATAGTCACAAGAGTTGAAGACAAGAGTCAGGCCTGGGGTCAGCCTTGAGGACCTGTTAAGCCCATGGTCACCATGGGATGTGGCCATCTCCCCAACCCTCTGGACTGGACCTGAGAGGGGTCACAGAGTTTGGGGCTGATTACACGGAATGGATTAGGCTCCTAAGACATCTGAAAAAAATTGCATCCCAAAGGAGTATCAAGAAGAGAAGGGACAGCCAACTCCTGGCTGATGTGGACCGAGCTGGCTGCCTTATCGGGGCGGCACACCAAGTGTCTGCGTCTTCACTGTCTTGTGGGGGAAGCCAGGAGATGGCTCATGGGTCTGGGGATGGAGTTGAGGAAGCAGATTGAGCAGAGCTCACCATTTATAAAGTTGCCGGCCAGGCTCTGTAGCTAAGAAAGGGGTGGGAGGTGCAGAAAGAACACCACACTTCGTTGCACTCAGTCAGACAGGAAAAAGGGGCAGCGTGTAATGACAGGCCAGGCAGAGCGGGTGAAAAGAAAGAGGCTTCAGATGAGGCGGGGCTGACGACCCCCCCCCCCACACATCACGACTGGGTCCTGAACAGGCCTGCCCCTGGCCCTGACAGTTATCTTCTAGTGCATCAAAGGCTCGGTGGTGTAGAAAGAGCCAAGCTGGATCAGCTTCTGTCTTCTGCTCTGCAGCTCTGATCTGAGACACACCTGAGCAGAGAGCGGCCTCTGGCTCCACAGTCCTGACCTGTCAAAACGCAGGCAGCATCTTCATCTCTGCCCCAGCCTGCCCTCTCCAGCTGGGCTGAGCATCTCTAATAAGCGGCCTCGCCGCACGGATCCCTGGCCTCACCTCCTCTAACTCAGAGCTGCACCGCCACCTGGGCACTTCATTCTGGATCACGCGCTCTACGGCTTCCTGAGGGGTGTCCCCCGGAAGCCAGGGCTGCGGTGTAATTGCTGCAGCTGCTATTGAAATTCACTTTTGGATTTCCGTTCCCTGAGCAGAAAGTTCTGAAAGCTCCCAGGGAGAAGGGAGCAGGCTTTGCATCCTGCAGGCTCGGGCTATCCTGACAAATTCCTAAAGCCTCATTTCTGTGTGGTCTCTTTCAAAACCTTCTGAAAGTTCCAGGAGATCTATTTCTTGATAACTTTTTCTCCCTTGCTCGAGGTCGGGCCAGAAGAGAGCTGAACAGATGTCAGATCTGAAGCTTTCCCAATTCAACCACTTGACCGCCGGCCTGCTAATCTGCCCTAATGTAAATGAAATGTCTTTGAGCTTTTCTCAGAGAAAAAGACAAGATTCCAAAAAAGCGGGAGACATCCCTTCTTCAAGAAAAACAACATGAAAGAACAGGGTGGTTGGAGTCAGCTGCATTTCTGCCTGTTAGAATATTAAAGTGTGCTTGTTTTCCTCTTTCTCATAAAGTCACAATGGATTATCTTGAGTTCTCAAACTCCTACATGGATTTTTCCTTCTTCTGCAAGTTGTCACTTGACTGACAAAAATATGCTTCAGTCCCTAAAAATGCAAATTCCCTGAAGAGAGTACTGACCTACAATGAACTACAGCTGAGATGTGGAGTAAATGTTATTATCCCAACTAGGAATATTGATGGCTCCATGCTGGGGGCAGGCCTCAGTCAGCACTCAGGGCTAAAACCTCAGGTGAAAGCACACACTTGAGCGTGTTGACAGTTATCTTAGTGATTTTCTCCTATATCCTGCTTGGAGTTACCAGAAAGGCCTGGCCAGTGATCAAACACCACACACAAACGTTATACCCCAAGAGGTCCTGCTTGGGAAAGTATCCAGGCCAGCTGCCCCCAGCATACTGGATCTTTAAGAGCCTCTTGGTTGCAATTAAAGACACTGGCTCTCCGACTTCCAATCTGGCCCAGGAAGGGCTGACTCTAGACTGGGCTCAGGGATCTGTACAAAGGCGCCCCAGAGACACTCATTCATTGAAGACATACCATCTTTTGCTGAATATATTATGACATTTATTACAAGGTGTACCACATTACCACAAAAAGCCAATTAAACTATGATATCAACTCTGTTATCATATAGAATTTCTCTTTTATGCTATTGAAAGAGCTCTTCTAGAGCAGTTTAGACGGGAATGTATCACATAGCCCCCTTGTCGATTCATCAAAAGGCAAACAGAAGCAAGATACATTCATTAAGCTCTTCCTAATGCTTTTTCACACCCAAGAGTTTGACTTTGTGAATCACTTTTGTTTTAAGCTGTTAATTCTGAAATAATTTTAGGTTTCCAGAAGAGGAAGACAGTATGTACACAGAGCCGATGCCACTGGGTCTACATGCCACACTGTGAACAGCAAGGCTGTAGCAGAATTCCTAGATTTATGTACCAGAACTGCTAGTTACTGGCTGTGTGACGGCTGACCTTCAGTTCCTTATTTGGAAACTGGGATAATCATTCCCCTTATCTTCCAAGGCTGTTGTGAGGTTTTGGAGGAAACATCCACAGAAACCCTAAGTGCTTCACAAACATCAGTTATCCTTCACACACCCTACAAGGCACTATGTAGAGTTCTGGTCCCAAAGGAGTTTACAGTCTAGTCAATACCGGTTCTTTACATTTATCTGGTGCCGCACAGTTTCACAGTGACTTCACATCCATTCTATAATCTGACCTTCGCAATGATCCTGTGAAGCAGGTAGACTACACTGTGCCGTCATTTATTATTATACATGTTATCCTGAGGTTTGGAGGGGGTTCCTTTCTCATAGTGGTAAACTCTACTTTGAGCATGTTGGCTTGTCCTTGGCCTTGCCAACACTCTTACTGTAAGTAACTTCAGACCATGTGAACGGGGGCTTTGTCAACAGTGGGTTACTAGGTCTGTCTAACCGGGTCTGAACCTTTCTTACTTTTCAGACACCAAACGTTGCAACCTGGACCTGCTTTGGGGCCCAGGCAATTTCATGGATGCCTCCTCTCTCTGGGAACCCACTGCTTGGTGGAGGCCCTTAAGGGGTGGGGTTCTTGCTAGCTCCAGCTGTTTCTAATTAACCTCACCCTGCTTTCCTCCCAGGACGGTTAAGTCAATTCAACAGATTAGCATTTTCAAAGGCACCAGATCACTCGCCATTAAACCAGCTTGGGATAAAACAGAATTCAACCATTTTACATATTAATTTTCAGTCAAGGATAAAACACCCCTGCCTCCATTATCAACCTGTTTTGTTTTTTTTTTTCCTCCTGACCTCACTTTCTCTTGGAGACTTCATGGGGGTAGTGGGATACTGGTGGGGTGATGGTCTATGATCAACCTGAAAAATCCACACGAGTCAGGCTTGGCGAAGCTTTCCTTAGAGATTTCTGTAGTCCCTCCCGCTCTCCTACCCACCTCATAAAGAGTAAAGGACTCACTGGGAAATCTTTAAAATTTCCTAAAGTAACTAGACTCATTCATTTACATATTCCTAAGTCTGCTTCCATCTCAAAGCTTTTTAACAGTGCCACTCCCGGATCTAAACTACAAAAAACGTTAGTCATATGTTCCCTGGCTTAAAAATTCTTTTGACAATAATTCACGGTTTTTTTTGTTTTTTTTTTCAAACAGTTGCTAAAAACAAGATGTTATTTATCTTACAATTAAAAACACAGATGAGGTGAGATCATTTGGGGGGGTGGCTTGAGGTAAAGGAAGCACCATAATCTTATCCACTGTGGGGAGGAATTTAGAATGAGGGAAGGCTGGCTGGCCTTGGACCCTATCCAAGGGAGTTCTGTCACTAAACTACCCAAAAGAGAGCCTTACAAGGCAGTTTCTTCTAGAAGGCAAGTCTGTAATAAACCCTGAGGGCAGGCTCTAGAGAAAGATGGAAATCGTATCTAAGGGCATCAAATAAATGCCTTCTCAGCTCAATCACTCCATAGCGTAGGTCTAGAGTGCAAAGCTCTTAAAAGTTATAACATCCTCTCCCAGACACTTCCCCTCCTCCCTTACGAAGCTGAGAGATAACCTAAAAGGGAATCTTGGAAACAATTCTCCTGACTCCCACATAGCACTTACAGTATCCAACAGCTTTTATGGCAAGTCCTTCCTGGTGTACAATTTAAATATGCCTTGTGGCTATTTAATTCCAGCCTGTTAATTCCTCTCCCGAAGAGCTGTAGAACAGTAGGTCAGGCACCTTCCATTTAATTCCCAAACCACGAAGAAACATTAACTTGTTCTTTCGATTACATTCCTTTAAAAGAATTATGTGTGTGTGTGTGTGTGTGTGTGTGTGTGTGTGTTTGAAACTCTTGTATTTTACTTTATTTTTTTAACATCTTTATTGGAGTATAATTGCTTCACAATGGTGTGTTAGTTTCTGCTGTATAACAAAGTGAATCAGCTATACATATACATATGTCCCCGTATCTCTTCCTTCTTGCATCTCCCTCCCTCCTATCCTCCCCATCCCACCGCTCTAGGTGGTCACAAAGCACCCAAGCTGATCTCCCTGTGCTATGTGGCTGCTTCCCACTAGCTATCTATTTTACGTTTGGTAGTGTGTATATGTGTCCATGCCACTGTCTCACTTTGTCCCAGCTTACCCTTCCCCCTCCCCGTATCCTCAAGTCCATTCTCTAGACTTTTCGAAGAATCTTAAGGCAACCTATGGAATAGGAGAAAATATTTGCAAATGATGCAACCAACAAGGGCTTAATTTCCAAAATATACAAACACCTCACACAACTCAAACAAAAAAACCCAAACAACTCAGTCGAAAAATGGGCAGAAGACCTAAATAGACATTTCTCCAAAGAAGACATACAGATGGCCAAGAGGCACATGAAAAGATGCTCAACATCACTAATTATTAGAGAAATGCAAATCAAAACTACAATGAGGGGCTTCCCTGGTGGCGCAGTGGTTGAGAGTCCGCCTGCCGATGCAGGGGACACGGGTTCGTGCCCCGGTCCGGGAGGATCCCACATGCCGCGGAGCGGCTGGGTCCGTGAGCCATGGCCGCTGGGCCTGCGCGTCCGGAGCCTGTGCTCCGCAACGGGAGGGGCCGCAGCAGTGAGAGGCCCGCGTACCGAAAAAAAAAAAAAAAAAAAAAAAAAAAAAAAAACTACAATGAGGTATCACCTCACACCAGTCAGAATGGCCATCGTTAAAAAGTCTATAAATAAAAAATGCTGGAGAGGGTGTGGAGAAAAGGGAACCCTCTTGCACTGTTGGTGGGAATGTAAATTGATACAGCCACTATGGAGAACAGTACAGAGGTTCCTCAGAAAACTAAGAATAGAATTACCGTATGACCCAGCAATCCTACTCCTGGCCATTCATCCAGACAAAACTCTAATTCAAAAAGATACAAGCACCACTATGTTCATAGCAGCACCATTCACAATAGCCAAGACATGGAAACAACCTAAATGTCCATCAGCAAATGAATGGATGAAGAAAATGTGGTACATATATACAATGGAATACTACTTGGCCATAAAAAAGAACAAAATAATGCCATTTGCAGCAACACGGATGCAACTAGAGATTATCATACCAAGTGAAGTCAGAAAGAGAAAGACAAATACCCTATGATATCCATTTATATGTGGTATCTAAAATATGACACAAATGAACCTATCTATGAAACAGACTCACAGACATAGAGAACAGACTTGTGGTTGCCAAGGTGGGGGGAGGGGAGGGATGGACCGGGAGTTTGGGGTTAGTTGATGCAAACTATTACGTATAGAATGGATAAACGACAAGGTCCTACTCTATAGCACAGGGAACTATATTCAACATCATGACATAAACCATAATGGAAAAGAATACAAAAAAGAATGTATATATATGTATAACTGAGTCACTTTGCCATACAGCAGAAATTAACACATTGTAAATCAACTGTACTTCAATAAAAAAATAATTTAAAAAAAAGAATCTTAAGTCCTTTAAGACCTTCTTCAAAGCTGCCTATTTTATTTTCTAAAGCCTCTTCAGGTTTTCAATTCTTTCCTAAGATGCAGTGATTAAAACTGGGTAAAGGGATAAGAACGAACCAACAACTCACTCAACTTTCTGGAACTTTCTGTCTGAAAAAGGGCAACTGAAGCCAGAAAAATATTTTAAAGCATTTCTATTGGGCTGGGGTAGACTCTTTGAGATGTGACTTTTTCTGATTCTGATCTAAAAGCGAGGTGAGTCAATGTCAGATGTATTCCCTGGTCTACACATCAGACAGGCAGAAGATGCAAGGAGAAAAGAGGGCAGACATGCAGCAGAGCCCATTGCCTGCATTTCCAATGAGAAGGCATTTTGAGAGGAGTCCTGTGTTTAATCAACAAATATTTAGGAAGTGTCCAACCATTAGCCAGCCACTGTGTTTATGAAGAATAATCAAGATGGAGTCCCTCTTCTAGCATGCTCCCAGTCTAGTGGGGAAGACAGACATTCAAAGAGCTCTTTGGAGTCAGTGGAAGATGCTGTACTAACTGGAAGAGTTCTTTCTCTGCTCAGGAGCTCTGTTCCCTTTGCTGAAATCCTCACGAGGGTCCTCGGCATGGCTTGGCCCACCTCACTTAATACTGCTCAACCATCCCTAAGTCTCTATCCTATTGCCCTGGTGTACATTCTTTACAGCACATACTACTACATGAAAATATCTGTTTACTTGTTTCTGTCTAAAGCTTATGGTAAATGCCACAAGAGAGGGATCTTGTCTATCTTATTCAAGTCTGCTTACCCCGAGAACAGAAGCGTGCCTGGCAAATTCATATATTCATTCATTCATTAAACATATATTCAAAGCATCTACTAGTGCCAGGCACTGATCTCGGCCCTTGAGGATAGAACAGGGAGCAAAAATTCCCTTCCCTCATGGAGCTTACTTTCAAGTTGAATAATGACAACAGTAAACATTCGTTGAGTGCTTTCTATGGATTATCTTATTGAATCCTCACAACGATTCTATGAGATAGGTATGATTATAATCGTTATATTATAGGTGAGTAACCAAGGCCCAGAGAGGTCAAGGAACATGCTCAAAGCTCAGTAAGTGGCAGGGTCAAGATTTACACTCAGGGAGTCTGGTTCTAGAGTTCTGCATCTTAACTATTCTGCTAGAATGTCTCTTGTTCACATATACATAGTACATGTGCAATAAATATTGTTTAAAAAATTGCTAGAGGGCAGAGGAGCTGAATAGGTATTTTTCCAAAGAAGACATACAGATGGCCAATAGGCACATGAAAAGATGTTCAACATCACTAATTATTAGGGAAATGCAAATCAAAACCACAATGAGCTATCACCTCAAACCTGTGTCAGAACAGCTATTATCAGAAGAGGATGTGGAGAAAAGGGAACCTTTGTACACTGTTGGTGGGAATGTATATTGGTGCAACCACTATGGAAAACAGTACGGAGATTCCTCAAAAAATTAAGGATAGAACTACCATACAATTCTACTATCCCACTTCTGGCTATTTACCTAAAGAATAAGAAAACACTAATTTGAAAAGAAATACACACCTTATGTTCATCACAGCATTATTTACAACAGCCAAGATATGGAAACAATGTTAAGTGCCCATCCATGCATGAATGGATAAAGATGTGGTACATATACACAATGGAATACCACTCAGCCATAAAAAAGGTGAAATCTTGTCATTGGCAACAACATGGATGGACCTTAAGGGTATTGTGCTAAGTAAAGTTAGTCAGACAGAGAAGGATAAATATTGTATGATTTCACTCATATGTGGAATCTAAAAAAAATAAAACCCTAAAATAAATAAACAAAGCAAACAAAAATAAACATGTAGATATAGAGAACACAGCAGTGGTTACCAGAGGGGGTAGGGTGGGGGAGATGGCAAAATGGGTAAAGGGGGTCAACTGTATGGTGACAGATGGAAACGAAATTTTTGGTGGTGAGCACCCTGTTGGGTATACAGAAGTAGAAACATAATATTGTATACGTGAAACTTATCTAATGTTATAAATTAACGTTACGCCAATAAAAAATTTTTAAAAGTAACACCCTCCACCCTCCCCACAAAATGTATAAACAGAATCAGAACATAAAAAAAAAGTCTGGGGTCTTCCCTGGTGGTGCAGTGGTTGAGAGTCCACCTGCCGATGCAGGGGACACGGGTTCGTGCCCCAGTCCGGGAAGATCCCACATGCCGCGGAGCGACTGGGCCCGTGAGCCATGGCCGCTGAGCCTGCGCGTCCGGAGCCTGTGCTCCGCAATGGGAGAGGCCACAACAGTGAGAGGCCCGTGTACCGCAAAAAAAAAGTCTGGAAGCCTACACAGAGCTGCAAAAGGACAAAGACATCATTATGGGGGGTGGGGAGGGGAAAGACAAGGGATTTCACAAAGAAAGTGACATCAGCTGATCCTTGAAGGCTACGAGTTCAAAGGGTGGAAAGATAAGTGAGGGTGTGATTATAAACAACAGCAAAGAGCAAACAATTACAGTGGCCGGACCACAAAGGGGGTTGGACAGAAGAGGCCAAAATAAGAGTTATTGTGAAGTGCTAGGTAGTTTTTTAACTTGCTACTAAAGGTACTAGCAAGGAAGACCTTTAAGAGTGAATTCTGATTCCACAAATAAAAATTAATTCTAAGGAAGAAGAGGGGATGGGACCCAAAGGAAACAAGGGATTGCCAAGGAGCTCAGATATAACAGACCATGAACAAAAGGAGTAACCAAGAACCGGAATAAAGGAGCACCATGTTCTCTTCTAACTGTGAGATTTTATTACACATCTTGGTGTCTCTATTAACTTTTTATTAAACTGAATTTTCAAATCTCCTCTTCCAGTTTCGCATGACTTCAGGGACCTCAATAAGATTTAATGGCACTAAATTAATGATAACAGTTTTAGATTTGAGATTATTACGTCACTACCTTTTAGATAGATTTTTTTTTTAGAAAGATGGCTTTGCCTCTTATCACAGAGGCACAGAAAACAAGCAGACCAAGGTCTCTCCACAGAAGGTGGGTAAGTGTTGACCTCAGAAAAGAAGGGACTGGGAAAAGATTCAGAGTGGCTCCAGGGCAAGCACTCTGGGAGGTAGGTTTGTAACTTGCATGGATACTTTGTTAATCAACAAGACCAGACCTGTTTTGTGCATCCTCAGCTGTAAAGCATCTTAGCACAGTGCTGACACCTGACAGATGCTCAATAAATGCGGGTTAAATGAGACCAATCACCAGAAGGAATGATGCCCCCTCCCTCTCAATACTTGAGGAAGCATAAAGTTTCTTCCGCGGGTAGAAGAAGAACCCTTTCTAGGCTGGAAGAACCTAGAAAATGCATTTCCTATTCTTTGCAAAGCCCCAATACTAAATGGCACAGAAGTTAATGGCACTCTGATGGGTTTGCTTCTATAATTGTTAAAACACTTCCAGGAGTCAGGAGAAATATATTAGGAGATCTGGCTTTAGCCCCATTTATCTCTGCTGTGGAAAAGTACTCTGGTGGACCTCACATTCTTTTCTGCTCTCCCTGGCATTCTTCTATAAATGGCCCGAGGCACTAGACCCCTTATCTCTAAACTTAGGTTGGGAAGAAAGGTTAATTTATGACAAGGTTTCCAGTTTTAGATGCTATTTCTCTTAACATTTTCCCCAAACATAAAGAAAAACTAGGTCTGTACCCTCCTGAGGTTTGCACTCTAGAGATGCTGAGGATCTGGTTTTCATGATAATGAGGTTATATGACTAGTTCTATATGACTATCAGTCTCAATATTTTATAATTGCACTGTGTGAGGGTTTAGAGATGTAAATAGCACGAGAGAAGATGGATAAAACTAGCTACAGGCTAGAATTGACAATAATACTTAAATAATCACCAAGCTATCCTTCTGCTCTGATAAGGCAAGTTCCAGTGATTTGGAAAGACTGGGGAAAAATTCCCCTTGGAATGTGTAAGAAAAATGTCAATATTTGGAATGAATTCTTAAGCTATGCTCATTTCTCTTTTCATGGTGTGACTGATAAATTAGACCCAAAGGGCTGTTTCTGTGGGGAAAGTGTGCGATTATTTTGGATTGTGATTTAAGTTTAAGGTGATGATAATATAGTTAACAGTAAGCTGGTTACACTATTTAAGGCTTTCAATGGTGAACTCTGAAATCAGTGGCAGATGACCTATTAGCCATGTGGACTTCTGGGAAAAACTAAAAAAAAAAAAAAAGAATTACTTGGAAAGCTTGGAGAAAGTCTGAACTGTGTTAAAGAAGCAACTGCTTCTGTCATTTCAGGAGAACTGCCTCTTCTCTCCCTTTTTCCTACCTTGGCTGGGACCAGGAGAGAGACTGCCAAGGTTGCATTTCTAACCTTCCCTTGAAACTACTGCCTAAGCAGACATTAGAATTAAAAGCTCTTTTTTTTTTTCTTTTTTGCAAGTCCAGACTCTATTTTCCCCTTTCATTTATGGCAAGCTTGGACTTGTTTGGAATAAAATAAACGATCAAACATAACCTCAAAGGCATTCCTGCTGAACAGTGCATCCTGGGGACAAATTACACAAGAAAGGAAAAAGAAAAACAAAATGGTCATAAGGTTCACAACACAAACGACATCATAAAAACATCCTTCAAAGAGTTTGTATTTTTTCGCCCACAAATAATTAGCTAGTTAGATTACTGTTTGAGAATCTGTAACTTCCAGTAAGTGAATTATTTTCCTTAATATTAAGAAACCATGAAATCCAATTTTTAAAATTCTTACAATCTAACCAATCAAACATGGGACAAACAACTTCTCTCTGAAAGTCCTTATACTGTATTTCATCATCAAACGCCTTTCTCCTATCTCTTGACTTCACCTCTATACACTCAAGCCAAGAAAGAATGGAGAGAAAATGACATTTTTGGGTTCCTAGAAGAGTGGGGGCAGCTTTTGCGAATCAACTTGCCGGCTGTTAGCACGAGCTGGGTGAGCTTTGGGGACGGGAGAATCTGTGGTATGTGGAAATCTTTTCTATACATACACTCGCCCTGCAAGTCCTCACTTTCTTGGCGCACGCGTCAGTCTCTCAAAACCACCAGAAAAAGAGAACGGGAGGCGTCGCCCATCCCTCCCGGCATCACGCGGCTGCCAACTCCCCCCTCCCCGAGTCGGCCCGGATGCCCACGGGAGAAGCCGCGGGAACCAGCCAGGTGCGCCGGCCGCGACGCCCTGTCGGCTCTTCCCCGCAAGGGGGCGCCTGGTTCTCCCCGCCCGGCGGGGCGGGGTCGGAGTCGGAGGGGAAAGCGCACATGCCCACCTTGCTCGCAGGTGCCCTTGCTGACCTGGGTGATAGCCTTCTCCCCGCGGCTCTCGGCCTTCAGGCTGGCGGCGCGCAGCTGGCAGCCGCTGGAGTAGGTGATGCCGTTGCTGCCGCACACCGGGTAGCGGCTCTTGCACACGCACACGCCGCTCACCTCCGGGCCGCCGGCTGCTGCCCCGGCTTTACCCTTCCGCCTCTTGCGGCTCTTCACGCACTCCATCCCCGGCGCGCAGTGCCCCCTGCCGGCGCCGCTGCCCCCGCACGGCTCGCCCTCGCCGCGGGCGCACACCGGGCAGCAGCCGCACGCGTCGCGGGTCTCGCCCAGCTGGCAGCCCCGCGGGGGCAGAGGCGGGCAAGCGGCCGGCTCGCAGGGGCCGCAGGCGTCCGAAGAGGAGGAAGAGGAGAGGGGCAGAAGCAGGAGCAGCAGCCCGGCTGCACCGAGGAGCAGGGCGGACAGCGGCGGCCGCTCCATGGTGGGGAGCGTTGGCGGCGGCGGGAGCGCGAGTGAGGCGCGTCCCGCCGGCCAGCGCTTTAAATCCGGCGCCCCGCCCGGCCGGGCCGCGGGAACCACACCCCCCGGGCGGCTAGAGCTTGGCCGCCTCGTCCGCACCGCCCCTCCCGGGACCGCGGGGCTCGAGCGCGCCCCTGCTGGCGGGGCATACGCTGGGCCCGGGGACGCTCCGTCTCACGCCTCTTCGCTTTTGGTTTTGGCTCTGAGCGCACCCCGCCGGCTGCTGCTCAGCCCCCTTCTCCCGAGGGCTGCACCCCGTCCTTTGGGGCTCTCCCGCAGTGAAGACAGTTCCCTCCCCTCTGGTCCCTCTACTCTCGCAGTCCGGGCATTCATACTTATTAACAACAGCTTTGAGATGACCCCATGTGTAATCCATTATATTCTCCGTGAGTCTGGGAGACCTGAGTGTTGATTGCTCTGCGGTTTGGGAAGCTCTTTTAAGAACAATTAGTTTTTCAAACCCCGCTTGGGGATTTTGTGTCCCCGTTGGCCACAGGCCCGGTGTGGTCTTAGGTGCCAAGCTAAAAGGACAAACCATTGCCAACCACTCCTGTTCTCAGCACCTCATAACTGCTTCCTTATGCCAAGTTTTAAGTCTGAGTACTGGAACCCATGCGAGAACAAGTCATGTCTTCAGTTTATAATATGTGGTGCTGGACCTCCATCAAACCTCTCCGGAGAACTGAGCACAGCTGGGGGTGCCACTGAGGCCCCTAAAGCACCCCAGTTTTCACCAGTCATTCCGTGAGGTTTTTGATATAAACGACTGACAATTCCTCCTCAGTCTTTCTCAAAAGTGCTCTGCAAGCTCAACTTCAAAGCTTTTTTTCCAAGAAAAAGGGCTCTTCAAATCCCTCTTACCCAGACTTTTGTTTCCATGTTTATTAGATACACAACACTGCAGTGTGCGTCATTCTGCACGTCACATCTGAGTTCTTTTTTCTTAGCACAAATCCAAGGATGTATAGGATTGCTAACTCAAAGTGTGCGGTTCACTATGCCACCAGCAATGTATAGATGTCACTCTCACCAGTCTTCCTGGGATAATCATTGTAAACTTTTCTGAAAATTAGATAGTCACAAAACTCAGAGAATAAAAAACCAAGCACCCTCCTAACCAGAAAACCTAGCACCTATTCTTTGGCCTCTCCTTAGCATATTCTAGAAAAGTGGCACTTTTTTTTTAAAGGTCATGTGTTGTCATGACAGTTGTTTATAAAACAATGAAAAGTCTTTGGAGCAGACTTTTTCTAAGTATTCTTGCCTTTGTCCCTCAGTAATAGAGTTTACATGACCCAGTCTACAGTCCCAAACTAAAACAAATGCAGAGAGGGCACTCTGATATTGCCTGTTCTATCTCAATTTTATTAATTCACTGGTCAAGGTCCACTAAGTTGGTTTCAGGACTTGTTATAACTGTTGTAGTTTTAGGATCTCCAGAACCTGAGACAAGGATTCCAGTGCAAGTAGTTTACCTGAGAGGCCATGTCAGGACATACCAACTGGGGGCGGGGTGGGGGGGGTGGGGGGCGGCGGGCCGAGGCGGTAGGGAGTGAGCCGGAGGGGAAGACAGCCAATAAAGATGCTTATCAAGTCAGCTCTGGGCAGGGTGGGCTCTGTAGCCAGATGAAGCCCCCTCAGGCTCTGCAAAGTTTTGTGTATGGGGGCGTTGGGGGAGTAGGGGGCAGGCACTGCACCACCAAGGGCTGTATACCACCGTGTTTTTCAAACCCTGCGTTGGAGCCAGCAGTAAGAAGGCAAATACGAGGCACAGTAGAATCCCTTTGGCGGCGTGGGGAGACACTTATTGCCCAGCAAGCAGAAGAGCAAGTAGGGTTTTTAATCACTGGAGGGGGTGCCTGGGCTTTGCGTGATGACACCAATCTGGAGGACTTGAAAATAAGAAGAGATGTGGTTATTCAGAAGAAGGAGAAAAGGCAGGAAAATGGGGCCTTTACAAAGAAACTTGACAACCCCTGCCTTCCAAGAAAGAAGATATTGTCACCCATTCAGCTTCAGTTCTGGTGAGACCAAGAGCCTAGATCTGGAGACAGGATATGTTATCTGCAAATAGAGAGCATTTTACTTCTTCCTGTTTAAGCTAGATGACCTATATTTCTTTTTCTTGCCTAATTGCCCTGGTTAGAACCTCTAGTATAACATGGAATAGATTGGTGAGAGTGAGCTTCCTTGCCTTATTACTGACCTTAGAGGGAAAGCTTTCAGTCTTTCACCATTAAGATGTTAGCTGTGGGTTTTCCATAGATGGTCTTATTACACTGAGGAAATTGCTTTCTATTTCCAGTTTGTTGAGTGCTTTTATCATGAAGAGGTATTGCATTTTGTCAAATGTCTTTGTTTGCATCTACTGAGATGATCAATAAAGTTGTATTTTATTTTATTGATTTTTGAATGTTAAACCAAGCTAGCATTCCTGGATTAAATCCCACTTGTTATATAGTGATGTATAATCCTTTTAAATATGTTTCTGGATGTGATTTGCTAATATTTTGCTGAGGATTTTTGCATCTATATTCATAAGAGATATTGGCTTGTAATTTTCTTGTGATGTCTTTGATTTTGGTATCAGGGTAATAGTGGGTTCATAGGATGAGTTAGAAGTGTTTTCTTATCTTCTGCTTTTTTGGAAGAGTTTGTGAAGAATTGGTATAATTCTTCTTTAAATGTTTAGTAAAATTCAGTGAAGCCATCTGGACCTGGGTTTTTCTTCATGGGAAGTGTTTGGCTATTAACTCAATCTCTTTACTTACTATAGGTCTGCATTAGTTTGCTAGGGCTACCATAACAAAATACCACAGACTGTGTGGTTTAAACAACAGAAATTTATTTTCTCACAGTTCTGGAGGCTGGAAGTCCAAGATCAAGGTGCCAGCAGGGTTGTTTTCCTCTGAGAGTCATAAGGGCAAGATCCTCCCCACAAGGTGCCACCCACAAAATACCAAGAACCCTCCTCCCTTCAATAAATAAGACTGCTACTTTACCAGTTGTAGCTTTACATTGCTCAAGTCTGCCTTTCTTATAGATAAGATTTATTGAGATACTCAGTCACAGAATTCTCCCCATCTAGAGCAAGCTCCTGATTCCTTAGACCTTTGCCAAAATTACTCAACCAAAGCCCAAATCCCATAATAATTTCATAACTTCCTCTTACTGAGACCCCCAACAGTTCCATATGGAGTCCATTCTCTCTTGCTAAGATGGGTAATAAACCCAACTTATTTGACTACGGGTATGTTCCTGGAGGTCTTTAGATGAAGGGCAATGACACATGAGAGATTTCCTTTCAGCTCCTTCTCTTCTATCCTACTTCAGCTCAAAATTCTCCTGCCCGAACCCATAGTACACTCCAATAACCTTTGCTGATGGGTCCTTGTACCTGGCAAGCATCCTTCTTGGTGGGGCATCCTCAAGACTTCTCTGGCCAGCAAACTTCAGTGGCGTTTGTAGGAAACCCATGGTGCCGTGCAGGGAACACTCTTGCACTGCCGGTGGGAATGTAAGTTGATACAGCCACTATGGAGAACAGTATGGAGGTTCCTTAGAAAACTACAAATAGAACTACCATATGACCCAGCAATCCCACTACTGGGCATATACCCTGAGAAAACCAAAATTCAAAAAGAGTCATGTACCACAATGTTCATTGCAGCTCTATTTACAATAGCCAGGAGATGGAAGCAACCTAAGTGTCCATCATCGGATGAATGGATAAAGAAGATGTGGCACATATATACAATGGAATATTTCTCAGCCATAAAAAGAAACGAAATTGAGTTATTTGTAGTGAGGTGGATGGACTAGAGTCTGTCATACAGAGTGAAGTAAGTCAGAAAGAGAAAAACAAATACCGTATGCTAACACATATATATGGAATCTAAGAAAAAAAAAAAAGATCATGAAGAACCTAGGGGTAAGATGGGAAAAAAGACACAGACCTACTAGAGAATGGACTTGAGGATATGGGGAGGGGGAAGGGTAAGTTGTGACAAAGTGAGAGAGTGGCATGGACATATATACCCTACCAGACGTGAAATAGATAGCTAGGGGGAAGAAGCCACATAGCACAGGGAGATCAGCTCGGTGCTTTGTGACCACCTAGAGGGGTGGGATAGGGAGGGTGGGAGGGAGGGAGATGCAAGAGGGAAGCGATATGGGAACATATGTATATGTATAACTGATTCACTTTGTTATAAAGCAGAAACTAACACACCATTGTAAAGCAATTATACTCCAATAAAGACGTTAAAAAAAAAGTAAGTGACAAATTAAATGATATATGGAATATTTTGCTGACTTACAAGAGCATGCAGAATATGACAGAGTTGAAAAAAAAAAAAGAAAAAGAAAAAAAGCACTGTAGGCAGATGCGGCACTGAGGGTACAAGACTTGGCAAGAAGCTGGCGCCTTTGTGCCAAGAAAAAGGAACCTCTTTCTCCTGAGAAGAGGACCTGCACCCCACCGAGGTGCATGGCTTGGCAGGTGGAGGGAGGGCTGAACTTTGGCCTCACTTGCTCCCTGGGCTGGGCACCCTTGCACAGTGTGCAAACTGCACAGCCTTATGGGGAAACCCAATCTGGTGCCAACACTGTGTGTGGTTCAGAATTAGCACTCAATTAAAAAGTTTGAAAGGTAGATGGATGAAAGGGAAGATCAGTTGGGCAGCTACTACCACCCACTACTGTCAACTACTACTACCGTCCAGGCAGGAATCAATGAGAGCTTGGAGTATGTCGTGGCCATGTGGCTGGAGGGAATGGACTGTATCATTTCTGGTCCTTCCTGGATAAGTTTGTGAGCAAAAGGGGGCACTGTTCATAATTACACTGGACAATAGGCATAAATCAAGATTGCCTTGGACAACGGGGACATATGGTCACCCTAAATAGAGGCTTAAGGGATGGTTGAGAGATCTTTAAGAGGTAGAATATATCAGGCCTCAGGAAGCAACTGACTTGTGAGAGGAAGTCAAGAAAAACCTTGACATTTCTTGCATGGGAGACGGGGTGAAAGCTACTGCAGGTTGGTGTTGGGGGAAGGAAACCAGCTTGATTTTGGACATGCTGATTCTTTACAAAAACAGGTCTATCCTTTTTGGACAGTTCTAGAAAGGGAAACAGGGGAAACTATCTAGTAATCATATGACATTGCTGTAGAGACACTGCAGGGCTCTGACTTAGAGTAAGCCCTTGATGTTTGTTCTCTCTATATGTGAAGTCCCTCAGTGATTAAATCTTATTGTTTAATAAAGGACAGAAACTGATTTCTTATCAGCACTCTGTATCTGATCTCTTAAATGAGCTATGGCTATGCAGGGAAATAGCTAATGATATCATTGAAAAGGCATTAATAGCCTATAAAATTCAATATTAGAGACAGAACTTGAAGGACTCTCTAGAGGTCATTTAAAGCTAGCTGACACTGGAGTGTGCCATTAGCCCTGATTGTAAGTCATCAGGGGCACAGAGATAACTGAGAACTCTTAGAGATCATCGAGGAAGATGGTCTTGTTTGTATTCTGCTCTATTTGACAGTCTTTCAAGATTTCAGAAAGTCACTGAATAATTAGCCAACTTCCAAATATATACAGCTGCAAAGAAAATGTAGGTTTAAGCTCTAATCCTTACTATAGCAGATATGTCATGTGAGGCTTTTAAACCTCTAGGAGCTTCACTTCCTGACTTAAAATTCATTATGTTATACCTTAACTTTGAATTAACATAGACTTTTACATTTACATTCCTCTATAAAATAAATTAGAGAGCATTGCTTCTTATGACAAAAAGTAGGGAGAAATCTCTTTGGCTTATTCCATAATTAGGCTTCCTCCTTTTTTGTTATGGGGGAAATGATATGATCATTTGGTGGTAAATGATGCAGTGCCCCTATATTAATCTTCCAGTTGCCTGATTCCATAATTCACCTTGGCAAAGTAGAAAAATAAAAAAATTAAAAATGGCTCCTCATCGTAAGAAGCCTGGGAGAACATCAAACCAGGAGGGAAAAGAATATTTTCAGGGAATAAGTGGTTCAGTCACAAACTTAACTGTGAGTGAAACTTTGTGCTCATGAAGGGGTTACATGGGTGTCTTTGATCAGCGGTCCCCAACCTTTTTGGCAACAGGGACCAGTTTCGTGGAAGACAATTTTTCCTCTGATGGGGGTGTGGGGGTGCTGGTTGGGGAATAGTCCGGGCGGTAATGCGAGCGATGGGGAGCAATGGGGAGCGGCAGATGACGCTTCGCGCACTCGCCCGCCTCTCACCTCCTAATGGGTAGCCCGGTTCCTAACAGACCACGGACCACTAAGGGGGCTGGGGACCTCTGTCTTTGATAGTGATGTTTATCCCGAGAGCCTCGATTCCTTCCCTTCTGAACAGATGATCAGCTACAATGTTAAGAAGTTGAGGAACAAATTTTCTTTCCCTGATGCTGTTTTATTTATTCATTTTAAGCTTGTTAAGGGATTAGAATAACACTAACAATAATGTTATTAGAATAACATTCCTTTCAATGCGGCTAAAAGTTCACTTTTTAAAAAGCTGATACCTGAAGGAGATGATTGTTCCTTTATTCCTGCAATGGAGCTACCTAGCTGGGATGTCAGCCTCTTAGGGGAATAACAAGCTAATTCCAGTATTGTCAAAATCCATATCTTATCAAGCTTCAAATTCAAATCCCTTCATGCCAAGCCACTTCCCTCATTAGTGCCTCCTCATATCATTCAGGTTTAATAAAAAATGCTTGCTTTTTTTTTTTTTTTAATGCTTGCTTTTTAAGATAAATAGTGATGTGCCAGAACTGAGGGAATACCGGAAAAGTGTAAGTCCCTCTTCTTTTTATTTTATTATTTTATTTTATTATTTTTTTTTTTCGGTATGTGGGCCTCTCGCTGTTGTGGCCTCTCCCGTGGCGGAGCACAGGCTCCAGACGCGCAGGCTCAGCGGCCATGGCTCACGGGCCTAGCCGCTCCGTGGCATGTGGGATCTTCCCAGACCAGGGCACGAACCGTGTCCCCTGCATCGGCAGGCGGACTCTCAACCACTGCGCCACCAGGGAAGCCCCCCTATTCTTTTTAATTCTTGCTGAGTGGAATTCTCTCAGGTCATTTGAGTATATTCCTATACCTTCTTGAGAAGTAACATTTTTAGGTTTTCCTCAAGGTTCAAAGGTGAAAATTTTGTCCTCAGAAATGTCCTGAAAGCCCATGAGATGCACTGGTTGTTGGCTTGAAAGTCAAGGCCTTCAGGGGCAGGGGAGGTTCCCCAGTGACTTTCTTACTGCAGAAAAACTGATTTGGGGATGAGGTAGTCAGGAAAGGGGAGAGAGGATACAACTTTAAGAGAAAGGAACTAATGCCTCCTTGGTCCTGTGCAGTCCCAGGTCCCAGGAATCCACAGGGCAGGTTAACACACAGCAGGGGACTCTAGTGGAGGCTTGAACAGCCTTCAGGGTGGGAAGCAGACCCACTGAGTTGTCCTGGTAGGTGCACAGTGAGTGGCAGGAGGGCCTTTGTGGTGGCAATGACGCAGGTGTGGAAAAACCTTCCACCTCTTTAACCATGGCAGTCAGGTGATGCACATTCCAGAGTCCAGGAAATTCACTTACTGTGGGAAAGTGACACATTACAGCTTCATGTGCCTCTCAGAAACCATCTTGCTAAATCTTTTTGGGTCACATTCTTAGTGTAATCGTCTACCACTAGCATTCACGAGAAGAGCTCACTGGGGACCGAATTAGAGCTATTCTCAGGTATAACTGCATCAAACCATTCAGAACATATAAAATTCTTCATCTGGGCCTCTCGAGGCAGGTCTGGTCAGTCGAGGGTTTATGTTCAAATAAATACTATTGATTTATCACCCCCAGTTAATAAGAAGAATGCCATACTTCTTACAATTTTCCTTTTCTTTCTCTTTTCTTTTCCCAGGCAGGGATTGAACCTGCACCCTTTGCAGTGGAAGCATGGAGTCCTAACCGCTGGACTGCCAGGGAAGTCCCTTATAGTTTTCTTTATAAGGCACTTTAAAACCTGTCCTCCAGCTGCATCGCTGCACCCTTTTCCTTTGACCTCTCTGATCCACCAAACTGAAAGGCTTCCAGTTTCCTGGATGTGTTAACTTCTCTAGACTTCTCATGAGCTGTTTCTGCTTTCTGGAATTCCCTGGAGAAATTAAGCATTCATCTTCTTCCCAAGACCCAGTTTTGTCTGTGATGGAACCCTGCCTCCTTTGCCTGTTTCCCTTCTGGGAGCTGTGCTTCTGAACCCCAGCCATGTCTGGACTCCCGCAGTTTGTTGCCAGGTCTGTCTGATGCCCATCGGCCCATGTAGACCTCTGTGTCATCTGCTCCAGAAGTTCAGCTCCTTCTTGCTGGGCTGTCCTGTGTGGGCGCTTACCTGGACTACCTTCGCTCTGCATATGTCGTATCGTCCACGTACACATCCACACTCCAGGCTGCGTTCCCCCACAGCGTCTGTAGCTGGGCTTGCCCGCCAGGGGTTCCTTCCTTTCAGTAAGCACATCACGTCCCAGCTTCCAGCCTTTCCCAACACATCCATCCTGCCTTTACCAAGCCCTGTCTCTTTCCCTGGGGGCTTGTAAGGTAGGAGGAAACATAAACTCTGACGGAAGTCGTTTGGGATTTGGCTGTCAGAATCTTCTCTTCTTTGGGGGTCTTTTTTTTTTTTTTTTTTGCGGTACGCGGGCCTCTCACTGTTGTGGCCTCTCCCGTTGCGGAGCACAGGCTCCGGACGCGCAGACTCAGCGGCCATGGCTCACGGGTCCAGCCGCTCCGCGTCATGTGGGATCTTCCCAGACCGGGGCACGAACCCGCGTCCCCTGCATCGGCAGGCGGACTCTCAACCACTGCGCCACCAGGGAAGCCCTGGGGGTCTATTTTTAAAACATTCAGGGCTCAGGAGGAATGAAAACTTTTCCCCAAGACTGAGGCATTCTGCTCTGACCCCCAGAGCATCCTGGCTCCTCCTTCAAGTCTCGGCTCAGACGTTGATCTCCATGGGAAGATCATTCTCGAACCCTCAGGTCTGGCGGAGGGGCCCCTCCTGGGTACGTTCTCCCTCTTAGCTTCATTGCACTCTATCCAACCAACAGAATGTGCTATATCTCAAGGATGATGAATGGCTTTAGAAACTGATTGACTACTAATGTTGTATCTCTAGCACTCAGCCCAGTAGGGAGCATGCATGCGTGAATGAATGCATGAATGAATGTCTTCTCTCTATATCTTCCACGAGTTAGCTCTCTGTTGTCTAAGACATCTCAGTTACCATACATTCTTCAGACTCTTTTTTCGCGGGGAGGTCCCTTTCTTCTCTTATTCCAGTTTCCAGCAGTTTCTAGCTGTATGACCTTGAGTAAGTAACTTAACCTCTCTGTGCCTCAGTTTTCTCATCTATAATGTGAGGAAAAGAGTAGTACCTACCTCACAATGTTGTAGGAGCATCAAATGAGCTAATACACGTGGAGCACTTAGAATAGTGCTTGGGACCTAATTAACCCTCAATAAATGTTATTTTTCTATCATTTCCTGTGCATTCTTTGGTGTTTTCACAGGATTACTAAACCAACAATTTTGTCAAAATTGATAGAATAAAATATTGTTGGACATTTTCCTCTCACTAGGTTGGTGGGAATTATGTAACATAGCTTTATTTTCCCTTCACTTTGCTTCTGCATTTGACTCCTCCTGTCTTTTTTGGAGAGGCTCAGGGTACTGAAGGGGTGGTGGGTGGGTGGGTAGCTCTGTTGGTGGCCCTTGGGACTAAATGACTTTGCAGGCCACACTTACGATATAAGTGATACCTAAGGTTTGAGACTTAAGTTTGAAGATGTTTCAACAGTTTTACAAGGACATCCGTATTTTAAAAAAAGCCCTATGTGAACACTGATAAAGTTAAAATGGTGCCTGGGACAAAATGAAAACTTGTTTGTGTAGGGCTAGTCTTTCTAGCCTAACTTGCAAGACTTACAAGCTGGATCTCTAAGCCATGTGCTGATGGGAAGGTCTCTAGGAGAATAGTCCATACTTCTTGAAAAGCACCACCTCCTCTGCACCCGTGGAGTTCTTCAGTCTCATGGCTGTTGCCTTAGGACCTACAGAAGTGTGTGGATTCTCCTTCCGCATTCTTTCCAAATAAGCAATAAGGCAAAGGTTCCAAGGCATCAAAGGGTTTTCCTATTGCTCTTTAATTCTCTATCTCAAAGAATTGGAAATGACATTTAAATATTCCCCACACTGGTTTCAGTCCCCTGCTGGTCAGATACACTTTTTTTCCGAAGGCTAAATATTTCTAGTCCTTCCCTTTTTTTTTTGCGGTACGCGGGCCTCTCATTGTTGTGGCCTCTCCCGTTGTGGAGCACAGGCTCCGGACGTGCAGGCTCAGCGGCCATGGCTACGGGCCCAGCCGCTCTGCGGCATGTGGGATCTTTCCGGACCAGGGCACGAACCTGTGTCCCCTGCATCGGCAGGCTGACTCTCAACCACTGCGCCACCAGGGACGCCCCTCTAGTCCTTCACTTTTAAGGGCAAAGTGAACACAGAGGGTTCAGCTCACAAACAGGGGCTGATTCAGAGGGGTTGGGGTAGGGCTGTTTTTATCTCTTTTTATTATCTCCCATGTAGCAGCAATGATGATCAGTGTCAATAACCAATCTGAATTTAATCACCCCATTTGAAGCAGGTTCATAGTTAAGTCCACCTCTGCTCTGTAGTAGCAGCATTGAACAGTGAACTGGCACAACTTTTAGGGACAGGTGTCTCCCAGGATTTGCACAAGTATTACATGTTCCACCTGTTGCAGTATTTGTCTTTTTGGAAAACGTGCTTGCAGATCTCCGTGTAACTTGTTTAATATGCATAGATTCTCAATTCCATCCTCTTTTCCAGAGAGAGGAAATATTATTAATTTTATGGTGAGTGTTAGGGGGTGGTGTCTTACATATTTGATGAAGCAGAGCCTCCATAAGAAAAGCCAGTAGATGCTTTGGAAATGTCCTGTCATTCTGGCCTGAATAACGGAGGGGGTGGCGGCTGTATTCGTTTCCTATTGCTGCTTAACACATTAACACAAGTTTAGCAGCTTGTAGGACTGACTGGGTCCTCTGTCTAGGCTGAAATGAAAGTGTGCCTTGGTTTGGGTTCGTATGGAATCCATAAGAGGGTCTGGGGGAAGAATCCACTTCCAAGATCATTCAGGTTGTTGGCAAAACCCAGTTCCTGTGGTTGTAGGACTGAAGTCCCCACTTTCTTGCTGGTTGTTGGCTGGTCAGCTCTCTGGTCCTTGCCTGTGGCACCCTCCATCTTCAAAGCCAGTAATAGCATAGTCAGATCCTTCTAGTGATTCAAGTCTCTCTGACTTCCTCTTCTGCCACAGAACACTCTCTGCCTTTAAAGGGCTCGTGTGATTGGACTAGGCTCATCCGGACAATCTCCCTTTTGATTAACTCAAAGTCAATTGATCAGTAATAATTTAATTATATTTTCAAAATCTCTTTTGCCAGGTAATATAACGTAATCAGGGGCATGACATCTCATCACATTTACAGTCCTGGAGATTAGGGTGGGAAATCTTGGATGGTCAGTTTGGAATTCTGTCTATCACAGTTGTTAAGTATTGTTTTCTGAAATTAGCTCTTCACTGAAGCCAAGCTTCTGTGACTTTCCTTTCTTTCTTTTATGTGTCTGTGAACCTTGTACTTTGATGCCTGTTCCCTGTCTTATCGATGTGGTTCAAAGAGGGTGCCAACCTTCCAGGGCACTGATTCCTGGGGCTCTCTGTTGGTTTTGGACTTTGAGGTTTGGTGTTCCAAGCACCCATCTTTGCTTGGACCACCCAAGGAGAGCTATGAGAAGCAGATAGCAGTCAACAGAACCAGGGCCAGCCTCCAAACCTGGGTGTTTTTAGTTTTACAAGGAAATAAGAAATTTCTGCTGTATTCACAGACCAACAATTATCTCATTAAATAACTTCTCAGACCTTGGTTTAGCCATTATGAAAGATGTTTTGGTAAAGAACATCTGGTGTTGTTTTCAATTAAATATTGTACCACTAAACTTTGATTAAAAACTGATTTAAAATTTTAATAGCCCCTTCTTTAGAAGATGGCTAAATGCAAAAAAGAAAAATGTCACTTATTTAAATTGTTCCCTCCCCCACCCTTTGTTGCTCTATTTTATCCGGATTCCTATTAATGACTGTTTAAAACCCATGCAATTTTGGATGCAGTAAATCTAGATGCATAAATAAGATTACCATACCAATACTGCTGTTCTCACTCTTTTACTATTGGTACCTCATTTTATTTTTATGCTTTAATTAAATTGAGTATATTTTATGTTTCCGTTTGCTTTGAAACAACTGCAGTGCCTATAATTGACACTATTTCATCCTTGTTAGAAAGTGCTGAGTTGAATTAAACACATCAGTTCCATTTCCTTTTACATTTACTCTGTGGAAAAGCCAAGACAGAAATAATATGAACTGTATTTCTTTTCCAAGTTGCACTGATAGGTGAAAATAAGTAACCGCTTAGTAGTTACTAATAAAGACTGAAAGGAAATCTTTACTGTTAGCATACTCTTACCTATGTAAAAATATTTAGTGGTATAAGATAATTTTACTTAGTAATTTTTCCCAGATGATATGTAACAAACAACAAATACATTATTGCTCTTCCATGTACTCCATATAAAGCATAAATCTTCAAGCACATATTTTAATATAGTTTTACTTAAGATCTCATGTCTAGCTTAAGTATTTTTGGTGGGGAAATAACATTACGCCATGTTTCTGAAGAGCAGCCTTGGCAAGATTTTTTTGGTTAAGGGCCACATAGGAAATATTTTCAACTTTACAGGCAGTATGATCTCGAAACCATATAACTCTGCTGTTGTAGCATGAAAGCAGCCAGAGATGATAAACAAATGAATGTGGCTGTGTTCCAATAAAACTTTATTGACAAAAACAGGTGGTGGGCCCCGGGTTTGACCCATGGGCTATTGTTTGCTGACCCTGACTATCGAGGATAATGACCAAGCATTGGCTAATGTAAACAGCTGAGAGTAATCAATAGGTCAATTCATGGATTAGGGTCCTGATTAGGGTCCAAATTTTTGTTATCATAGATTTTTTTTGCTTGTCTTGCAATAGTTTGTCTTAATTTAATCTTTTGATTCCCACGTTGGAATTCCCCCCACCCACATCTTATATTTAAAGTGGGAACCTAGGCTCATCGACATTTCCACAAGTCTAAATTAAGTCAGTGAATAATTATCCTGATTAAAAATTTCTCTTCTCTGTTGGTTCAGACTATAATGACAGCATATTTATTTTACACACAAACGTGGCTTAAGTCAGGCCAGACTTTGCAAGTCTCAGTTCATATGATTGTAGATTTTAGATTTAGTGCCAGTTTTGGGTGGGAAGAGGGTCAAGCAGAGAGAAGAAGCCAGGCAGCATTTCTTGAATGGAATTTGGGAACTGGATACTGTTATTCTGCTAATAACAAACAGGAAAGATATTTCTCCTTGCCTCTTGTTCGTGATGATGGATTTCCCCTCACATACAAATGTGCCTGTAAAACGTGATAGGTGCCTGGCCCGCGCTCATGTGATGTTCCCACAGTGCTTTTGCTGGGCTTCCCTGGTGGTGCAGTGGTTGAGAGTCCGCCTGCCGATATAGGCAACACGGGTTCGTGCCCCGGTCTAGGAAGATCCCACATGCCGCGGAGCGGCTGGGCCTGTGAGCCATGGCCGCTGAGCTTGCACGTATAGAGCCTGGGCTCTGCAACCGGAGGGGCCATAACAGTGAGAGGCCCGCGTACCGCAAAAAAACAAAAACAAAATAGTGCTTTTGCTGCCCGTTGCTTTCTGTGGGCACAGCATTCTTATTCAAGAGCAGCTACTGACTTCTATGTCAATTGCTTTGTGGCAGAATAGCTGCCTCCTGGTCTACAGTTGCTGACACGAATGTTATTTAATAAGGGCATATTGCCTCAATGAAAAGTCAGATTCTGGACGATGTTAATTTTCAGAGAAGCATGCATCTGGCCTGACAAACAACTTTCCTGTATGACTGGACTGAGGTAGCCTACACAGAAACAAAGCAACCCATAAAGCACTAATATTCTTTCATGCAGGTAACATCGCCTTATGTGTTTAAACCATACAGTGTTAAATATCAATCTGCAACAGGTTGGGGGAAGGCATTAATAATACTTATACCCACCATTTCATTGAGGGTCCACTACGCTCTAGGAATCGTGAACATGTTTTCTCTAATACTTGCAATCATCATACGAGGTAGGAATTATTAGCACCAGCTCACCTGCATGGAGGCTCGGAGATTTTAAGTGACTCATGGAAGATGGCAAAGCTGGTAAATGGTGGAGTTGGAATTCATGCTCAGCCTGCTTTGGAACCAAAGCCCTTGTCTTTCTCTTATGATAGGTGTTTTGATACAGCTTCAGGCCAGTAGTTTTCCATGACCACACCCTACCTCAGAGCAGTTAAGTCACAATCACTAGATTGGGGTCTGGACTTTGGTAGTTTTCAAAAGTACTCCAGGTGATGTTAACCATTGGTCCAGGGGTGCAATCTAGAGACACCTGTATTTGGGTAAAGGCTGGGTTTATCCTGGTTGTTAAATGGGCACAATGTTATCCCTGGCTGCCTCTTTCCATGTCAGTTTGTGCTGCCACAGCATTCTCCAGGGGCCTCCTACAGGAAGGAGGCCACCTGGCATGGATGTCACGCTTTATCTCCATCTTACTGTGAATAAGTCTTTGGGTTACCACTGCTTGGGTTCTCTGTGTGGCATTTTATTACCTGATTCTTGCCTTTCTCTTAGAAAGAAGCCTGGAAGAAGTTCCTAATAGAAGTGAAAACAAGGTGGCCCCAGGGCTTCCCTGGTGGTGCAGTGGTTGAGAGTCCGCCTGCCGATGCAGGGGACACGGGTTCGTGCCCCGGTCCGGGAGGATCCCACATGCCGCAGAGCGGCTAGGCCCGTGAGCCATGGCCACTGGGTCTGCGCGTCTGGAGCCTGTGCTCCGCGACGGGAGAGGCCACAACAGTGAGAGGCCTGTGTACCGCAAAAAAAAAAAACCAAGGTGGCCCCTTGGGAGAAAGGAGTGACTAATTTAGAATCACAGAATCTGGAAAAGGAGTAAAATCTGAGTTGAATTCTGAAGTGAGGCTATAACATCTATAGACTGGTAGTGGGGCTGGGCTAGCTGGGGCAGGCTTTTCTGGCAGAGGGGGAACAGCTTGAGGCAAGATCTGGAAGCAGGGGATACAGGGTGACCTAACAAAAATTTTGGAGTGTCTAATTTGAGCCAGGTGTCTGCATGGTGAGTGGCCCATGGGAATGGGATAGAGAATGGGTTGCACACACACTTGTTCACACATGTGTGTAATGAGAGGTAACTGCAAAGTGGCCAGTTCTCTCTGAGACAGGTTTCAGTATCTTCTTCATCCATAGAACCCTCTAGAGACCCAGCACCTCCCATTCTCTTGGAAAGGGCTGTCTATGACTCCTCCCCTGTGACCTGGCTGATTGGACCAAGGACAGATGCCATAACTAAAGGCACGGGTCCATTAGTTGGCCAGAGCACCAACCGGATGATCTCTCTAGGGAATTTGAACCAATGATCACAGAGATTTTCACAGCAGAGGGCACTGGGTGTGAATGATCATGAATTTACAGAGTGTTACCCGCCTCATGCTGTTTTAGGGCCTAAGACAACAGTGATGCACATGAGAAAGTCCTATTCTCATCGAGCTCATGTCAAAGTGGGGAAACGGCCGAAGGAAATTTTAGTGTTCATCGGCCTAGTCAGTTTGGGCTGCTATAAAAAAGTACCATAGATTGAGTGGCTTATAAACAACAGAAATTTATTTTTCTCAGTTCTGCAGGCTGGAAGTCTGAGATTAGAGTGCCAGAGTGGTCACATTCTGGTGAGGACCTGCTTCTTGGTTTGCAGACAGCTGTCTTTTAGTTGTATTCTCACATGGTGGAAAGAGGGCTAGGTAGCTCTTTGGCCTCCTCTTATAAGGGCACTAATGCCACTCATGAGGGCTCCACCCTCATGGCCTAATTACCTACCAAAGGCCCCACTTCTAAATAACATCACATGGGGGGTTCAGTTTCAACAAAGGAATTGTGAGTGCGACACAAACATTTGATACATTGCAGTGATAGAGGCGATGGAATGATAAAACAGGGTCATCTGATAGAGTATAACTGGGTGAGACAGATAGCACCGTATAGAGGGGGTCAAGGAAGGCCTTTCCAAGAAGGTGACGACGTTGTTGGGCCGGGAGGCCATGGCCACAAACAGGAAAATAGTTGACAGGTGGAGAAGTCCATGAAGGAACCAGAGATGGGAGGGACGACGAGGTCCCTGAGGGATTTAGGGAGGCCACAGGTGATTCCTGGTGGGCCCCTGGTTGTTTTGAGCCTCTTTGCATTCCTTCAATAATATCTACACACACATACACACACACACACACACACACACACACACACACACACACACACACACACCCTTTTTTGAGCTAGCATGAATGGGTCTCCCATCTTGCAAGCCAAAGTGCTTCAACTAAGAACAGGGATAAATGGAGGAAGATTCTGAGTGGCCGTCTGCAGTTTTGGACTTTGTCTCTGAAAGGGCTTTTGAGCAGTGAAGAGCGTTGTCTTCACGCTTTGGTGTCAGGGAAAACATTTCTTTTTCAAAAGTGGAAAGCTTCTGATTATACTGAAGCATGCATTCCTCTGCCAACTGCTGGAACAAGAAAAACCACCACCACCGTCCTGACTGCCAGCAGTCTGCCCAGCTAACACATGTTCTCAATGTCTGTGTGTTGTGTTTAGCTTAGCTAGGCAGCTCCAACGGCACCTGGGCTGCAAAAACATCCTGAATTTCTCCAAACACCACAGCGGGGCTGCTTAAACAGCACGATATTCAGGAAATAGTCATTATCTCCACACCTCCTGATTCCAGTGGGTGGATTATTGGATGAGCTTCAGAGGGCAGCTCCAACGAGTGCCAAGCCCTACCCACCTATATCTCCCATCCACGTGGATATGCTGCCAGTGGGGATGTGGGAGCAATGGAACCAGGCTGCTCCTTAGGATGTTGGAGAAGAATTTGGGCTGGATTCTTTCCTCCTGTGTGGGGTCCTCTCTGCACATCAAATGGACTGTCTGCATCAGCACAAAAAAATGGGTGCAGTTTTGCGAGGGAAGGGGAAGTGACTGTTGTTTTTGCACATCTTTTCCACAGGGGCTACTTTGGCCAATTACAAGTGGGGAAAGGTGGAGGTAGGCGGAAGAGTCTCGTTTCTCTTCACTTCCTCAGAAAAGAAAGAGGATACACTGTCAGACATCACCTGGTGTCATCTTGCCTTCATTTCCTCTTTCCTTTTCATATCTGGCAGCTATCAAAGCTGACCTCAGAGGGAAAGCAATTGTTATGAGTTTGGGCTGGATGAGGGTCTCATCAGGGAAACATAGGTTGGTAGTCAATAACTATGTGAGACTTTAAAAATACTCTTCATTTTACCACTATGTATTGTCACCCTCTGGTGTACCCTGATGTGCACGCCTATGCTTTTGTGGTTTTTAAACTTTACTTAAAAGTCAAACCCTTTATTCATGTGAATTTTATAAAGCTGGATTAGGAAGCAGGTCAGCTGAGCTACTTCCTAGGGAGGCAACTATAAGGGATTCTGGAATAAATCAGAAATATGGTACTTTTAAACTCAGGTTTCCACCTGCTATTATCTTCAAAAGCATCAGAATGTACATTGTTCCTAACCCTAGTGAAGCAGAAGCCTTCGTGTGGAAACAAAAGCAAAAACACGAAACGCTCTTTGAAGGTGGCGGCCAATTTTGTCTGAATGTTTTGGGGACTCCGTGAAGTTCAGTCGACCCCAATCAAGCCTAGCCAGCCATCCAGCAACCAGCCAAGATTCTGAAACCCAACAGCACTCACTTCGTCCCACTCACTGAGAACAAATGATTTATTTTATCACATAAATTTAAAGCCCTTTAATGTCTCCTAAAATACATCTGGTTTGGCTACACCCAGATTTACAGCCTAAATAGGATCAAACATTTCAGGAAACAGAACGTTCTGTTAACAAGAACAACAAAACAAAAGCACATTGAAAAAAAGCCATGTAGGCTCCTTCTAACCCAGTGAGTCTGAAGAGCGGGGCATGAGTGCACAGCGCTTAGCAGTTAAGAATAATGGGAAAATCAGTGAAATGAAAGACAACTGCAAATAAGTTCAAGTATTATGTTAATGATAAGTATATGGAATCGCCTGTTGTTCTGAACACAGAAACGTATATAATTTTTATCAACAGAAGTCAGTTCATTTCTTTCTCTTCTCACCATATAGGCTCACTCGATATTTAAAGAATTGGCACGAACCATTAGCCAGGCCAGAGAACCCATATGCTCCCGACTAGCCTGATTAGGTGGAATCCTAATATATGTTGAATGAGGGTAAGGCCTCTCTGGTTGAAGTGGGAGCCAGGAGACCCACAGTCGACCTTCTCCTCCTTCCCTGCAGCTACTCTGTTCAATCATTGTCTGACGGTTCCTAATCTTCATCTCTTTCTCTACATTCACTAGTCCATACTGACTCCATTCTTGTATTTTCCGCCACCTCTCAGCTGGTAGTCCCCAAATGCCAGTGCTCAGAGCAGCCCTGGCCTCTGACAAAGTTCATACTATACACGGCGAGTGGTGAAAGAAAACATAAGCACCCAGTAGGGAGTTTTTGCAAAGCCAAGTTAATCAATATAAGACATTTTCTTTCATCATGGGATAATGTCTGCCATACCTGTATGCCTGTTAAAAAGTTCTTTCTTCGGGCTTCCCTGGTGGCGCAGTGGTTGAGAGTCCGCCTGCCGATACAGGGCACACGGGTTCGTGCCCCGGTCCGGGAAGATCCCACATGCCGCGGAGCGGCTGGGCCCGTGAGCCATGGCCGCTGAGCCTGCGCGTCTGGAGCCTGTGCTCCGCAACGGGAGAGGCCGCAACAATGAGAGGCCCGCATACCGAAGGAAAAAAAAAAAAGTTTTTTCTTTTATGAAATAATGAGGATAGCAGATTAAATAAATAATCATTTGGGAGGCTAAATATAAAATTATTAGTCCTGTGTTAGTTCTCAGAATTTTTATTAAAGTTGTACTTGTCTGTAAAATTCTAAAATCTGGGCACCACTGTCTTAAGGTGCATTTTAAAGATGCTCTATGTTTTATTGGAAAAAAAGGAAATAGGTCTTGCTTTCTGATTACAGTGTTACACATGTTTATTAGAAAATTTAGAAAATAAAGATATGATAGAACTGGTGACACAAAAAGTATTAACATGTAAGTAATCTCAGCTTTCCCCACTCCCTCCTTTTCTGAGAAGGCTCGGCTCTAACATCTTGCTGTGCTAACTGAGGAAACGTGAGGCTGCAGAACTGGAAAGAAGAGAGAGACTAGACTGATTTTTAGTGGGAAGAGCCCAGAGCTACTGGGAGAGCAGAAAGGGTCTCAGAGCAAGTGGCTGGGGTGGGAGGAAGAGGAAGAAGGATGAAGTTTTGCGTGGAGCTGCCAAGGAGAAATATTAAAAAAAAAAGACAAAGACATTTTCCCAAGTGTCATGCCATCTAATACCCCTTTCCCACACGCTTCAAAAGAATTTCATAAAAATTTTAATTGCTTTTCAATGTGCTTTTTTTTTTTCTTTTGGATTTTGGATTCTTTTGCATGCAACACTGTGTTGAAGCTAACCACGGAATACCCAGTTTTATTTGGGTTACAAAGGGAAAAACAAGTAAGAACATTTTAAAAATGCATAATTCCACTTTTAGCATCTATTAGATATTTTGAAAACATGGTAAAGATAGCATTTCACATTTACTACCTTTCATTCCTCTGAGGAGAGCAAGCACATCAGAAAATAAGTCATGCTGTTTTCAAGTAGGTAGAAACGGACTAGCCACTGTCTTCTTTTGATAACGGGACGCTAGTGTCATCATTAACTTGGTCTCTGCTGTAATGTTTCTTTTCTTTTTTTTTTTTTTTGCAGTATGCAGGCCTCTCATTGTTGTGGCCCCTCCTGTTGCGGAGCACAGGCTCCAGACGCGCAGGCTCAGCGGCCATGGCTCATGGGCCCAGCCGCTCCGCGGCATGGGGGATCTTCCCGGACCGGGGCACGACCCCGCATCCCCTGCATCGGCAGGCAGACTCTCAACCGCTGCGCCACCAGGGAAGCCCTATAATGTTTCTTTTTGATAAAGGCTGCTGGAACTTGTGACCGATGATTTAGGGGCTATCCAGGGATTTCTTGGCACTTCTGAAAACCTTGGGTTCCCTCTCCCCTCCCCCCCACCATTTCTCTATGGTGTCTGATATTTAATACATTTAATACCATCTTCAGTTACCCTTTGCATGTTAGTTCAACAAACATCCAGTAAACAGCTTCTATCTGCCAGGTGTGCCTCTTGGGACTGGAGATAAAGACAAAGATCACTGAGATTGTGGTCCTTGCCCTTGATGGTGGGAGAGGGAAAACCTCCACATTGATCTCTATGCACAATCCCCACCATTACATAGATGTGATGGCAAGTGGGAGAGCTGGGAAGGACACCTATATCTGCCTGACCCTAAAGATCTGTCTGATAGAAAACAAACTTTTGATTACCAAAGGGGAAGGGGTGGGGAAAGGGATTTTCAGTTTGGGATTAGCAGATACAACATAATATAAATAATATAGATAAACAACAAGGTCCTAGTGTATAGCACAGGGAACTATATTCAATACCCTGTAATAAACTATAATGGAAAAGAATATATATATTGTATATATCTGAATCGCTTTGCTGTACAGCAGAAATTAACACAGCATTGTAAATCATCAACTATACTTCAATAAAAATAAAGATCTGTCTGTGCTCTTTCCACTATACTGCACCACCCTGGGCTTGCCTGGAAGGCTGAGGAGCAAATCCCCAGTTGGGGGAAAGAGAACCACATTTGAGCATCCACGATGTGACTGGCACTCTAGAAATATAGTTTGAAGGACATAAAGTTTAGTCATTGAACATAAAGTCTAGTCTTTGCACTTTCTCCATGGAGAGAGGATTGAGATGTCTTTGAATTGGAGGAGATAGGTGCATATTTAGAGGCTGGGAGTGAGAAGGTGGAGAGATGGGAGCATTTGTGGTGAGGTGCTGGATGGGGTAGAAATGAATATCTCAAGATACAGCAGGAGGCAAAAATGGGCAAAACTAAGAGAAAGTTGAGGTGTTTTTTTGGGAATGGAAGTGCATTTATCCTGGGATGAGTTTGAAGGAAGGACAATGGATTATAAGTACATTCAAAGGTTGAGAGGAGAGAGTTTGGAGGATTTATCCCCAGGCGGGTTTTCTCAGAGGCCAGTGGGTCCTATGATGAAGGTTGCATTGGATAATCTCAGACGGGTCTAGTTGTCCTAAAACACAAGAGGTAAACTGCTTCAATTAGTAATAGAAACTGGAGAAGTAAAATAGATACACATGAAGTAGGTGGGATGGGAGTGCCTGTGTAGGAACCACCTCTATCTATTTATAATGGTCACACAAAACAAGCCAGAAAAGAAACTTAGTGAATTTGGGAGCTCGGGGCAATTTTAGGATCCATTTTTGTTTTGTTTTGTTTTTAAATTTTTTTGGATCCATTTAGAGTAGAAGAGTTTCAGTCAGTAGAGACCTTGCTGAAAAGAGATGGTAAAGAGGCCTTGAATACGCACACAGTCTAAGTCTCAACTGAGTGGGGGGAACCGACTCCGTTCTTACTTGGGGGAAAGAGAAAGATGATTAAGTCAGAGGGAGAAACATGATTAAGTCATTAGTTAGACAAATCAAGAGCTGACAGCAATAATAAAGCATTGATATAGCTAAAGAGAATTTTTTGTGAAGCTCTAACAAATATTTTACCCTTTTAAAAAAGCAGGTGGGGACTTCCCTGGTGGCGCAGGGGTTAAGAATCCACCTGCCAATGCAGGGGACACGGTTCGAGCCCTGGTCTGGGAGGATCCCACGTGCCGCGGAGCAACTAAGCCTGTGCGCCACAACAGCTGGGCCTGAGCTCTGGAGCCGGTGGGCCACGACTGCTGAGCCTTTGTGCCACAACTACTGAAGCCCACATGCCTGGATCCCATGCTCTGCAATGGAAGAGGCCACCGCAATGAGAGGCCCGCACACCGCAGCAAAGAGTGGCCCCTGCTCACCACAACCAGAGAAAAGCCCGTGCAGCAATGAAGACCCAACGCAGCCAAAAATAAATAAATAAATTTTAAAAAAAGAAGGTGAAGTCAACTAATTTTTCTTGCTCTATAAAGCATTAAAACCTTTTTTACTGACACCCGATGATATTGAATAGTATGTTTCTCCTCTTCACATCCTCCATGCCTCAAGTCTGTCTGCCCCCCTGGTCCTGTTTCCCTCATTAGGCACCTGGAAACAGCCAATGAAATGAGTTACAAAGCTGGAAAGGCATGAAAAACCTCTTCTGGGACTTAACTGAGTTTCCAGGAACGTCCTGTGGAATTTTCCTTCTGTCCATAGAGCATCTCACTGGGACTGATTTCTCTTATAAATTGGATTGGTATTTTACTTGAGCTGATCCTGGGCTAAATTGGAAAGTAGGTATCTGTGGTGTCTTTTTGCATTTCCTTTCTGTGACTCTCTTCCTGTTCCTCCTGTCTCTCCCCCATCAGGATGCTTCAAATTGTCATAAAACCTTGTGCTCAGTGCCTGCCAATTTAGAGGACATCTCTGCTAAGGAGGAGATAATATTTAGCCCTCTCAGTGGTACTAGAATTTCACAGGGACCACTGAGAGACCCTCAGTTTGACTGAACTCTAATGAAACATATTTTTAATGGTGAAATTTTAGGTATAATAGGCTCCCAGGGAAGGGCTTGGGGTTAGGGAAAACCTTAGGAGCCCTTGAACTCTATCCTGTGAGAAACTTCATACTTAAAATTCCTGAGCTCAGGGCTTCCCTGGTGGCGCAGTGGTTGAGAGTCCACCTGCCGGTGCAGGGGACGCGGGTTCGTGCCCCGGTCCGGGAAGATCCCACATGCCGCGGAGCGGCTGGGCCCGTGAGTCATGGCCGCTGGGCTTGCGCGTCCGGAGCCTGTGCTCCGCGGCGGGAGAGGCCGCGGCAGTGAGAGGCCCGCGTACCGCAAAAAAAAAAAAAAAAAAAAATTCCTGAGCTCACTGGAGTCTGCTGTCCTGGGGTTGTGAATAGCATGACTGTTGTCTTCCTCTGTTGGCCAACAATGACCAACCAACTACCTTCCACAGGTTTTAATAGTATTCTGGTAGCCAAATTAGCCTTTTTTTTTTTTTTTCCGGTACGCGGGCCTCTCACTATTGTGGCCTCTCCCGTGGCGGAGCACAGACTCCGGACGCGCAGGCTCAGCGGCCATGGCTCACGGGCCCAGCCGCTCCACGACATGTGGGATCTTCCCGGACCGGGGCACGAACCCATGTCCCCTGTATCAGCAGGCGGACTCTCAACCACTGCGCCACCAGGGAAGCCCGCCAGTAATTCCTAATTCATCAGAAAGTGATGAAAACAACGACTGGTGCAATTGAGCAGCAAGAATGAAGTTTGGTCTGGCCTGGGGGGAGGTGATGACACCCGGTGTATGTGCTGGTTTCCATTTGGCCCCATTCTCAGTCAAGCAGAAAGTGTTTACAAACTAGAGTAGGTCAGGCCATCAGAGATTTAAGTAGTTAAATGGTGGCCAGGCCTGGGAATATGGAGTGACTTCTGAGGAATTCAGTTCTGCAAAAGTTTAAAGAATATGAGGGTGCCTTCATCTTAGTCGAATGCAGGCAATCAATCTGCCCTTTGCATGCAATAAACCGGGACCTTAGAAGGGAAGATCAAACAATTCAGGGTGGAAAATTGGCTGGAGAGTGTCCAGCCTGACCTGGATGTAGACATTTCTCCTGCCCTGTCTTGTCTCTCGCTGCAAATCATCCTGCAAGGAATAGGCAACAGCAACTTCAATCCACACACATTTGAAGGATGGTGACTTCCGCATTATCCATGGTGAAATACACAGCCAACAATCATTATGTATTTTCAGGCAAAGAACCATCATTTATTTCTGTTATCGGACAATCTCAGGCAGAAATCATATCTTTTGTGACTTGAATGCACAGCATTTTCAACAGCTTTTATTACTGTGACTGAGAATAGAGCTTTGCTCTGGCTGGCATTTAGTTGCCGTAGTTTTCTGAACTGCCATTTGTATTAGGTTGTCCAGGATAAGTGTGAGTTTTTGGGGAAAAGAAGGGGAAGAAAGAGAAAGAAAAAGTTGTCCTTAGGGAAAAAGCTATTGTTGTTAGCTTGAAGCAGCTTAATTTGTTATCACTGACACTGAGTGTAATGTTGATTTAACTTTTGCATTTGGGGGTATTGATTTTATGGTGAAAAGCCAGACACCTGCCATTGTCTAACAATGAGCATCACTACTAGAACTTCAGACCCAGCATGACATAGAGGATGAATGGCTGCCGGAAGATAAAGGGTCTTGTCCTGGCTCTGAAGAATTAGCTTGAATGACACCAGCCAAGTCCCTTTACCTCTGTGGGCTTCAGATTTTGCATCTATCAGGAGACAGATGTAGAATACTTGACTTAAGATGCCTTCTAGCTCTGAGAGTCCTTGACCCTATAATTGGGGTTATGTTTTACTCTTCATTAACATCGTAAATGCCTAAAATGAGGCAGGTTTCTAGTGAGTGACAGTAGGTTGTTTCCAACTCTTTGCTGTGACAAGCAATGCTTCAATGAACTTCATGATTGTACATATATATATTTCCATACTTGTGAGAGCATGTCTGAAGATTATTTTTCTGGAAGTAGAATTGCTAGGACAAGAGTTATTGCACATGAAAAAAATTTTTTTATAGATATTGACAAGTTGCCTAACAAAAGCTGAAATGATTTATACTCTGTACCCATTAAAATGGTTTTTGTGTCAGGTGATAGAAAAGTCAACCCAAAGTGGAGAAGGAACATTTAATGGACCTTCTACCAAACCACTCTGAGGCATGGTTCAATACAGGCTCGGAAATGATGTCATCTGGCTCCAGTTTCTCTCTCCTGACCTCTCAGCTCCTCTTCCTCTTTGGTGACTCCATCTCAGACAAGTTTCCCTTCATGCAATTAAAACAGCTATGGAGTTCTAGGCTTCATCATTTCAGGTTCCACTCTAGTGAGAGATTTCACATGTTTATATCCCAGAAGCTTTAATCAATGTCTCTTTGGCCTTGATGGGTCATGTGCCCATCTCTGAATCAGTTAGAGTACCCAGGGTCATGAAGGCTTTTATTGGCCAAACCTGGAGCTGGGTGTGGACTCAGCTGCACTAGAACTTCCTGGTCTGAGAGTGGGGCAGGGTGGCTCAACAGTTAGAGCAGGCAGCTATTTCTGGAAGTAGGGTCAATGGATAGAGTGTGAAATCAATAAAGGTGGATGGAGTCCTACTGTGGAGACAGACACTTTCATCTGGATTTAGGAGCTTAGATTGTGTTCCATCCTGTGAGTTGGCTTTTTTTTTGCGGTACGCGGGCATCTCACTGCTGTGACCTCTCCCGTTGTGGAGCACAGGCTCCGGACCCGCAGGCTCAGCGGCCATGGCTCACGGGCCCAGCCGCTCCGCGGCATGTGGGATCCTCCCGGACCGGGGCACAAACCCGTGTCCCCTGCATCGGCAGGTGGACTCCCAACCACTGTGCCACCAGGGAAGCCCCAGATCACTTTCTTGATGATAGGATAGGAACAGGAGGCAAAGCAGAGGATGATAGAAAGGAGCACAGAAAGGGGTGCCTGGGGGCCTGCGGACCTAACCCTACAAATACATTAAGTGAATTCGATACTCCTCTCAGGATTATGTATTAATTTTTCTTCCAATTTTGGGACTGTAGTCAGCCCCAAAATTGGTCAGGTGGGAGGAGTATTTTGGGAGCAGGGGACCTTCCGAGAAGCCTTGAAATCTCATCAAGTGGTGAGTCTGCAGTTTTTCTCCCACCTCTGCTCTTCCCTTAAAGGGGCTCACTCATTCCAGTATTTCTAGTGCACTTTAGGTCATCAGCAATTCATTTGGAGGGTCTTCTAATCAGCAAGCTCCTGGTGGTAGCATACACTGGTGCTGAACTGGCTGAGTTCAACCCCAGTTCTGCTACCCTGTGACCCAGGGGCAAGTTACTAAACCTCCTAGAGCCTTGGTGTCCTCAGTTGTAAAAGGGAAATTCTATATCTATATCTTTATCTATATCTATCTATCTATATTATCTATATCTATCTATATCATCTATATCTGTCTATATCGTCTGTATCTATATATCATCTATATATCCTCTATATCTGTATCTATATGTGTATCATCTATATCTACATCTATATCATCTGTATCTATATCTATATCTATCTATATCCAACTCATAATAGTGCAGATGAAGAGGGGCAACGTGTTATGAAATCTAGGCCACTGCAGGCTGGATTTTTCAGAAGCAGATGCTGAGATGGAGTTTGGAGTGCAAGCCCTTTCTAGGGACCTGCCTCTGTGAGTAGCAAGGCGGGGAGGCATGCCTGGGCAGAGGGAGAGCTGGGCTGCAGTGCAGGCCCCCAGGCCCCCCACTGCCCATCTGCATTGTCCCACGAGGGGCTGAGATGGCCGGCCCTCTCCATCCCTGCCTCACTCAACCACCAGATGTGGCTGCCTCGGAGAAAGGTGTGCTCTCTGGTTAGGCAGCTCCTGCATCAGAGGCAAACCTTGAGCTGACATCAGGAGGCTGCCTGCTGGCCACAGTCCTACAGCAAAGCAGCAAGGCTTCCCTGGAGACTGGGTCGGTGGGTCTACCAGGTAGGAATGCAACAAACATGCCTCCTCCCGGCCACCAGAGCCATCCTCTTTTATAGCTTTCCTCCATCTTCTTTCCATTCTCCATCTGTCTGCTTCTCTTACGCCTGCTCCTTCAGGAGCTCCCACCCTTCCCATAGTCCTGAGAGCTTGCAGCTCCCCTGCAGGGGGCCTAGAAGTGTGCGCCTAGAAGTGTGCGCGCTTCAGCTGTCTTCCGTACAGTTCTACGAAAGCAGGAAGTTTCTTAAAAATTTGTTGTCTCGTTCAGATAATTTGTCAGTTACTCAGGACTCCTCTTTTACTTTGGTAGAGAGAAAAAACAGCCAGGCTTTATTCTGCTGGATAGAACAACACAGATGCTGGTGAATGCACTGTCGGTCCATGGCCTGCCAGCTGGTACTAACAATAGGGGAGAAGGCTTGGATGCCTTGCTTACAGATTTCCAAGAACACCATGGGCAGCCAAAAAAGCCATTTGGGCTGGTTTCTTTTCCCTCTGTTACCTTTCTAAAAGATAAAGAAGCTGACAGATCCTGAATGGGAACATGGATTTGATAACATTTGGGAGGAGGTTAATGTCAAGGGTGCTGGGAAGCCAATGTACAAAATAGAAAATAGGAGAAGATGATACATTTCTAATGCCTTTGACATTCAGAAGCTGCTCTTGTGGGAAATTTGAAGGTGCGTGGGCCATGGGAAACCAGATCATGGGCAGAGGGTGGGAAACAGCTGTGAGGGCCCCCAATGGGTTTGTGATTGTCTTCCTAATATGACTGATCCTGGCATCACTCCCTGGAGATGCTGGCGTTTTTGGTTTTTTTGTTTTTTGTTTTTTTACAACAACCACCGTTTTAATTACTCATGATTCTACGCGTCAGCAAATTAGGCTGGGCTCCGGTGGGTGGTTCCCGTGTTGGTTTTGCCTGGGGTCACTTCATACAGCTGCAGTCCCGTGGTCCACATCTCTCTGAGCTCCTGGGATAGCTCCAAAAATGGCAGAGAGAGTGAGAGCATGTGCATCATTTGGCCACATTGTAGAGAGGGCCACTGATTCTGTGTTCTGGCCGTTGGTTTGCTCTATGTGAAATCTCCTACATCTGGGCTAGAAGCCCACGCCAGGGGCTGGAAGAGACCACCAGCTCCCTCCACGGATGGCAACCATGAAGTCCAACCCTAGGGAGGCCCCTCATGCACTAGCTTCCTTCAGGAGTCCCACAAAGGGGAGTCCTAGGGAAGTGGAAACTCCCTTTCAGACACTATTTCAGGCCTCAGCCATTCTTTTTTTTTTTCATTTTACTTTGCTAAAAAATACTTAACATGAGACCTCTCTCCTTAACAAATTTGAAGTGCACGTATTATTGCCGACTACAGGTACAATGTTGTTCAGCAGGTCTCTAGAGCTTATGCATCTTATTGGGCTGGCCAAAAAGTTCGTTCGGGTTTTTCCGCAAGATGTATGGAGAAACCTGAATGACATTTTTGGCTAAGCCAATAGTTAACTGAAACTTTATGTCAGTTGATTAATAACTCTCCATCCGTCCCTGCCCCCCTGCCCCTGGCAACCATTGTTCCAGTCTTGGAGTCTATGAACATGACTACTTTGGATACCTCGTATAAGTGGAAACATGCCGTGCTTGCCTTTCTGTGTCTGGGCTTACGTCACTTAGCATAACGTCCTCAAGGTCTAGGCATCCTGTCGCTTATTGCAGAATTTTCTTCTGTTTTAAGTCAAGCCTCAGATATTCCACGGGAGAGGCCAATAGCAGGACCCTGGTTTAGTTCCATGTTTGGGGAGGTAAGCCTGGAACCCTGGAGTGCCTTGTGCAGGAAAAGAGAAGTATCAGGTTTGGCGGTGTTGACACTTGACTGTCACAGCAATGCTCCATTTCATTTGTGAGGACACCGGCACCCGGAGGGGCTGAGTGACTTGCCCCAGGTCTCACTGATTGTGAACAGGTCCCGAGTTGTGACCCATCTGGCTCCGTGGACTTCAGGTCCGTGGTGACCCTGCTTCTGATTTTTCTCAAATCGGAGAAGACATGGGGACATAGACATTTAATCCCGTGGACACTCAAATCAGGGTGACTATATAACCAGGGCTTCCGAGGATGCTCTCACCCTCATTTATAAGCAGTCAGACATCTGCCAGCCCCTGGACTGTGCTGGCCACCAGCACATGAGGCAGCTGAGCCCTTGAAATGTGGCTCATCCAAATTGAGACGTGCTGTGTGAATTTTAAAAGCTTAGTCTCAAAGAAGAAGGTAAACTACCTCATTCATGATTCCCAGATGGATTACATGCGGAAATGATATTTTGGATATATTGGGTGCAATAATTACATTTAAAAATTATACTTTGTATCTGTAAGAATATAAAATATATTATTACAATTAATTTCACTTGCTGCTTCTTGCTTTTTAAAATTGTGGCTACTAGAAAATTTAAAATACCCAAGTGGTTCACATTACATTTCTCCTGGATTACTCTATATTCACCCACATCCCTGAATGCCTTTACTCTATTTTTAGCTTCTGCTTCTTCATTTGACATCACTGTTACTAATGGAGACCAGGTAGGTCTTCTGCTTTGGACCTTGAAGCTTAAGAGGTAGTTCACAGCATGGTGTTATTTTATACTCAGGTATGAATTATAATTGGGTGTTCATCAGGGTCTTGGTAGTTTAATATCAATGAAGAAGCCTCCTGGGGTCATTCACTCAACAAATATTTATGTAACATCTTCATGATGATGAACTATTATGCCAGGTTCTGGGATTATGTCTGAGAACAAGAAAAAATAGTCACTGGGCTCAGGGAGCTTACAGTCTGGTAGGGGCAATGGACATTAGGATGGTTCACTTTCTGTGTCACCTTGACTGGTCCATGGGGTGCCCAGATATTTAGTCTAACTTTATTCTGGGTATTTTAGGATGAGGTTAACATTCTAATCGGTAGGCTGAGTAAAGCAGATTGCCCTCCCCATTGTGGGTGGGCCTCATACAATCAGTGGAAGATCTGAATAGAACAAAAAGGCCGAGTAAGAAGGAACTTCAGAGGCAACCCCTTGAGATGGACAGCAGTCTGTTCTGCCTTTGGGCTTGTACTGGCATTTACACCAGCAGCTCTCCTGCGTCTTCAGCTTGCTGACTGTGGATTTTGAGATTTTTCAGCTTCCATAGTCACATGAGCCAACTCCTTATAATAAGTTTCTTTGTCTCTCTCTCTCTCTCTCCCTGGAGAATCCTGACTAATACAGACATTAAACAAACAATTTACATACTAAATAATTATATAACTGATTGGGGAGGTGGTATGTGGTGAGCTGATATGGAAATATCTAGGGGCTGAATGTATTCTACCATCTTCAGGGTTATCCTAGTCTTTGGTCTTTTTCCAAAGCACCCTGGTCCACTGGCTCACCTCCCACAATTTGACCACCTCCTTGCACCCACAGGGCAGGACATGACCAGCCAGGTCTCTACCTTAAGTCTGGTCCAGAGTGGAAAGGCTCTTTCTGTGACTTTACCAGTCTCTACTCCAGGCAGGGGAAATCTGCTCTGTTTTTCTGTTCCCCTCATTTCCTTTTTATGATTTAAAATTCTTTTGATAAGATGAATTAATGAAAATGAACACCTTGAACTCTTCTGCCACCTGGTGTTCTGCATGTTTTATGATGTTTTGACAGTGAAACAAAAAATGTCATCCTTCTTTATATACCTCAATACCATGATGGCAGCTTTAGAAATAGTTTTGCATTCCTGGTGCAGAGCCTGGGGGTGGGCAGGCGGTGGGTACTACACTGTGGGTGGAAGCATGTGGGTTTTGGATGTGGTGTGGTCAGATTAGCATGGATGTCAATCCCGGCTGTCTACTGTCTATGTGACCCTGAGCAAGTCATTCAGAGTTGCCAGACCTCAGCTTCCTTGTCTGTATGATGGGGCTCACACCACATACTAGGTGGGTTTCCAGAAGGATTAGTGATAGAGTACAGAAAGCACCTAGCACCACTCTAGCATACAATAGATGCCCAATTAATGGTTTCTATTGCCATGGTGGATAATTTTCATAGGGAGGCTTCCATGTTCCTCTCTTATTCCTTTGTCCTAGTTGGTCAGGTTGACAGAGGGAGAGTCTGAACACTTAACGTTGGAACGATGTTCTGGTTATCTATGACAGCATTACACACTACCCCTAACTTAGGGTATAAAACAACAGTTGTGTTGTTATGTGCATGGATCCTGTGGGTTAGGGATTTGGATGGCACATGAAGGAATAACTTGTCTGCTCCACCATGTCTGAGTGGGAAGATTTGAATGGCTGGGGGTTGGAATCATCTACAGGCTTCTTTACACACACCTGGCTAGGTGTGAGGTGGGTTCTCTGATGGCTAATGATGCTGATGATCTTTTCATATGCTTATTGCCATTTGTATACCTTTTTGGAGAAATGTCTAGTCAAATTCTTTGCCCATTTTTTTTTTTTTTTCGGTACGCGGGCCTCTCACTGTTGTGGCCTCTCCCGTTGCGGAGCACAGGCTCCGGACGCGCAGGCTCAGCGGCCATGGCTCACGGGCCCAGCCTCTCCGCGGCATGTGGGATCTTCCCGGACCGGGGCACGAATCCGTGTCCCCTGCATCGTCAGGCGTACTCTCAACCACTGCGCCACCAGGGAAGCCCTCTTTGCCCATTTTAACATGGGTTATCTTTTAAAATTATTGACATATATGAATTCTTTATATATTCTGGATACAATTTCCTTATCAGATATTCGATTTGCAAATAGTTTCTCCCATTCTGTAGGGCATCTTTTCACTTTCTTGAAGTGTCCTTTGAAGTACAAGTTTTAAATTTTAAGTCCAATTTATCTATTTTTACTTTCGTTGCTTGTGCTTTTGATGTTGTACCTAAGCAGTCTTTGTCTAATCTGAGTTCATGAAGATTTACTCCTATATTTTCTTCTAAGAGTTTTATGTTTTCACTCTGACTTAGGTCTATAATCCATATTGGGTTAATTTTTGTATATAGTGGAGTAAAGGGTCCAACTTCAGTCTTTTACATGTATATATCCAGTTTTCCCAGTACCATTTAGGAAAAGACTATTCCCCTCCCCCCCCATTTAATTTTCCTGGCATCTTGGTCAAAAATCAGTTGACCAGGGCTTCCCTGGTGGTGCAGTGGTTGAGAGTCTGCCTGCCGATGCAGGGGACATGGGTTCATGCCCTGGTCCGGGAAGATCCCACATGCCGCAGAGCCGCTGGGCCCATGAGCCATGGCCGCTGATCCTGCGCGTCCGGAGCCTGTGCTCCGCAACAGGAGAGGCCACAACAGTGAGAGGCCCGCGTACCGCAAAAAAAAAAAAAAAAAAAAAAAAAAAAAATCAGTTGACCATAATGTTCAGGTTTATTTCTGACTTCAGTTTTATTCCATTTATCTATATGTCAATCCTTTTGCCCATACCAAACTTTTACCATGAGTATTGTAGCTTTGCAATAAGTTTTGAAATCAGGAAATGTGAGCCCTCCAACTTTGTTCTTTTTCAGTATGTGATATTTTGGCACCAAAACCACATCCCATCAACAAAGCCAAAACTCTAGGTAAAACAGTGAAATAGACAATTTTGGGCAACCTGCCTCCCTTTCTGTATCCCTTTTCTTTTTATTCCCTGTGAACATTCAGACTCTCTACATGCTTTCCATCCATCCCTTTATCAAAAGCTGTTCGCTGGGGGAGAATATAATAAACTTTTTCTTACGTAGGTATAGATAACTAAAAAAGCTTAAAGTTATTACCATTCTTGGGAGAATTTGCTTTTCAAAAAAGGAACAAAAATGTCTTAAACCTGAGGAATTATTGTCTAATGGTAACATTTTCTCTATAAGCAGGTATGGAAAGTGCTTTTTTTTAGGCAGGGAAGTCCTCATATTACATTTGGAAAGATGTTATGGATGGCCCTGTATCCTGCCTATGCCCAAGGCTTTGTTCAAAGTTTATTGATTAATTCTCCCCCAACTGTGAATTTTATACCCATCACTTATTTGCTTTATGTCCTTGGGTAAATTAACTTCTATGAACCTCAGTTTGTCTTATGCAATATGGAGAAAATCATTCTCACTGCAAAAACGTCTAGCATTTGTTCTGTTTAGCTACAAAAAATAAGACCGACATACATTTGGACTTAACAAATACAACTCCAAAAACCTATTGACTTCATCATTATCTCTCCAGGAACAGAGACAAGCTTTCTGTTAAAGTGATTTAATTCTTCCTTACAAAATCCCTAGGGATGGTATGGGAGAACCATTCAGGAAAGTCAGTTTTTATAGAAAACAATATCTGGGAAAATGGAACAGAGATACTCAAATCCTCTCCTCCCTACCAGCAACTGCTGTATGTGTGACATCTTCAGTCACCTCTGATTTGGAAGAAAAGTTTGCATTTGATCACAGCTAGTGATGACATGTAGTTTTATACTTTCCACACTGTTCCCAAGAGTCAGCATATCTGATCCCCCAAGCATTCCTGTGAGGGCAACTTTATTGCCATGTTACAGATGAAGAAACTGAGCCCAGAGAAACAAACAGACTTAAGACCCAAACCCTCTTTCCAGGCGCCTCACAGATTTGTAAGGCTGAGAATGACCTTGGACCCTAAGACTGCCACCCGCACAATTCCAGACCCCAGAGACTGATCTGCTCTTTGTTTTATACACTTATTGGAGATTTTATCTCATTTGGCCATGGGAGCGATTCTGTGCCTAGAAGCTTCTTTGTGGATGTTTTAAGATGGAAAATCCAAAACCAATGACCCCCCAAACACAAAACACCTGTATATTTTCCCGAGTTGCTATATGAGCCGGTGAGTTTCTGTGGCTAAGCCTGGAAACCGCTCGCTAAGACCAGATCCGGTGCCACTGTTCAGCGGGACGCAGCTCCCTCTGCATTGAAGTGCCGCCCCCACCCCACCCCGGGGCGAGCACCGGGCAGGCCGGTAGATGGCAGCATTGCACAGCCGATGCCTCTTCTCCCTGCGCCAGCCCCACTTCTCCCCTCCCCGTCTTTCCTGTGCTTGACCACAAGGCAAAGGTAGCAGCATCTCCTGACTCCCCAACGTCCGCCGTGCTGCACCATCTACAGACGGTCTGTGCCTGGCGGGTCACAACAGGTCGGAATCCACAGCATGGATCTGACTCAGGCTCGGGTGTTTTTGTGGTTCCGGGCATAACCTTTGCTTTGGATAATTGGCCCAGATCGGTACCCTCCCTCCCCGCCCCCCCCGCCCCCCGAGGAGAAGTGCAGGAAAGGTTAAAAAACGTACCCCATCCAAATGGTTTCTTTCCCCACTCCTTTTGTGCCATGAGCTTTATCCTTAGCGACCTCTGTGTCCCCAGCCGCTCAGGGTCGCGAATCACCTCACTGCCTCTCGCTCGGGTTCTCCCGCCAACGGAGACTCCACGTGCCGTACGATTCCGACTACCGCCACTAGAGGGCACCGACGTCACGTGCTGCTCAGGAGCCCGGCAGGGAAGGCGGCGGCCTGGTCCTACGGTCCGCGTCCTAGGTTGACCTTGGGACCTGCAACTGCCTGAGTGGTGGGGGGCATTCCCTCTTCCCGTGGGCTCCTTCAGGGGTGCCGGGTCCCTTATTCTCAGAAACCTCATTCCACCCATCCTCCCCCTTCTTGCTTGTTTCTCAATTTCTCTGAATAGATTGGCTCGTTCCCATCAGCTTTTAAACACCTTCAGGTAAACCTCATGGGAGTGAGAGGGGTGGATCTCCGTGACACTGAGTTCCTCTCTGCTGTCTACCCGCGTCTCTCAAGGCGCCCTCCCCCACCACCAAGCTGGCCAACTTCCTCAATCCCCTTCAGCACTCTTCCAGCCCCTCCCCTCCACTTCTCAGAAGAGCATCCTTACTTTTTTTCCATCTCTCTGGAGTTGGCACCTTGTCCTTTCCTCCAAGATCTATGCCACCTTGGCTAGATTTTGGTTTTGAGATTTCCACCGCTCTGGCTGTTCCTTTCTCTATTCAGAAATGTGCTCCCAAAAAAACAAACAATAAAAAAGAAATGTGCTCCCTTGCCAACCCTTTAAATATCCATGGTCCCTGAGTTCTGTCTTTGGCCCCCTTCTCACTCTCTTCACCTTCCCTGAGAACCTGTATATGTGCCTGGAGCCAAACTACCACCACCTTCTCAACAACCACCAGCATTTGTTGATCACGAATGCTGATGACAACCATTTTTTATCTCCAGTCCAAATTTCTCTTTTGAGCTATAGACCCATTTGTTCACTTTTGCCAGGCTAACAGGGCCTGCATGGAAATAATGTTTAGAAAGTAGTCTCCGGGCTATTACACTGAGCGTGGTGGGCAACCTTTGTCTCCTGTATAGCAATGCTTTAAATTAACAATGTTTTTACCTCCAAACAGCTGGTGCTTCTCTTTCAAGGCTTGTCTAAGATTGAAAAATGTCCTTACCTCGAGCTTAACTAGAGATGCAGTTGCTGAACCTAACCATCCCTTCTTCCTCCACCCCCTGTTGAGGGAAGCACATCGGGCCACATGATCCGAGCCTCCATTCCAGCCCTGCATGATTGGACCTGGGCAGGATGCCTGACCCAAAGCTACAAAACTGGGGTGGCAATGAGATGATCAGAGTCTCCTTTTGAGATTTTGGGACTGGGACACTGAAAAGAATGGTCTAGTTAGACTAGGGAGAGCTGAGCTGAAATGTCACGTAAATTGGGGGTGGACATGTGAAAGATAAGTAAAGTGAGGCAGCTAGCTGAGTCGAAGGAAGAAGAAAGAGGGGAGGGTTAGGTAGCCCAGAAGGTCTTCATTGCGAGTTTCTCAAGAGACCCAACAGTCCTCTCTGTCCTTGGTTGCTGACGGTTTTTTCTATCCTTTCAGTAGCCTTTTCATTTTGAGCCAGTCCAGAATTATAGCTATTTCATGAAGAAGGGGAGGACAGTGAAAGCAAAGAAAGAAAAGACAGGCAGTAGAAAGGACTAGCAGCATTGAGCAGACACCCCGCTGGACTGACAGAAGCTGGGGAGGTTACTGGCTGGTGATGAAGGAGGACAAGCAGAGACTCAAGGGCCCTCACATGGAATCTGCCACCTCTGTTACTGAGAATCTCCACACTTCACCTATCGCTGGACCTTAGTTTGGAGTTGGTCAGCCGTGGCTCCAAAAGTCTACTGCTTTTTTTTTTTTGTTTGCGATACGCGGGCCTCTCACCGCTGTGGCCTCTCTCATTGCGGAGCACAGCCTCCGGACGCGCAGGCTCAGCGGCCATGGCTCATGGGTCTAGCCGCTCTGCGGCATGTGGGATCTTCCTGGACCAGGACACGAACCCGTGTCCCCTGCATCGGCAGGTGGACTCTCAACCACTGCGCCACCAGGGAAGCCCTTTACTGCTTTTTGAAAGTGTCACGATACCTGTGGAACGGGACAATACCCAAAGACAAAGTGACATGAAGCATTTGTTAACTACCTATTCTGTGTCAGGAACTGAGGTGCTTTCTGGGGAAACAGAGGTAAGATATGGTCCCTGCCCTCAAGGAGTTCAGATTCCTTCAGAGAACACAAATACCTACATATAATACAGGGCAAAAATTCTAAAGTAGAAGTATGTACAGAATGCTACAGGAATATAAGCGAAGGGATCTGCCTTTGATGGGAGTAGGAAGGAGACAAGGAGACCTTCCAAGGGGAGGTGACTTTTGACCTGGACCTTGAAGGATGAATAGGAGTTTGCCAGGCAGAGTGGGAGTTTGCATTCTAGGGAGACAGAGCAAAGGCTCAAAGATACATGAGCACATGTTCTGTGGGAAGACCTGTAGTATTGCAGTGTGTTGGGGGAGGGTGCCAGGAGCAGCAGATGACAAGGAAAAGCAGACAAGGACCAGAACACGATGGACCTTGAATGTCACTATTAGGAGCTTGGACTTCAGCCTGAGGACACTGTGCAGCCACAGAGGTTATTAGTCAGGGAGTCGTGTAATCAGAGCTGCCTTTGGAAGGACAGTTGGAAGCTGAATAGAGGATGCCTTGAGGGAGAAGAGGGTAGAGGAGGTCAGTCACAGCACAGCCTGACCTCAGCTGTATCTGACAAACTCTCTAGCCAGTATCCTGGGGCTAAGATAGAGCGTGGGCAGGTCGTAAATTGTAACTGACTGAAGCACTGTGCTCAAGGAAGGCTGATGAATCCATGCACGCTGCCATCCACACAAGGGGCAGGGGCTCTACGGCACAGCCGCGGTTGCTGTTTTCATTCCTTCCTCCCTTCCTTCATTCAGCCTATGTTTATGGAATATCGCTTTAGGCCAAGTACAGCATTAGGTACCATGATGAGAGAGCAGGCGTGGCCAGGGCTGTCACAGAATCTTTTGTTGAGTGGGGGAGACCGCTATGAATCAGCTAATTTTGTGAGTGTGTGAATTTCCCACGTGGAAGGAAAAGAATGGGGTTCCACGGGTATATAGCACAGAACTCACCCTGGCTCAGCTGGAATTGAGATGTTGAGGGACGACAGGGGGTTCACCAGGGGAGGGGAGGGGGTTTCAGGGAGCAGAACATGGTGGTGAGGTCCTGAGGCCGAGAGAGCAGGGTGTGGCCGACCAACTGGAAGGCGGAGTGTGAGGTGAGCCAGTGAGAGAGGCAGGAACCAAGCCATGTGACTCTGTCTTGTCCAGGTCAAGCTTTAGATAAAGTATTCGTTTGAGGAGAGCAGGTCAGTTACATCTGAATGACACAAAGTTCGGGCAAAGTGGAAAATTTGAATTGCAGAAATAAGATCCAAGAAAATCTCACAGGTCCAAATTAAAAGTGATGGAATTCAGTAAATGTGAAGTTCTACATTTAGGTTAACATTTTAAACAGACTTTCAAGGATTTATGTACAAGGATGTTTATCACTGCACATTTGTAATAGTGAAAAAATAGGAAAAATGAAATATCCAACTACTGGAAAATGATCAGATATCCTGTATATTCAAAATTGGGTTCAGGGCTTCCCTGGTGGCGCAGTGGTTGAGAGTCCGCCTGCCGATGCAGGGGACACGGGTTCGTGCCCCGGTCCGGGAAGATCCCACATGCTGCGGAGCGGCTGGGCCCGTGAGCCATGGCCACTGAGCCTGCGCGTCCGGAGCCTGTGCTCCGCAACGAGAGAGGCCACAGCAGTGAGAGGCCCACGTACCGCAAAAAAAAAGAAAAAAAAAATTGGGTTCAGATGCTAGCTTCTCCATTTACTAGCCATTATTAACAAGTTACAAAGCCTCTTTGTACCTCCATTTCCTTATTTAGAGTATAGGGTTACTAATACTATCTCACATGGTAAATGCTACATAAGCACTACATTATATTATTACCTATTAATATTACATTTCCAAATATGTTTAATGTCATTAGAAAATGCTCAGTATATGATGTTAAGTGGGGAAAGAAAGTCTACATTATGCAGCTTAATCTCATTTTGTTACACGTTATGTGAGTTTGTGTTTGTCTGTAGTTTAGATCTTCTGCTTTGTCACCTTGGGGTATAAGATGAATGAAGATGTGGTCACATGTCTCCAGTGAACTGAGGAGAGGCCCCATCTCACCTAGCATGAAAATTCCCTTCTCTTTCCCAGTGGTCCCCATCTTGCGATACATTTAAGGCTCCTCTGTCCCAGTTTATTAAGGTTCAGTGATACTCTCACGTGCCTTGTGGAGAGAGTCTTGGAGAATCTGGCCCACTGCCCACTGCATTTGCTGCTTCCAGCACTGGTGTCTGGTGGAAGCAGTTGACCACCACCTTGGGCCATGCCTGCCTGTGCCATCACCGCTGGTCAGGGCATTGTTCTCGTGGTTCTGAGAATAGGATATGTCTTATTGTTCTATATGAACAATGGCGTGGGCTCCCAAAGTTTCAGCTTCTTAGTTGGCCCTCAAACACATTTTCCTCAAACTTTCCCTTGGTGCCTCAGGGGTTGCTGCAGTAGAAGGCTCCTGTGTTGGCCTCATGCTCTGTGGAAACCATTTCCCTTCAACACCAACAATTCAGTAGTCCAGGATCCTGCCTAAGACCAGCTGAACTCATCAGAGATGTTTGAAAACAAGTGAACCTCAGGGGAAGTAGTTGGAGTCTTGATTCCTTTCCTCCTAGGAAGCTTCTGGGCTCTCTCAAACTGGCTCACTTGCTTTTCAGTGACATTTGGCCTTAGTAACGGAGGACGAGATGGACAGCCTTTGTCAAGGAAAACACTGTCCTGTGACTGACATTCTTGCCTCTGGATGGTAGGTGCCTCAGCCTTATGTCTGCAGAACTGAAACTGCCCATGTGATTGTTTCCAGACACCGATGTGTCCCAAGACGACTTGTTAGACATGGAAGTGGCTGGCAACTTTTAACTTGCAGGTTTGCTTGCTAACAAAAAATTTTAAAGATTCTGTCTCATCAGGGATGCTGCTGCATATTCATGAAAAAGAAATTGACTGGAAAGAACTATACCATAGTATTAGCCATGCTTATCTCTGGGTGGTGGGATTCCAATGGACTATTTTTTTAAATATATATTTTGTTATATTTTCCAGATTTTCAACAATGAATATGCATTACTTTCACAATTAGAACCATAGATCCTGCTAATAAACTTATTAAAAAACCCAGTCACATAGATGAATACCAGATGGTGATATCTGTATGAAGTTTTGCCCTGTCCTAGATTCACCCCAGTTATTCCAAATGACAACCCTGTTTTCTGCAGGCATATCTGGCATATTCCCCCACTACCAGTGAGAGGCCAGTGGGACTCTTATATGAGTCCCGTATCATCACAAAGAGGGAGTTCTGGAATTTGTCTTTGTATTGGGTTCTACGTCTGAGTTCTAAACCTTCCAACAAGGCTACTGGTCATAGCCACCTCCTCACAAATTCTGCCATCAGGGTATCTGCGTCGGTTCCCCAAGATTACCCTCAGGCTTGCCGATTTGCTAGATGGACTCACAGACCTCAGAGAAGCTGTTTTCGGTTTACACAGTTATAGTTTGTTATCGTGAAAGGATGCAGATTAAAATTAGCAAAAGAAAAAGGAGTGGAGTCCAGGAGAAACCAGGCACGAGCTTTCAGGTGGCTTCACCCAGTGGAGTTGCATGGACAGCATGTAATTCCCCCAGCAATGATGCCTGACAACACGCATGCAGGATTGCTAACTTGAGCCTTGGTGTGCAGGGTTTGTATGAGCAGTCAGTCATGCAGGCATGCAGTGTTTGTGTGACTGGCTTTAGCTACTCAGTCTCCAGCCTCCCCAGAGGTCAAAACGATAAGAGTCTGGCCCAGTGCCCCAGGCAAACAAACATAGGCATTCGCCATATATCACAATATTATTATAAGCTATTTGCCCTGGCTCCGGGCCCCAGGTATACAATATTCTTCTCAGGCAGGATATTCCAATAGCTTGTAGGTTATCTCCCAGGAGTTGGTCAAGGGCCAGTTCTTCCTTTGGAAGATGCAGAGTTTGGGCCCCCATGCCTGCTGAATTAAGCCTTTCCTGCACAGAAAATCAGGCTCTACAAGTTTGGGCCTAGCTCCCTTCTGTTTGGATCTCGGGGTTTTCCTGTTTTTCACCCCTTTCTAGATCATGGGGCCTGAGCCAGGCAGGCAAAGCCCTGCTTTATTCTCCTTGTGGCTTTATACACTGTTTTCCGAGGCCCTGCTGGAGGCAGAATTCTGTGTAGGACCTTGGGTTGGCTTGATGTTCTCATAGTATTTTATACCCCTGAAGCTGTGTCCCTGCTCTGGTCTCCCCACAGGTCTTTCTGAGACCCCTGGAAATGGGCTGCGTTGGCTATGTATCTGCTTGGATTAGGGTTTGGACAATTGATGGCCTAGTCTGAGGCCGCAGCTCTGCCCACACTGCCCTGTACACCTCCCAGGCTGGGCCCAGCCTCTTTCTCCCAGCATGCCTTGCAATGAATGCCACTACCTTGCAACGTAACTTACTCCCTGCTAGGTGCAAATACTTAGAACAGGTGAAGGTGAAAGAGGTCTGGAGATTGTAGTTGACTATAAATTCTAATGAAAGAACAGGGAGGTGATCATTAAGAAAATATTAGGCAGTGACAGAGAAAGTGGACAGCAAACAGCATTGGAGTCAAACAGAGCTGAATTTGAGTCGTTGTTTAGCTATTTTCTAGTTCTGTGAACTTGTGAGAGTTATTTGTTCTCTGAGTTTCAATTTTTTTCATCTTTAAAATGGGAATCCTGGGACTTCCCAGGTGGTGCAGTAGTTAAGAATCTGCCTGCCAATGCAGGGGACACAGGTTCGAGCCCTGGTCCAGGTAGATACCACATGCCTTGGAGCAACTAAGCCTGTGCACCATAACTACTGAGCCCACGAGCCACAACTACTGAGACTGTGTGCTACAACTACTGACGCCCTCTTGCCTAGAGCCCATGCTCTGCAACAAGAGAAGCCACTGCAATAAGAAGCCCGTGCAATGTAACGAAGAGTAGCCCCCACTTGCTGCAACTAGAGAAAGCCCACGCGCAACAACGAAGACCCAACGCAGCCAAAAAATAAATAAAATTTAAAAAAAAATGGGAATCCTGGGACTTCCCTCGTGGTCCAGTGGTTAAGAATCTGCCTTCCAATGCAGGGACGTGGGATCGATTGCTGGTCAGGGAACTAAGATCTTACATCCTGCAGGGCAACTAAGCCCACCCGCCACAACTAGAAAGCCTGCGTGCTGCAACTACAGGGCCTATGTGCTCTGGGGCCCATGCACCATAACTAGAGAGAAGCCCGTGCACTGCAACTAAGACCCAACGCAGCCAAAAATAAATAAATGTTTTTAAAAATGCGAATCCTAAAATTGGCTGTAGTTCTGATTAGAAAAAATGTATGACGTGGTGGGCTGCAATGAATAGTAGTTACTACTACTATTATTTGGCTGTATTAACAGAGTAGGTGTTTCTAGATCATAAGAGGTAGTTAACACGCTCTTAGCTTCATCTGGGGACACGTTCAATTTGGGGCACTCTGTCTTTAAATATTTGCTGGGTTACCATGTAGACACATGGTGGTGTAGCTCCAAAGGACAAATTAGACCCAATGGGGAAACTCTAGGGAGGCCAGACCCTGTCAGAAACAATTCCAGCTGTCTAACAATTAGAGCTGCCCAATAGCAGATTAGACTGCCCCTGAATTGTCCCGGTCCTGGAATCATGCATTGGAAGATATGTGACAGGTGGGAACATGGAGATTTCAATTTAGGATGGGAGCCTGGCTGAGAATCAATCCAAGTCTCCATGTCTTTAGTGGCTGTCTTGCCTGTTTCTCTTATTAAGATTCCATAGGAGGCTCTACTCATAAAGACGCCTTGGTACCAAATACCGTTATAACTGTGAAGGAGCCGCAAACTCCCACGGAATGTGAAAAGTGAAGTCCTCTTCTCCTCTACCTAGTTGTCTCCCTAGAATGAAATTTCAACTTGGTTTAGGAGAGAGTGTACCAGCAAGTGTTTCTCTTCAGAATGATTAAAGTCTTAAGGCCCATCTGGACTCATTCATTTTAACTATTCCATTTCCCAAGAATATCATCTCATTACTTTTTCAATGACCCAATATTTTCAGCACAAGTGAATGAGTCCAGAAAGTCATTTCAGCCATTGATTATTTTTGGTAACCTTCTGATCTGTTCTGAATCCCTTTTCTTTTAATTTCCATTTATGTCCTCCTGTCTTGTCATCTGTTCTGAGCTGAAAATAGTAACTTGGTTTGACCTTATTATCTACCATTTAAGATTTTTATAGTCTTTGGTTAAATCTCACCTTAATAAGTGTAGCTAGGCTGTAGACTGTAGTTTCTTCTTCTTCTTCCTTTTTTTTTAAAGGCTGCTCTTTGTAGCTCATATCTGTTATCACGGGACCAACTTTACACTCCTCTAAATATGCCAAAATCTCACTTCATCTTTTCTATAAGAGCTGGCTTCAAAGCCAGTCTTATGAAGATATACCTGTTTGCTTAGAAACAAAAAATACCTCCTCTTTAGCCTTGAACTGTCTCCCAGACCTGTTGTGAATATACAAAAAAATCCTACTTATATGGGATTTCAAGTGCCACTGGGCAGGGCAACATACTAAGTGGTATTAGATCTGAATGTATCAGCTTCTTTGCTAGGAGTAAATTTTGTTGAGGGAGAAGAGCTAGGGCAATAGGAGAACTCTGGTCATTTATTTGAGCAAACAATATTCTTTAAGCCAACATGTATTGAATACCTGGTTATGATTTGGTAGTAGGATACGGAAACAAACATGAAAAAGACACAATAGTTGACCTCAAGGACCTGGCGTGCAGGAGTGTAGGGATGTGGGTTAAGACATGTAAGAAAACACAGACAGGGAAGTTTCAGAGCCTAGAAGACAAACTTCATATTCTGAGAAGAACAAGATCTGGGTAGTCTAAAGTAGTTTTCATACTCAGAAGTGGAGAGAAAGGAGACAGAAAGTGGTAGAAAAGAATAATTTTCTTCCAGCTCTCTGGGATGCTATTTTCATTGAAGAATAGAATTTCTTTCGATTTTAATGATCTTTCTAGTTTGTCCTGCTTGGTTGAGTATCACTAAAACTCATCCATTTCTTTGAGGTTTGGGCAGACCTCTGATGCATGTCCTCAGGGCCTGTCTTTGGTAGCAAATCCAATTTAAGAGGAGGCAGCAAATCAACAGGAAAGGAAAAGACTCCCCTTTCTTCGTGGCTAGAGCCCTCCTCCTTCCTCTCTGTGACTCCAAGTCGTCTTCGTGTTCCCAGGCCCAGCTTGCATTCCACCTTCCCTGTGGCACCTTCTCTGAACCCCAGCTGGACTTGAGTACTTCTTAGCTGCAGTGCGTTCAGCCATCATTCTCTAGAACTCTCCTGTGATGCTTACCCTCACTGGCTGGCCTCTCGAGCTGTCCTTCCTGTTTAGGATGGGAGGCTGGCCACAGTCATATCGCCATCATCACTTTCAAATGGTGGGAGAAGGCCTACCAGGTCAAGGACTCATAAAGGACAACACTCAGGCCTGCCTTCTGTCAAGGGCTCACAGTCTAGTCCAGTCTTTCTCCAAATGAGGTTTGCTGGGATTATCTCAGGTACATGAATTCTGTGAGAACTTGAAAAAATTGTTTTTCTTTCAACAATAAAAAATATTTTTACCAGTCATAAGGATTGAAATTATATTTTTTTGCAACGATAATTTGCTACCGAGAGACATTTTCAAACAATAAGAGTGAAATATGTTATTTAAATTAGGGTTTTAGGGCTTCCCTGGTGGTGCAGTGGTTGAGAGTTCACCTGCCGATGCAGGGGACGCAGGTTTGTGCCCCGGTCCGGGAGGATCCCCCATGTCGTGGAGCGGCTGGGCCTGTGAGCCATGGCTGCTGAGCCTGCGCGTCCGGAGCCTGTGCTCCGCAACGGGAGAGGCCACAACAGTGAGAGGCCCGCGTACCGCAAAAAAAAAATAAAATAAAATAAAATAAAATAAATTAGGGTTTTATAGACAATCTCTGGGGTCAACAGATTATAATTTCTCCAGAAGAGGTCCCTCATATTGCTCAAATTTGAGATATGTTGGTTTAGTTGATTTCATTCATTCATTCATTTATTCATTCATTCATTCACTCACTCTATAAGCATTTATTGTATGTCTACACGTCATGTGCTGGGCACTGTGTCAGGCCCGTGAGCAAGTGGTCAGACATGTTCTTTACTCCACAATCCTAAGTGATGTTACTGACTTACCAGGGAGCACCTCCCACATGGATCAGGTTGTCAATTTTTCTATGCTTCGCTTTCTCCATTAATAAAACAAAGGTGAGAGTGTCTTATCTATTTCTGCCATCTCAGAGGTGTAGAAAAACATACCCTGAGATTTAAAAAAAAAAAAAAAAAAGCTCATGACAAATTACTAGTATCCAAATTTGGTGTTTCTAAGTCAGCTGCAGGTGCTAAATCCACATTTCTTCCTACCTTCTGCTAGTCTCAGGGAGAGGGATCCAGGACCCATGGAAAGTCTCAACCAGCTTTAGCAGAAATGGGTTCTACACTGCAGAGCAGAAGATTTTTCACAAGACCTATTTTCAGGTTTGTTTATGCTGTCATCGACCTCCAATTTCACATTTCACAAACTCCTGTGGGACTGAGGAGTTACTCCCTGGGAATATTCTCTGCTTAGTGGGAACTCAAGGGCAGCGTGCCAATGGGTCTGGCGTTTAAAGAACGATCTGTCACAAAGCTAAGGGGCATATTACTCATTCTAATACTGAGCACTAAATAAACATCACACTAGATGGAGACATAACCTGGGACCTTTAACACAGAGCTAATATGAATAGCCATTAAAGTAGCACATGTGCAAACCCACCACCACTGAAACAGCTCTTGTTAAAAATGCCTAACTATCCGGCATCTAGTTGCAATGCAGTCAGCAAGAACTACAGCATGATACTTAAACATGTCAGAGCAAATCTCTTAGAGGGCCACTACCCTGCTATTCCACTACTACCATAGTAGTGGGTGGGATGCACTTCGTGTTAAAGGGAGAAACTCCTTTTAAACTATGCTAACAGGCAAATGTGGATCCAGGGTCCCTCAGTCTATTTGGGCAAGTTTTTCTCATGCTGAGCATCACATCCAGCAGGGCAAGCAGACCTCCATTCTGCCAACATTTACTGAGTATCTACTTTGTTCCAGAGACCACACTAGATGCAGAGATACAGAGGTGGGTAAGACACAGTCCCTACCTTACAGATGCTTATAGTCTAAGTGGAGATACCGACAAGTAAAGAGGCAATTCTAATACAGAGCAGTCAGAGTGATGCTGACTGCTTTGACCCAGTCTTAGAGGACCGGAAAAGGCTTGCTGGAAGTTCGAACTGAGACCAGAGGGTGTATAGGATATAGCAAGTCAGTTTGAGGGAATGGTGAAGTGTATAAGTCCCAAGGTGTAGGACAGCATGTCAGTTTGGAAACTACATATATTTCAGGATGGCTGCTCATAGAATGCAAGATGGTATGATGAGAAATGAGATGGGAGAAGTAGATGTCCTGGATTAAATTGCATTCAGGTTGTTTTTCCCTGCACTCCTTCCCCAAAGCAGACATGGCAGGTATACCTCTGCGTGTGTGAATTAAACAAAACAAAACCAAAAAAACCCAGAAAACCCCAAAACAAAACCCAACCCTTGAGTAACATTTTCAATTGCTTGGTTGAAGGCTACTTAGAAGTAAAGTGATGGGCTCTGCTTGCTCCAAGTCATGTTGGGAAAAACACCACATGTGAGGCTAGTTATCACAAGGGCTGTGACTTGGCTATTTGCTAACCTTGCAAATGTTCAACTGAAAGTTCAGTTTTTAAGAAAGAAAGTTATGCTTGGTATAGTAACAGAAGGAACTGTGCCAGAGGGATGTTAGGAGCAACTTTCCCATGTGAACACAAGACATCTGAATGTCTAGTTGTGCAGACTTCGAGACCTGCAGGAACAGAAACTGTAGTCCTGTACATAAGATGGTGACTGTTTTGTGACAACCTGGGTTGTCAAGTCAAGACAGTAGGTGTAATTAACAATAAGAACAATATCAAGTCTTGGCATAACAGTTTATATATTCAAAGGATTTTGCAATAATTAACATATTGGTTCAATTGCCATATCAGAGAACAAAATAACAGTGGATTTAATAAAATAAAAGGACCATTTCTTTCTCCCATAGAAACCTGAGCTGTTATATGGCCCAGGGGTGGTAGGCAGCTCTGCTTCGTGAGGTTGTGCAGGACCCAGACATCTTCTATCTTGCTCATCCACTATCCTCTAAGGTCAAAGATGACCCACCACCACCACGTCCAACTTTCAATGTGCAGGAAGAAGGAAAGAGGAAAGTAGGGCAAACAGCTCCTTTTTAAAGGTGTGGCCTGAGAATGGCAGATATGGTATCCTTTCTCTTGCCTTGGCAAGCAGTAGGTTGCTTGGTCACATCTAGCTGCAATGAAGCCTGGGAACTGTAGTCTCTGGCTGGGCAGCGTGTGTTTAGCTGGAATTTGGGGTGTTATTGCTGAGGAAAGAGGCAGGAATTGATAGTGGTGGGTAATTGGCAGTCTCTGCCACAGATGTTAATCTCCATCATGTCGTTTGAACCTCTCAACAACCTTGTTAGAAAGGAGGCAGAGATTATTTATCTTCCTGTTTGTAGACGAGGAAAATGAGACAGAAAGACTGAGAGACTTGGTCAATATATGCCACATGGCATAGCAGGACAGCCACAAAAACCTTGGTCATGAGGTGCCCTGGTAGGGCACACTGTTAATCACTATGTTTTCTAAAACGTGTTCCTCAGCCTGGGAATAGTGTTCCCAGCGATGTAGTGCCTTTCTAGAAAAATCTTCAAGGTAAACCTGAGTTAGAAGCCCGAGGAACACAAGTCCAAGGGCATTTTGAATATGGCCCCGTGTCTGGGCTGACCATGTCTCATCGTGACTCTTCTAATCCAGGCAAAGATCCGGGCAAATAGGACAATGGGGTTTAATGGAAAGAACATTGAATCAGAGGTCAGGAGACTGGGCTCTGGTTCTTGTTCTGTGACCCATGTAGTCATCTTTAACTGGCATCAACGGGCCTGCCTAGGAAATCATTGTCACTGAGCCTGACACCAGCATGTCTTCGCATGCAACCTCAGAACAACATTGTGAAGGGGATATTATTATCTACATTTTACAGTAGACATCACCGAGGCCCAAAGAGCTGAGCTGGGATTCCAACCCAGGCTCTCTGACCCCAAGCCCAGAGTTCTTCCTGCTAACGCACACAGTCCTATATGGCAGGCAACTGCTGGGCGAACCAGATCTGAAGTCAAATCTGTGACCTATTGCGTGCCCAGCCAATAGTGCATCTCGGGGCCCATGGAGTCAGGTGGTGCCCTTGTGACTCTGACTTTCTGTGAAAGAAGCCCCTATACTGGAGGGCAGATCCCCTAAACCAGCCTTCCTCACACAGACAGTCTGCTTGATGGGCTCTCCCTGGGCAACCCTTTTTCCTCTATTAATTTTCTTCTCTTTTCCAAATTACCAAAGGAATACATGCTCACGAAATTCAAATAACATGGAAGGGTCTAAGATAGATTGTGACAGTTTCTCCAGCCTCCCCACCTTCCCTTCCAGTTCCTTTTCCCAGAGGCAACCACTGCTGGCAATCTGGTAAGCATATTCAGATGTTTTTGTCTATGCATTTATTTTTTGGCTAGATTTTTAAAAAGTAAAAATGGGAATGTGTAGATTGTTCTGCAATTTGCTTTTTTCACTTAACAATACATTGCATTTATCTTTCTATCCTGGGACATTAAAATTGGACTCTTTCTTACTGATGGTCATCTGTTGGACTGGCCACGTAGCCGACTTTGGATCCTGCTCACATTTTGGTATTATCAGATATGTTGTTAATAGTGTGGACTTTAGATCCATACCATTTCCCTTCTGAATCCCGGATCCATCACATATTAGCTGAGCAATCTTGGGAGACTTAACTGGTCTGTGCCTCAGTTTCTTTGCCTGTAAAGTGGGGTTAATAAGAGTAAACTTCCTCATAGCATACTTGGAGGACTAAATGAATTAACACATGTAACATACCTAGATCCTGGCATATATGTCATATGAGTGCCACGTGAGGATTAGCTGGTCTGTTTTTATTTTATTCTATTTTGTCTTATTTTTAACATCTTTATTGGAGAACAATTGCTTTACAATGGTGTGTTAGTTTCCGCTTTACAACAAAGTGAATCAGCTATACATATACATATATCACCATATCTCCTCCCTCTTGCGTCTCCCTCTCACCCTCCCTATGCCACCCCTCTAGGTGGTCACAGAGCACCGAGCTGATCTCCCTGTGCTATGCGGCTGCTTCCCACTAGCTATCTATTTTACGTTTGGTAGTGTATATATGTCCATGCCACTCTCTCACTTCGTCCCAGCTTACCCTTCCCCCTCCCTGTGTCCTCAAGTCCATTCTCTACGTCTGCGTCTTTATTCCTGTCCTGCCCCTAGGTTCTTCAGAACCTTTTTTTTTTTTTTTTAGATTCCATATATATGTGTTAGCATACGGTATTTGTTTTTCTCTTTCTGACTTACTTCACTCTGTATGACAGACTCTAGGTCCATCCACCTCACTACAAATAACTCAATTACGTTTCTTTTTATGGCTGAGTAATATTCCATTGTATATATGTGCCACATCTTCTTTATCCATTCATCTGTCAATGGACACTTAGGTTTCTTCCATGTCCTTGCTATTGTAAATAGAGCTGCAGTGAACACTGTGGTACATGACCCTTTTTGAATTATGGTTTTCTCAGGGTATATGCCCAGGAGTGGGATTGCTGGGTCGTATGGTAGTTCTATTTTTAGTTTTCTAAGGAACCTCCATACTATTCTCCACAGTGGCTGTATCAATTTACATTTCCACCAACAGTGCAAAAGGGTTCCCTTTCCTCCACACCCTCTAGCTCGTCTGTTTATACTTGGATAGCATTTCATATTATGTCCAGTTTCCTATTACTTGACATTTAAATTGTGATTTCTTTCTTCTTTTTTTTGCTAAAGCAAATGCTGTTGTGATCCATATGCTTTTACAAATACTTTTGTGCACATGAGGAAGTATTTCTGTAGAGTAAATAAGAATAAATTTCTTGGAATAGCGTTAGTGAGTCAAAGGGTATGGGCATTTCCAATAGTGATATAAGCTGGTGCGCTTCGTCTGACCATGCTTCTCTTGGTTCCCTCACATCAGTTCACCCAGTAGCAGCTACTGGGCTTTGTTCCATCATCTTGGCCTCCACAAGGCCAATGGTTGGCAGAGTTACATGGCAGCAAGCAGTTCCCTTTGTCTTCCCAGGGCCTGGCCCTTTGTGAACACACATTAGACTGGATGGCTTCCTGGTGATCCTGGCGGGGATTCTGAATTGCCACTTTATGTTAAGTGTGGTGCATGGGGGACAGATGACCCTGGCCAAGAACCTTGATCAGATCCCACATGCCCATTGTTAGACTGAAGCTGAGATTGTCCAGGTGGTCAAGAGAATGGACGTGTGGTTTCACTCCTGAATCTGTCCAGCTTCACTAAGGGCTTGATGACATGGGACTTTTTTTTGCCATCATGTCTTTGCTGAGTGATGTGGGGGGAATGAATGTGGCAGGTATGGATGTGATGATTCACAGGACACAGGGATCAAGGGCACTTCCAGAAAAATAGGAAGAGAAACAGGGCAGTGCTATGCATTGCTGCTATGGTATTCCTCTTAATCTAATGAATACAACATGGGGTAAGGAATAACTGTGATAATCTGACTTGGGGAATAAAAGGTTGGTGATTTGTTTATCTAGTTAATGAACACTGATTGAGCAGATACTTTGTGTCCGGCACTATGCTTGTGATTTGCTGGGGGTACGGAAATGACTAAGACATAATTCCACCCTTTGAAGACACCACAGACGTTTTAAGAGTCCTTGAAAAGACTTAAATTTTCAGGGACAAGGGGAGTGATGATGATAATTCATATGAGGCCAGAGTTCTAACACAGATCTGAGGCTTGGGGGTGGGTGTGAATGGGTGTTTTGGGGTCCCTTAGCGTAGAAATGATTAGTGGGGAGGCTTTCCTGTACAAATATTATAAATTTAAAATTACACTCTATTTTCTTTCTCTTTGATTAGAAAAGATACAGTTGTATAGACATTAAGAAAAATCTAAAGGAAGTTAAAGATCACCCATAACTTTCATCTAGAGACAGCCATTGTTAACAATGTGTTTATGTTTGATCACATTTATAGTAGGTATATGTCCACCCCTGCACAAACAAAGCCTTTAAAAATTATTGAGAAATGCACACTCACACACTCTTAGCTGATACAGGAACAATAAAGGGCACATGGATTTCAGCCTTTGTTGATGAATGTACCCCGGGGAGGTGGCGAGGGCTCACTGGTCGATTATCATTGTCGTTTCTCCGGGACTCCTGTTGTTTGCTTTTATTATGATTATGATTTTTTTTAAAGATGGGAAAAAAATCTAGAATTTTGAGTGTTGAATCCCCATCCTTTGCAAACACTGCTTACAGGCACACAAAGCAACATGATTTCAGTGTCTACATTCGTTTTAGTATTTAAAGACCAACATTGAAAAATTCCTTCTTAGAACTTCATTCGGGCCTTACCTCTGAGATGATTCAAAGCTCACCATCCAAACTCGCTGCCCTTCCCGTTTCCCAGTCCACTCACCTAGTGCTGTTTCTCCTTCCTTTTTCAGACACCTCAGCCGCAGCTGACTCCAGAAACATTTTCCGTCTTTTAAGTCTGCTCCACACACTGCCCTGTTCCCCTCATCGTTTCTCGTTTCTCACCGTGAAAATCTCTCCTTTCTCTCTTTATGGCTTCCTGAAACCTGAAAATAGAGGTAATTTAAATTTGGCAATTATGACGACAGTGAAACATTTTGTGAAAAGCAGAGTTGAAAATTCAGGAGTTTCCTGCTGTTGAAACCTAACTCTCTGTTTGCCTTCCTTCTGTGGATGACACTGGAGGGGGGGTGCCTCTGAGTTCACTCCAGGCCTGGTTGTCCAGCCCTACAGGATGAGAAAAAGTGACCACACACAGGTGACTTCTACCACCTGGAGGGGTGAGGTGGGAGCGGAGTCAGTTAAAATGATCAGGTTCAGCCTGGCCTCTTCTACCTGGAATGACCTTCCTAACCCCCACGTGGAATCTCTGCCCTCCTACCCTGCACCCTGCCCTGGGACTGTCCCACGCTCCAGCCCTGGGGTGGCATTAGGTAGCTGAAATCACAGTGTCGGGGCTAGGGAGGGTGTGATTTCTTCTCTGCTAATGCCTAGAGGAGGCACCTCCTGTGGGCTGCTCATGGCAACCTTTTCCTCCATCCTGGGAGCAGGGTCTTCTGAAGACTTCACCCCCTCCATTAGGAAGTGGTTTGAACTCTCCAAAAGTCAGCAGCAAATGTATTAGTGTGATTTAACATCCCACTTCCCTGGCACACATCTAGGCTACCACTTAAACAACTGGCTCCTATTCTCGGTAAAAAAAAAGATCTTCTAAAATCTGGTTTCAGAAGGAGGACACAGGAGGCATATACCTGGAGCCCATCTCCCGACGGGTGCCATCTGTTCTCATTAGAGTGATCTAGCAGCCTCAGCTTGGGAGGGAGGGGCTCCCAGGTGCTCAGAAGGAAGCCTGCTTGCCAGTTATTTTTTCGGAGACTTTGCTTTTTTGTTTTCCTTAGTTTTGTTTTCTTCTGGCAGGCTCAAAGAGAGACTGTCCTACTTTCCAAGAGAATGATCGTTCCAACATTTTAAGAAATTAAGTCCCTAGGAAAAAAAAAATCTCGTTTGAGAGGGCTTGCAAAGGCTCCTTGACCGCATGTTGTGCTGTCCAACTTATAAGGGAGAAATATTACAGAGGTGGGAGGTTCCTTAAAAAACTACAAATAGAACTACCATATGACCCAGCAATCCCACTACTGGGCATATACCCTGAGAAAACCATAATTCAAAAAGAGTCACGTACCAAAATATTCATTGCAGCTCTATTTACAATAGCCCGGAGATGGAAACAACCTAAGTGTCCATCATCGGATGAATGGATAAAGAAGATGTGGCACATATATACAATGGAATATTACTCAGCCATAAAAAGAAACGAAATTGAGTTATTTGTAATGAGGTGGATAGACCTAGAGTCTGTCATACAGAGTGAAGTAAGTCAGAAAGAGAAAGACAAATACCATATGCTAACACATATATATGGAATCTAAGAAAAAAAAATGGTCATGAAGAACCTAGGGGCAAGATGGGAATAAAGACACAGACCTACTAGAGAATGGACTTGAGGATATGGGGAGGGGGAAGGGTAAGCTGGGACAAAGTGAGAGAGTGGCATGGACATATATACACTACCAAATGTAAAATAGATAGCTAGTGGGAAGCAGCCACATAGCACAGGGAGATCAGCTCGGTGCTTTGTGACCACCTAGAGGGGTGGCATAGGGAGGGTGAGAGGGAGACGCAAGAGGGAGGAGATATGGCAATATACGTATATGTATAGCTGATTCACTTCGTTATAAAGCAGAAACTAACACACCATTGTAAAGCAATTATACTCCAATAAAGATATATATATATAAAAAAAAAGGGATGGATGCTTCCTGGGGACAGTGATCCTCCCACCGGACTCCCCAGCATTTACTCAATCTGGAGAGGATCTGTCTGCCAGGCTCCCACTCCTACATTCCAGGAAAAGCCAGGCCCATTCATTGTTCTCTGTATTTGGAACGTGATAATAATTCCTCTGAGATGTCATAGGGCTCGGGAAGACGTGATCAAAGTCCTGCTGGTGATGGGAACCTCCTTTGGCGGGCAATTTACACATTTTGCAGGTGCCTTTTTTTTTTTTTTAAATTAATCAATTTATTTTTGGCTGCTTTGGGTCTTCATTACTGCGTGCGGGCTTTCTCTAGTTGTGGCGAGCTGGGGCTGGCTACTCTTTGTTGCGGTGCGCGGGTTTCTCACTGTAGTGGCTTCTCTTGTTGCGGAGCACGGGCTCTAGGCACGCGGGCTCAGTAGTTGTGGCGCATGGGCTTAGCTGCTCCGCGGCATGTGGGATCTTCCAGGACCAGGGCTTGAACCCGTGTCCCTGCATTGGCAGGCAGATTCTCAACAACTGTGCCACCAGGGGAGCCCTGCAGGTGTCTTTTTATTGCAAGCCTGCGGGCATGCCCACTGAGTCAAAAATATATTACCATGAAGATATTCCTTTTGAGGGTATCTTATGTCACATTGCAGGGAAAGGCAGATAAAATAACAAGAGCATTTGGCCCCAACTTTAAAATGACTTTTCCTAGATTTTACATTATCAACTTTGCCTGCAAGATTAGCCCTGCAAGCCTGAGGGCTAAAATGTGACTCTCTCGGTCTCCAGCATACTAGGAATATGTCCTGTCCTGGGGTCTCCTTCCTGCCTGTCCCCCCGCACCCCTTACCAAGCTGGTATTCTACCTCCTGTCAAGTGCTTGGTTTGTGTAACACGTCCTGTCAGCTGATTCCTGCTAAAATGTTAGCGGATGTTAAGATGTTAGGATATTCTCAATGGAGGATATTTGCATTTTAATAGGTGGCTTGAATATGGAAAAGCTTCAGCCTTAAGCTGTGAAGCCTCATGAGGGAAGAGACAGGCAATTTTGGATGGGGACAAGGGTGTGTGAGATCTGAGACATTATCAAATCCTACAGGATTGATAAGAAGGAACTAGCCCTTCTTCTTTTCTTCTTTTATCTCCAAACTTCAGAGTATACGGCACTTCACACATTCTTGTGGGGCAGAAAGGAAGCCTTTTACAAGCAGGTGGGAAATAAGGCAGCAACCTTTCCAAGAGTACTGGAACTCAGTAAGTCCCAGGGTGGAAGCAGTATCCTTGGGGAAAGCCCCCAGCACCTGCTCCTATATAAGGGGGCAATTTAAGCTATATTTTTTAAAAGCACTAAGTAAAATTTTGCTCTGGAATTTGAGGAGGAGATGCACTGATGTAACTGAGCAGAAGTCAAAGACTGAGTGACAGGTGCTTCTTTCTGTTCCTGACCCTGGGACCAGATAGGGACTGAGGTGGGATCACAGTTAGCACCCTCCCCAACCTCCCACCCGTGGACTGCAGGATTTAGCAAATAAAAATACAGATGCCCAGTTAAGTTTGAATTTCCAATAAACGTTTGTCAGCTACAAATTGGCACTTGCCATTGGCACTTGCCGTCTACCTGTACAAGGATTAAATCATGCGCAGCTGCAGCTGCTGATTTTCAACACCCCCTGAAAGGAGTTCAGGGTGGAGAGTAGAAACCAGGCACTCTGTGCTCTGGGAAAAAAACTGGCAGAACAGGCCTTCAGAGAGTTAGATATTTTCAGGAGCCGATTTTATGAGCCCAGTTCTTGTATCTCTTCATATCTAGAAAACCACTAAAATCCTTCATGGTGACAACTGCTCCTTGTGACCAGCAGAAACCTTCTGCAAAAAAATATGTGCTCAATGTGAATTGGTACAGCCACTATGGAGAACAGTATGGAGGTTCCTTAAAAAGCTACAACTAGAACTATCATACGACCCAGCAATCCCACTACTGGGCATATACCCTGAGAAAACCATAATTCAAAAAGAGTCATGTACCAAAATGTTCATTGCAGCGCTATTTACAATAGCCAGGACATGGAAGCAACCTAAGTGTCCATCATCGGATAAATGGATAAAGAAGATGTGGCACACATATACAATGGAATATTACTCAGCCATAAAAAGAAATGAAATCGAGCTATTTGTAATGAGGTGGATGGACCTAGAGTCTGTCATACAGAGTGAAAAGAGAAAGAAAGAGAAAGACAAATACCATATGCTAACACATATATATGGAATTTAAGAAAAAAAAATGTCATGAAGAACCTAGGGGTAAGACGGGAATAAAGACACAGACCTACTAGAGAATGGACTTGAGGATATGGGGAGCAGGAAGGGTAAGCTGTGACAAAGCGAGAGAGAGGCATGGACATATATACACTACCAAACGTAAGGTAGATAGCTAGTGGGAAGCAGCCGCCTAGCACAGGGAGACCGGCTCTGTGCTTTGTGACTGCCTGGAGGGGTAGGATAGGGAGGGTGGGAGGGAGGGAGATGCAAGAGGGAAGAGATATGGGAACATATGTATATGCATAACTGATTCACTTTGTTATAAAGCAGAAACTAACACACGATTGTAAAGCAATTATACTCCAATAAAGATGTAAAAAAAAAAAAATGTGCTCGATGGCATGTAGTCCCCCTTCACCAAAATCACATATATACTAACCTTCCCCCCTACCCCTTTAGGGCAGTTTCTCAGAGCAATCTGAAATGCTGCCTCCTGGGCTGCAGTCCTCATTTTGCCCCAAATGAAACTTAACTGCAACTCTCACATTGTGCATTTTTTTTAAGTCAACACATTGAATTTTTTTCTTTTACTAGGAATATGTCCCGTGTGATATTTGGGACATATTTTTTAAAAAACTCTTGTTTATCTGAATTCAAATTTACCTGTGTGTCATGTATGTTATCTGGCAACCCACTACCACACTAGCTTTTTGTGATTCCTTGTATTTGTTGTTAAAAAATAATTTTTAAAATGGTAAAGTCATGGGCTTCCCTGGTGGCACAGTGGTTGAGAGTCTGCCAGCTGATGCAGGGGACATGGGTTCGAGCCCTGGTCTGGGAGGATCCCACATGCCGCGGAGCAGCTGGGCCCGAGAGCCACGACTGCTGAACCTGCGCGTCTGGAGCCTGTGCTCTGCAACAAGAGAGGCCGCGATCTTGAGGGGCCCGTGCACCGCGATGAAGAGTGGCCCCCGCTTGCCACAACTGGAGAAGGCCCTCGCACAGAAACGAAGACTCAACACAGCAAAAATAAATAAAATAAATTAATAAACTCCTACCCCCAACATCTTTAAAAAAAAAAGGTAAAGTCATAACTCTTATACAAACATAAAATGAACATATGTCAAAAATGTTTTTATTCATCGATTACTGAGAAAACCAGTAAGATGTCACAACTGGCTCAAAAGAGAATTCAGTACACATACACACATACACACACACACACACACACACACGCACACACACAATCAGGAAATGCTAAAATGAAATTTTTAATAGATGCAAAACTAGCCATATTCATAGAGCAATAATTAATTGCATTCCTTTGGGCAAAATTAGTTTGCATTTCTATGGACATTACTATCAGTTTTCTACAACTTGGAATAGTTGTAAAAGAGACCAACAATAATGAAAGGCACAGATAACCAGGAAGGGTGTGCTAGACAGAACGTCCAGTAATCATTTTTGCCTATTTTCAAGTCTTTTATAATTTCTCCTGGGAGTGTCATGCTTGCTCCCATCTCAGGACCTTTGCACATGATGGTTCCCCCACCTCCTCAGTTATTTTGTACTTACTGTCGATATCTTCTCTCAAATATCATTACCCCTGGGGATCCCTCTCTGACCCTTAATCTGTTAGATTCATGTGTTATATGCTCTCATAGGAGCATATTTCTTTCACTAGAGCATTTATGTCAGTTTATAATTCCTGCCCTTACTGAGGTCTCTAATTCCTTGCCCAGTCAAGCCCCTGTTCTCACCAGCTTCCCTTCGATAATTATGCTTTGGTAATACTTTTCTCCTTTCTGTTCTTCGACCATAACAAGTTCTCCCTTGCTTCAGGGACTTTGCTATTCCCTGTGCCTGGAACATTTTTGTCTCTTGGCTTTTGCGTGGTTTTTCTTTCTTTTTTTTTTTTAAATGTCTCAGGTCTCAGTTTGAATGTCAGAAAGGCCTCTCCAGATCGTCTTATCTAAAGATGCTCCCCTTCCCACTTTACTTTCAATCCCAGTGGTTCTTAAACCATTAAGCACAGATCAGAATCCCCTGGCAAGCTTGTTAAAACATGGATTGCTGGGGCTCATGACAAAGTTTTTGAATCAGTAGGTCTGGGGAGGGGTGTGAGGATCTGTGTTTTAACAAGTTCTTGGATGATGGTGGTGCTGCTGGTTTGGGCACCACTCGTGGAGAAAAAATACTCTGATTATTTTCTCTCAAAACGTAACATTATCTTCTTTTCCTCTTTACTAATTTGATTTCTGTCCCCTATACAACTGAAAATTCTACGTGGGGAGGGACAACGATGCCTCTATTCTCTGTCTTGTAGCTCCACAGTAGCAAGGGCAGTGCCTGGTTTATAAAAGATGTTCAATAAATATTTATTGAATGAATGAATGAACCATTTTCTCTCTTCTTGTTCTGCATTGGTATAAAGGGTTTGTTCATCAAAGCACTGTTGAATTCAGGTGCTGAGACTAAGCCAGAGAGATTGGCTTTCATCACTAAAATGAGTTTGGGAAGGAGAGGTCTTGATAAACCACACCAATATCTGTTCAATAACTTGGATAAAGACCTGTGATTGTTGGGGCCTGTGCTGTCCCATGAGTGTGCCCTCCTCCTTGAGGCCAGCGTGTCTAGCCTACAGTTAGATGTCCTCAGGGCTTTGGGTACTGTTGGCAGGTGTTGGACTGCACCTCGCAGGCCTGCAAGGCTTGTACTTGCCCAGCTTCAAGACCAAAGAAAGAGTCCGAGGAGTTCCGAGTCAGTGACAGAGACATCAATGGTTTAATGGACGGGGGAGCTTACGTTTCTGAAGCAAGGTCCTGGAGCGACACCCCACCACCTGCGGCAGACAGCAGGCAGGACCTGGCAGCAGCCTTCACTCCCAGGTGGAGGGGGAGGTTGCCACTTATGGGGGAATTGATGTCAGGTTGGCTCACTGGTTACCAGGGAAACCAGCAGAGGGGACCGCCCCTCACTGCCCCTTTGATAAGAATAATCACTAGCTGGGATCTGAAGCAAGTATGCAGGAAGGTCAGACATGTGAGTAGGATGTAAGAGAAGCAGGCACTGGTCAAGCAGAGGATGTACAGAGAGCAAGAGAACAGCCATCTTGAGTGGCCTGACCATGTCGCAGGGCACAGGCTGACCTGGGTTTTACTAAGACCAGCAGCTACAATGAGCTTGCAGAAGACATGGTCAGGTATGGGGAGGAGGGGCTTGTGCTTTGGCCTCAGGTGTGCTTCCTTGATGAGGCAGCTTGGGTAAAGAAACAGAGTCAGGAGCAGGCTATAGGTATTGCTCTTACATCTTTTGGCATCTTCTTAAATAAATGTCTTAGCATCCTTTGCCTTCTGGTCTTAACTCTTGGCCTCCTGCTGCCAATATTTTGTTCCAAAGCCCTCAGTTCAGGCCTTACAGCACACCGTCAGGACTTTCTCCCCAGCAGCCCTCCAAGTTCTAGCTCTTTTTCATCTACTCTCTTCTGTATCATCCCTCTAGGCTTTCATCTTCTGTACCATTCATCTAGGTTATGTAGTAAACTAATGGGTCCTTGAGAAAGACGATATGACATAGTGCTTAAAAGACCACACTTTGAAGTCAGCCCTAGATTCTAGTCTTACTCCTGCTAAATACTGTGTGTCCTTGAGAAAGTTACTTAACCATTCTGTACATCAGATTATGGGGATAATGATAGCACTAAATCTTAGGGTTGTTGCTGGTATAAAAGAGATGATACTCGTAAGAAGTTTAGTTCCTGTGCCTTGTAGCTACAGGGTAATGGCCTACTCCTTTATGAAAACAGCTTTCCATTTTAACAAGGAACTTTGGTAGACACATGCTTTGCCTGCAAGAGTCTTGGTAGGTCGAATACTTGGGGTCCTTTAGATGACAGCATGTGAGCAGATGCCAATTCTGTGTGTAGGTTAGAGGAACCTCCGCAGACCTCTCTGGGGAACAGAGCACTAGGTTACTTGGCTATTGCCTCTCAGCCTAAGAGAGAAGCCCTGCTCAGACCCTGGTAGTTAAGGGTAAGACAATAATAGCAATGTGGTGTTCAGGAGCATTGCTTTAAATAATCCTTCTCCTTAATAGCTTTGCCCCCGGCATGTGACAGGTGTTTACATTATTAAGTAAAAACATTTAAACAGCGACCTCCTTGGTATAAGAGTGAAGGAGATTAAAATCCAAGCAGTGCTCCGGCCATTTAAATCAATGAGACTTGTCAGATCTGTAACACATGAGCCACTTACAGGGCGCAGGCACCTATTGTTTCTGAGCTTCAAGTAATATCTCAATATGCTCATTCCTTCAAAGTCTGCCCAGGCCCTGGGATGCTTGCTAAAGCCCTGGTCTGGCCATGGCCTCTCTCCCTTTGGAACCAGCATTATTTAATAAACAATAGCATTATTTAATGGCAAATGTGCACCAACTAGAGCTTGCGATGATTCCTGTTTAGATAAATAACCTTTCGAGGAATCCCAATGGTCAGCTAATCAGAAGCAGGGACCATAAATGTTGCTCTTTCCTGCATTAGGGCCTGTTAAACCAGGCTGCTTGAGTTCACTCACAGTCACCCTTTCTTGAATTGTGTCATTCTAGCCTTAGCCACAATACTGGCAACCTCATCTCCAACAGCAGCATTGAAGAACAGAGGTTTTGAGACTTAAAACTTTTTTTTTTTTTAAGCTTCATGCTCCTTATTCTCTCTCCCTTAATGATCAAACCTAGATTTTCCATATGTGGCCATGGAGAGTGAAATCTCCATGTAAGAATTGCAGCTGAGACTTAAAGATCCAACTCTTATTCCTTGAGATTTATCTTTCCCTTGGAGGTCTCTAGCTAATTTCTGTAGGTACCACCAAGCTGGTTTCAGGGTGCTGATTCATTATTAATGTTCCAGTTCTAAAGGGGACATTTGACCCTCCAATTCCTAGGATTCACAGTTGAATCAGGCTGGCCACAGAAGGAACCGCATGCAGGTGGGGTTACAAGGCAGAGTTTACTTTTCTTCCACTTATGGTCCTATATGCCGGCCTGCAGTGGGGAGTGGGCAAGACCCTGATCCCTGAGGGACTGCTCGGGCCCCAGCTACAGACGTGCCCTGATCCAGCAGAGGGTGAGGAAGTTCTTCTCTGGATGGTCTGAAGGGCTCATTCCCAGGAGACTGACTTGGGTGATGGTTTTCACTTCTGAGGAAAGCCCTCCTCCTACTCACAGAGGTAAGGCGAGACATGGCCTCTAGTGTCTACAGAACTTCTTTGTCAAAGTGCAACATCAGGGGCTTTGCACGGGAAAAGAGGTAAGTGTAAATAACACTGGCCACCTGCACGTTCGGGACCAGCAGCATGAACATCCCCTGGGGGCTTGTTAGAAATTCAGCATCTCAGACCTCCAGACCTGCTGAAAGAGGATCCACTTTTAACAAACTCTCCAGTGATTTGTGTGTTTGCGGAAGCCTGAGAAGCACTGCTACAGCACTAAGAGGGCTATTCTGCCCATACCATCTCCCGCCCCCACCCCAGGAAACAACTCCGTTTAAGCCTGGCTCAGGGAAGAAAGTTCCCTGACATCCCTGTCCCTTGAAGCTGAGGTGTCAACGTGGCCTCTGTGGGGTTTTGCTGGATTATGGCAGAATGACTGGGGACTCTTGTATTTCTGAGACTCTTTGAAGGAAGAAGGAATGTTAAGGACCTTCTGCTCAGAGCAAGGGGATAAGATAGTACATCGTGGGCAGGAGACCACTGCACAAGTTAATTTGTTTATTTCCATAAGCACGGTCAGTACCTCCAACAGCATGTGACCAATGGTGTGCTGGTCCCCAGGGGGCCTGGAGCAAGACGGGTACCGAGGCAGCAGCCTCCGAGGAGAAAGCCCTACTCAAAGCACTGGAAAGCCTCCCAGGCAATGGAACACTCATTTAGTTCAATCAATTCTGTCAAAAGCCCATGCGATGAAAACAATACCTCGTGGGTGTCCAACTGCTTAGTCAAGTTGAGTCTCCACAGCAACCTGGAAGCCATTCATAAATGCAGGCTTAAGGTATTGAAGGAATTCAGGTACTTATTCACAGAGGCAGTAGAGACCCCTTACCCTCCACTTGTGACTGGACGCAAGTGTTTAACCTCCCCAACCTTTAGTTTCTCCATTTTATTATTTTTTAAAAATTAACTAATTAATTATTTTTGGCTGCGTTGGGTCTTTGTTGCTGTGTACGGGCTTTCTCTAGTTGCGGCGAGGGGGGGCTACTCTTCGTTGTGCTGCATGGGCTTCTCATTGCGGTGGCTTCTCTTGTTGCAGAGCATGGGCTCTAGGCATGCGGGCTCAGTAGTTGTGGCACGTGGGCTTAGTTGCTCTGTGGCATGTGGGATTTCCCCGGACCAGGGATCGAACCCATGTCCCCTGCATTGGCAGGCAGATTCTTAACTACTGTGCCACCAGGGAAGTCCCTAGTTTCCCCATTTTAAAATTGCTGATCAGAATGGTACTCATCTCATGGATGTGTTCAAATACTAAGCTTAGTCCTCATCCTGTATAACACTCACTCTGTGTTACTCTGACTTAAAGTCATCTCTACAGGAGGTAAGAATTTTATTTCAGTAGTGGAAGGAATCTTGAAGTCACCTGATAGAAAAGGGATGAGAAACGATAACCACAAAGATGAAAAAGCCTTCTGTTTTCATTTTCCAGAGCCCTGGGTTCCAACTCTAGGTCTGTCTTTGTGTTACTGAGATCCAAACAAACATAACCTCCCAGTGCCTATGAGGAACTCTGGGCAAAATATGAGCTAGGAGCAGAAATGGGGCTGTTGCAGGTCAGCTGGAGGCCATCAAGCTAGTTAACGGGGAAGCTAGATGAATCTATTTGTCGTGGCAAAATATCAGAAGATCTGAGGTATCAATAGTGTTGGAAAGGGCTTCCCTGGTGGTGCAGTGGTTGAGAGTCCGCCTGCCGATGCAGGGGACACGGGTTCGTGCCCCGGCCCGGGACGATCCCACATGCCTCGGAGCAGCTGGGCCCGTGAACTATGGCCGCTGAGCCTGCGCGTCCAGCGCCTGTGCTCCGCAACAGGGGGAGGCCACAACAGTGAGAGGCCCGCGTACTGCAAAAAAAAAAAAAAAAAAAATAGTGTTGGAAAAGAACACAGTGTTTTATTCCTGGTGATCGATATTGCCGCGAAGGAGAAAGACACAGCCAAATACCACATCGTGGGCTTAAAAGGTGCTCCTTCAGACGAGCTCACAAGTGCCCCTGTGGGCTCTGCACCTCTCCTGCTTGCCCGTCTCCACTCCTCATGGCTGCCAGGGTGCCAGTGGGCAGGAGGAGGTCCCAGCACAGAGAGGATTTTCTAGAGCCATCAACAAGCTTGCAAAGCACATGTACTTTCTAAGGAATGTTCACTCTTGCAGTGCGATTCCTGGAGCTTGAATAGCTTGCTGCTTTTCACCAACAAATGATTTTGGGTAGGGAGATCTTGTGGCCTTGTAAATATGGCACGTATATTTGAATTTTTTATTCTGGAAGCTAACTACTGTAAGTAAGTTTAAAAAAATGATCTCCCTCTGTCTTATCTCTGGCAGAAGCTAAAAATACAGAGAGGGGTTTTCATTCGGCAGTGATCTGGGTGCCTTCTCACCGCCTGTTTTCCACATGAGCTCGGCTCGCACTTTCAGGTTGCTGTCCTTTTGATCTTCTATTCTCTGTGTTCACGTACCCTTTTGTGCCTACCTGAACCATGTGAAACAAATCATCTTAATTGCTTCAGGTCTGGCTTCCTCCTCTGGTTCTCATTTTTTGAAATTCCTGCAGTGGTTACCAGATAAATTTGTGTGGGGCTCTAGCCCTTGGAAACAGCGCGGAGGCACTTGCAGCAGTGAGAGGAAATTCAAAGTTAGTTAAAAGGCACAGGAGGAGTGAGGGAATTGAATGTGAACCCCCCTGGTTTTCAGCCTGGAGATGTAAGGCTGACTGTACATCAAGTCCATGTTCATTGCAGGGCACAGCCCTCACCCCTTTGCCTGTAGAAGAGAGAATAATTAATGCTGTGTCTCCTTGGTGTGGTACCCAGAGCCCCGCCTCCGTCAGCCGTGCCCCAGATGGGGTAGGAACATACCCTCTACGAGGAAGCCCAGGCGGGCAGAGAGGAGGAAGGAGATGGTGGTGTTTCCTCACCTGCAGGGACTCCCTGTTAGTCACTAGGAGGCCCCTAGCAAGGCTGAGGGTCGTGGGAAAGTGGGCCAGCTCCTGAGACCTGTCCCTGAGCTGGAGCTGGGTTGCGTGGGGCTGCATTCTAAGTGAGCCATTCTGAATGAAGAACCACTCTGGTGGAGAGGTGCCGAGGCAGGCCAGGCTGTGATCCTGCATGCTGGGCAGTCCCAGGGGAGGTAATTAGGAGCAACGAGCTGAAACTGCGGAAAAGAAAATGTAAGTTGCGCACCATAAAAATCTTCCTGACAGCGATGTCTATGAGCCGATGGCATGCTCTCCTCAGGGAAGTTTCGAAAGACCCATTACTGGAGGCTTTAAGGGGGCCCTGGTAACATCTGGGGCGGGGGTGGGTGGGGTAGGGGCCTGCTGGGAATTGCATTGCTGTTTCTCAGCCACCAGTGCTACCAGCACCGGCTTGAGGCCAATTGCTTGGACACCTGCCCCTGCAGTGCTGTTGGAAGGGGCACTTAACAGGTTCCTCCAGCGGGATTATTTCCCTTTGGAGTGATTTCTGCCCCTGCAAAAGGGAGGTGCTACATAGGCCCGTCTATAAGTGCAGGCAGCACACTCCACTCCACAGCCCCTCAGGGGTGGGAGGGACCATTAGGTTGCATAAGAGAAATTTTGAAAACAAAATTTTCACTGGTTGGGTGATGGTTTGCAAAATATTTTTGAGGGAGTCTTTTCAGAGCTGGATAAGGTTTACTCATCAAGCATGCTTAGTTTTTTCTTTTTTTTTTAATTTTTCTTTCTTTTTGCGGTACGCGGGCCTCTCACTGTTCTGGCCTCTCCCGCTGCGGAGCACAGGCTCCGGACGCGCAGGCTCAGCGGCCATGGCTCACGGGCCCAGCCGCTCCACAGCATGTGGGATCTTCGCGGACCGGGGCACAAACCCGCGTCCCCTGCATGGGCAGGCGGACTCTCAACCACTGTGCCACCAGGGAAGCCCAAGCATGCTTAGTTTTTAAAACCTACTGATGAATCAGGTTAGAGTCTGCCAAATAGAAATGTCACTCCTCTACCCCCTCTCCCCGATGGCCTTAGTGTCCTGGGGGACTTTGAAGGTCACCCAGGTAACCAGGAAGTGGTTTCTCCTGAGATAACCATCACTGTCCTCTCTTTCCTTGGTTCTGTTCACAAAACAGCAGTGTGTTTGGCACCCTAGGGAGACAAAATGAATTAGATTTGGGCCCCACCAGGGTTTTGCACTCTCTTCCCTTATTCCCTTCCTTCAAAGGGGCTTTTGGTGATTACTGGCAGCCATTTAGGATGCAAAGCTGGACTAAGTCAACAGCTTGAACTTGTAGTTGCTTTGGGCTCCAGCTCACCCTTGATTTTCCTAGGCCATTAGTGCTGTAGCCCTGTTGATAGCTTTTCATAGTATTGCTCATGTTCACCATCTCCATCTCATGTTAGACGATCAAGGGCTCATTCCTGGATAATTGCATGACCTCCCTTTCTTTATATTTGTTCCTTCTAACCCATCCTTCCACCCTAGCCAGGTCCATCTCTGGAAACCACCTTTTCATCATGACTCGCACTTTTGCAAAATTTTTCAATGGCTCCCCAGGGCTTCTAGGACAGAGGACTGGGCTGGAATGAAGGTCCTTTTCTACCTATAAAATTTTGAGAGATTCAGACCTATTCATTTCAGGAATTGACTAGGATTGACACTAAGGACTGGTGATCTCCTCTTCATGACTTACGATTTTAAAATATATCTAAATATTGACATTGATAATCAAGTTACATTCTGAATCGTTTACCTTTTAAGCTCAGCCTCCTCAGTAAGATGATGAGGCTGTAATAGGACAGTGGTTCTCAGCCCTGGCTGCATGTTGGAGTCATTTGAGAAATATTTCAAATTATGGATGCCTGGATCAGAATCTTTGGAAGTGGGGTCTGGGTGTTAGAATTTTTAAAGAGTTCCCCAGGTGATTCAAATGTGCAGCCACGACTGGAATTAATATATTAGGATTAGCTCTAAGATATCATATCATTTCAGATGTTTTTTGGTTCTCATAATTCTTGAACTGTTCTAGTTCAGCTCAATACTTCTTAGGTAGCATGAAGTAGGATCCTTTTAGTTAGGTACAATGTTAGATCCAAATTGACAGTGCTCTTTTGTGGCCACTATAATCCCAAACAAGATTCTATTTTCCTCCTATTCAAAACACAGTCATCCCCCAGTTCATCCCCCCTGCCAATTCACCCATTCTAAAAATGTTTATTGAGCACCTACTAATTGCCAGAAACCCCATTCTAGTCATTAGGAAAAGATACAGTGGTGAGCAGGGCAGACAAGGAGCCTGTTCCCATGGAATTTATATTCTAGAATCAGGTCCAGATTAATATGAATCTCATACTGGTCTTGTTTGAATCAGTTTCCTAAGCTTTCAACCATATTCTTCTGGTTACTCATTCCTGCTTTGTCCCAGGGCATCAACATAAAGTCCACATCTATACTTGATTATTTTTCATCTACAGAAAAGCACTAAATCAGATAAGAGATAACAACTGTGAAGAACAGTATCCAAAGGGTATTATGGTGCCTCCATAGCAGGTGGGATTACTATTCTTTCATAACCAAAATGGTTAAGGAATCTAACCATTTGGATGCATATATTTTCCTCTCCATATTTAAGAGTAAACGTTTCTTTTGGTAGTGGACATCTCTTGTTGCTATCACCATCCATTCACTCTCTTGTTAAATATTGGGAGGAGACATTTACTCCCCATTCCTCCATGGTTGTGTAGCGACTTCTTCATAGTAACAATCCAAGCTTCTCTACCCCCTGTACCCCGCTTCTCCCTTTGCCCCAAGGGAGGAAGAGTGACTTGCCTGTTTGGTGAATTTTGGTGCAGTGACCAAACAGATTAAACTCAGCCCCTTTTTCTCTATTTTTCTTCATCATCCACAGTTTGCAGAGTGTCCTCTGCTTCTCTATGCCATAAAGCTGACAGGGGCAGGCCTCAGTGGGAAACTGCATGTCTGTGGTGGGGCAGGTCCATCTAATTCAGGAGTTAGTAAGCCCCCTCGGTTAACAGACCTAAAGACATGTCGTAAAGGTGACATTTTTGTATCTGTCTACCTGGCTCCCGGGTCCTTCAACTTGTTCCAAGCGTGGGGCATTGAGCCTCCTCCAATCGTATCTATACCCCAATTCCCCTCTCTAGAGCCCCCTTCTCCAACCCATAGTTTGGATTAAGTGAAACTGATTCCATACATGAGACCCACAATTAGTTCCCCCTGGCTACAATGATTAGTTTAAGGGTGAACATATGACCCAATCAGATCCAATGAGCCACAGCTATGTTTTCCTTGTTGAGGAACTCATGATCTTATCTGCTGGACCTAAAGAGGGTATGAGGGTTGCAACCATTGCTGCCATTCCATTCCAACGTGAAGCTGAGAGATGGAGAGAAACAGTCCTGATGATATTGTTGAGTTCAGGATTCAATCGTGACTGAAGCTAAGTATGCTTCTGGACTTTTCATCCTAAGGGAAACAATAAATTTTCTTTTTGCTTAAGTTAGTTTAGGTTCAATTTTATGCTACTTGCAGTGGTAAATGAGCAACTCTTAATTTTATTTTCACAGTTTTTATTTAGTTTTAATTGATTTTAGAAGCTCACAGGTCACCTCTCTAACTCACTCTAGATTCCAGGAGTAGAGATGACTTCAGAAATTATTAGTTCACTACAAGGAGTATAGTTAGGTTACAGTGTTGCAATATTAATTGTTTTAGGCACTTTTCATTGCTTTTTTTCCTCTGTCTATTCATTTATTATTTTTTGGAAAGATAATTTTTTTCTTTTTTTTTTTTTTGCACTACGCGGGCCTCTCACTGTTGTGGCCTCTCCCGTTGCGGAGCACAGGCTCCGGACGTGCAGGATCAGCGGCCATGGCTCACGGGCCCAGCTGCTCCGCGGCATGTGGGATCTTCCCGGACCGGGGCACGAACCCGTGTCCCCTGCATCGACAGGCGGACTTTCAACCACTGCGCCACTAGGGAAGCCCTTTTGGAAAGATAATTTGATGTGATACTTGACTCAAGTCTTTAATCAAAAACATTCAAAATGCAAACAGCTTATATTTTCCTTCTGATTAACTGGAGAAGAATGAACACTATTCTTTAAATTTATAATGATCATAATAAATATCCTCAAGGAAAAAACAAACTCTTTGGGGAAAGTTACTTTATCTACTTACCAAGATAAAGGACTGGATTTTTTTTTACTGGGAATTCTGATGGAGGTGAAATATAACCAGAAGGGTGTTGAGGTTTGGATGGACAACAAGAAGGGGGAAGAGCCTTCTGGTAATGGGGAAGGAGGTTATCAGAAGAAGAGCAAGCCATATTCATGGCTGCTGCAGTGGAGATGTCCACAAAAAAGTGTGGTCTCCCTTCCAGTTTGTAGAATTAGGAAGTGGCTGTCCTGCCAGGGACTATATTTCCCAGCACCCTTTGCATCTAGATATGGCCATGTGATTAGTTTTCACCAATGAGATGTGAGTGGAAGTGATGTGCAACACTTCTACGCCAAAGCTTTTAAAAAGTGGTTCGATTCCTGGATATCTTCCCCCTTCTATCTGCATATATGGTCCTAGTGGTTAGTAGAGATGTAAGCTCAACGTAGCTTGGGTCCCTGAATCACTGAATGAAGGAAAACTTGCTTTGGATCGTTTTATGAAAGGCAAATAAACTTCTATTGTGTTTGGCCACTATACATTTAGAGATATATTTGATACAGTGAGAACTCGGTGATGCTCCAAGTATGGTCACTAGACCAGGAGCATCTGTGTCACTGGGACTTATTAGAAATGCAGATTCTCACACACCATCCTAGACATACTGAATCAGAAACTCAGATCCATAAATCTGTTTTAACAGGCTTTCCAGGTGATTCTAATTCATGCTCAAGTTTGAGGACCACTGCCTTCTTTATCAACTTCACTGTCACCCTAACTGATCAGTAGACTTGAGTTGTTTCCTCAGTTTTTTCTTAGTTAAATGCTCTAAGCATCGTAAATTGCTGGCTTTAGTTAGAAATGGTAACTGAAAGTTAAGAATAAATTTAGAAAAACTGGTGCCGTTGGAAAGACATTTGGTGAGTTTGAAGTTCCGTTGAATTTTGAGAAGGACAAACACATTCTCTTAGAAACAACTTTCGTTTAGTTCTAAATATTTTCATTGTTTAAAGGGCTTATATCCCGGAACAGGGGTCACAACCCTAATGCCTACCAGGTAGTCTAATCAAGGGAAGTGAGCTGAGTGGAGGGAAGCAACCTGTACTCAGCTACAGCTGATGGTTGAGAATGTGGGCCCAGTGTTTTCAAGTCTAAATGTTTTCAAAGGGAACTGGAAATTTGGATTTTCACATCAAATTTTCTGGTTTGTACATCTTGGCTTACATTAAAAACAACAACAACAACAAAAAACCCAAAACTAAACAACAACAACAAAAAAATAAAGCCAAAAAATTTTGTGTGGGCAAACATGCTGTAATGTTGAATTTGGCCCCTGGGCTGCCAGTTTTATAACATTTATCTGGAAGAACCAGGGAACCAGTCAGGCTGGCTAATGTCTCCTCTTAGTCATTAGGAGGCAAAATAACTTTTACATACATGATAAGCTTCAAAAGAGGGAGGAATAAGAGCTGTACAAAGTAGTTGCCAAGGTAACATCTTGTTGATCAGAAAGGGGCGGTGATTAGGTTTTATGTAGACTCAGTGGGAGAATGAAACATAATCTTTCTCTGTATTCTTTCCATTTAAGATCAGTGAGGAAATTGATGTGGACGCAGTGTGGTTGCCTGAGATTATCAGGAAGCAATTCTTTGGAGAGACCCCTGTGAGACCTGATCACCAACTAGCAACACAGGGAAGTCACACCTTAAATCTTCCAATTTGCTAGCAGCAAATCAATGAACTCCAAGAGCTGGTGCCCTAAGCTGGCATCCAGGGAACTATGGACAAGCTGTTTGATACCTGAATTTTAGTGAAGGAAAGTTAAAGCTTTTTCTTAAAGCAGGGGAAAAAACTTCTACTATGCAATGAGAGAAGAGTTGAAGTTTTGTGAAAGAGGGTCAGTTGTTTTAAACTATCTTAACTAAAATATATTGGAAAACTATTGGTAATTAGTGTTTTGCTGTTTATTTATACTAACAAATTAATAAAGGCTTTTATATTTTATTTAACTGATGCTTATCTTTATTTTTAATTATGGAAATAAGGCATTGTTCTAGGGCATGCCAAACTTAGGCAGTCTCTTCTCTCTGGGCAAAATCAGACTTTGGTATATTTTCAACACAATAAGATGGAAACTTTAGGACAGCAAGAGACAGATACTTGCCTGAGGAGTTTTACTTGCTCTTTAATCCTTATCAAATATCCAGATATTACCTGTACTGCCTTGACATGCTGCCTGAAGGCAGGATTCTTTGATTGTATGAAAGAGTTCTAGGCCCAAGAGGTAGTCTAACTTTGTACTGGGGGCAAATAACAGGGTGTTGCCTGTGACATAATCAAGCCTCTTTTTCACTTAACAACCTACTTTGGACATCTTTTGGTAGAGATCTGCCTCATCCCTTTTAATAGCTGTGTAGAATCTTGGACATTTGGAGGTCTCCAAATATTGGTTGTCATTTGTGGTGTATTCTGTTTTTTTTATTATAATATTGTAATAAGTATCCTAGCAACCCATTTTTACTTTCATGTAATATAGCTTTTTTTTTTTTTTTTTTTTTTCCGGTACGCGGGCCTCTCACTGCTGTGGCCCCTCCCATTGCGGAGCACAGGCTCCGGACGCGCGGGCTCAGCGGCCATGGCTCACGGCCCAGCCGCTCCGCGGCATGTGGGATCTTCCCGGACCGGGGCATGAACCCGTGTCCCCTGCAACGGCAGGGGGACCCTCAACTACTGCGCCACCAGGGAAGCCCAAGGATAAATTCTTAAATGTGAAAATAAAGGGTTAAAGTATATATGGATTTGAAATTTCAATAGTTATTACCTAATTGCCCTACAATGGGATTATAACAATTTCCATCAATAGTTCACGAACTGCTGGCTTCCCCTCTGCCTTATTATATATTATAAAATTTCTAATATTGTCCTATCTGGTATGAAAAAAAGTGTTTCATTGTTCTAACTTATTTTTCCTTCATTATGAGAGAGTTCGAACACCCTTTCATGTTTTAAAGATACTTGCATTCCTTTTTCAGTTGAATACCTCTTCATATGTTTGCTTTTCCAAAAATTGTTGGGATTTTTTTATGAACTATAAAAGCTCTTTATATGTTAAGCAATTTAGCCTTTTAGGTAGGTTTAAAAAAAAAAGTTCTGGGGCTTCCCTGGTGGCGCAGTGGTTGAGAGTCCGCCTGCCGATGCAGGGGACACGGGTTCGTGCCCCGGTCCGGGAAGATCCCACATGCCGTGGAGCGGCTGGGCCTGTGAGCCATGGCCGCTGAGCCTGCGCGTCCCTGTGAGCCATGGCCGCTGAGCCTGCGCGTCCGGAGCCTGTGCTCAGCAATGGGAGAGGCCACAACAGTGAGAGGCCCGTGTACGGCAAAAAAAAAAAAAAAAAAAAAAAGTTCTAAGTATTTATATTCTCAGCCTAAGACACCTGGGGAAAGTCTAGACAATGGCTACACCTAGCTAATTGCCCAGCGAAAATTGCATGATCTCAGAGCGGATAACCTAGAAAGACTTAACCTGCACAGGCAAATCTATAAAGGAAGACAAAGTCTTAAGACCATCTGGAGACAGTTTACTGAGTACTTAGTGCAATGTCGTGGGCACAGGTGATGGTTGGAGGTGCCGGGATGAATGCGTGGTGGAAGGGGAAGTCAGGGCTAGGTCTGAGGTGGGATTAATAAGAATGATGTGTATGTGAGCATCTCAGAGCTAGGAGTCTCATGGCAGAGGTGCTTTTCATTCGTATTCAAGGAGAGCCATTTTGCCTCACTGTTTCTTACTTGTGCACGGAGGACATTTAGTTTCCTGTGGATCCTTTTTTGCTGTCAAATGCCTTTCCAGGCTAGGACTTTGCTCGCACTCAGCAGTATGCTTGTTTAGGCCAGCACCAGCCTCTCTTGGGGATAATAGACATATTTTCTTTTGAGTATCTTGTGTGGTTCCCACATGACACGTTCCCTCATTTTGGGTCCCAGGTTGGCCCAAATCTCTCCACTAAAGCTAGTGGAAAAACCACAATTAGAGTTAACCCAATTTTCCTTCTTTGGTATTTATAAAAAGCAGCACTTAAAAACCTTGAAATTTACTTAACTAACAAAAAAAAAAAAACCCATTGCTCTATTAATTCCTTCTTTAATTCCTTAATTAATTCTATTAATGTGGGAGATGGTTCTTTCTTCTCAAATAGGCCATTTTGCAGACTAGAAATCACCCCAAATCTTCAAATAGCCCAATGTTTTTCAAGTGTGATTCCAGCAAATTGCTGTTTGCATGATGCCTTAGTGGGGACTCACTTAAGAGCTTGATTTGTTACTGTATTTACTGACATTTTAACATGACATGTTTAGCTGCCTAAATAATTGTAATATTTACCAGAAAAAAAGAAATCAAAGTAATGAAATATACTAAAATTATTCATATCTCAACATGACAAGCCTTAATTTCCTGCCTGAAGCATGGTGAATGACTCATTTTTAAAGTCATCTCTAGCTACTGGGAGTCTATGGTGAGGTATATAGATGGTTTATAGATTGGGAAAATCATTGAATGTCACAGATTGTCAAGATAGGCAGTGTAATTATAGAATAATGAGATCAGCTAAAAACACTGGATCTCAGACACCCAAATTGTAAGGAGAAAATGAGGACTAGGGAAGTAACTTGCTCAAAGTTTTGTGGGTACCAAACAATACAGCAGCATCTCCCCCCATCCCCTGCTCCGTGTTTGCCCTTACTATAGGCTTAGGTGGGCTGGGAGATGACTTTGCAGGAGCAGAAAACTGTGATCTAGGCTTTGGGGGATAGGCTCTCTGGTTTTACCATGACTATGCCCATGCTGGGAGAGACCTGTGACAGTATCTAGGTTAGCCAACCTGTGGACAGCATGGGAAGTCCTCACAGTTTGAATAAACAAAAATAATGCTTACTTGATCAAAAAATACTTTTTTTCTCCTGATAGAAACTACTATCAGTAGAGTCATTCCTTAAGGGCTCATGAGTTTAAAGGTGCCTTTTAATAGGCTAAGTGCTCTTCTAACTGGGAGGGATAATGCATTCCTAGGAAAATAAACATGTAAGTGTTATATCCTCCCTTCCCTTATATCTGGTCTTATAAACCTATGTGCATCTTTATGCCTGGAAGGCTTTTCTCTTGGCCTAGAAAGATCTTCTCAGACTGGATAACTGTCATAATTTTCCAAGGCTCAGATCAAGTATCACTTCTTTCTATGGTTTTCTTGATCCTTCTTCCTAAGTATAAATAGCACCATACATAAACCTGTACAATTCATTTGTAATTAACATAAACCTCCTTGGTCTGCAGATAATTTGAGATAGCTTACCAACATACCTACAAAAGGATAAAGGAGAACTTGGGGTCAAGGGTAAGCAAAAGCAGCAAAATAAATACTTGCCACCCACTCTGGTACAGTTGCCCGAGAGGACTACAGATTTGGACCTAAGCTTCTGGCAGCTAAAGCAAAAATGGAAACACAATGAATTATAAGATTTTGCTGCATCTGTAAGACAAAAACAGATGAGAAGTTCTGAAAAAACTCTTCCTGAATCTGAGATCTAGGAAGAACTCCCCCATGGGGTCCTTAGAAAATGAGCACAGTGTGATGTAGGGGAGGACAATCTCAACATTCCTACACTGGGTGCATATTTTATTCCATTCAGCAGTTTTAAAATGTTGTTCATTCTAGGCAGACGATGAGACATCAAAGTACAGCCAAGCAAAAGCAGTTCTATTGAGGTGTGAAAACAAGGCTGTGGCTCATGTTGTTTTAGTTCTTCACAGATTTTTTTTCAAACTGAATTATGCTTCTATGTACATAAATAGTAAATTTTAGGATATCTGAAGTAATAGATGGGCTGTTTGTCTTTTAGGTAAACCTCCATAAATTATTTATTGTAAATATATTTGATAAGGATTTTATGACTGAGAGTTCAAGGTTGCATTTTTTTTCCCCAGCAAGAACCAAGAGTGCAGATAACTTGCAGCCAGTCGAGGACAGATCTGTATGGTCTGTCAATCAATCTGTCAGAATGTACCTGTAGTGTAGCACTTATCACTTTGTTTTATAGACATCTGTGTCCCTGGCATAACTGCATACTCTTCAAGGGCAGGAACTATTTCTTTTTTGTCTTTGCATCTCTAGCCCCTAGCATGCTTGAAACATAGCATCTCTATAATAGACTTTGTTGAATTGAATCACCTTAAAAACTTCCCACTATCATCCAGTGCTACGTGGCAAAAATGAGAGTTCTGAGGAGACAAGGACAGGGAACATAGGATAGCTAAGCTTTGAGGACAGGGAAAAGACAAAGGAGGCAAGACATGACTGGAACCAACCTTTTCCTATTGTGCCAGCTATTGTCTGTTGTTGGTCCTATTCCCATCCTTATTTCCTCTCCTCTGAGTTGCAAGCTGCTGGAAACTTTTCTAGACTCCCTTGGTAGCTGGACTCTAGGCAGGGTTTGTCAATGGAAGCACTTGTGGGAGATCGGAAAGTGGTAGGAACGGAAGACCATTCATTTGGCTGAAGGTGGTAGCAGAGGATGGTGGCATGGGTGACTGGAGCTCCAATAGCATTGGGGGGTGGTTCCAGCACCATCAGTAGGAGCTGGGGCTCCTGGGTTCCTCCTAAGCAGCCGGGAACAATAGCCTCCAAAATGGCCTTCGATGATCCTTGCTTCTTGATATTCATGGCCTTGTATAATCTTCTCCTCTAAAGTAACTTGCTGCTGACAAAGTATTGCATTGTTGAGGGATACCACTTCTGTGATTTGTTACAAAAGATTTTGACTACTGTCTTGCTAGAAGACTCTCTCTGTTGCCTTCTCAGCTTGCATGATTTTTTTGTGGTTTTTTTTGGCCACACCACACAGCATGAGGAATTTTAGTTCCCCGATGACCAGGCATTGAACCTGTGCCCCCTTTAGAGGAAGCGTGGATTCCTAACCACTGGACCACCAGGGAATTCCCTCAGCTTGCATGCTTTGATGAAGCAAGGCACCCTCTTCATAAGACCCTCATGGCAAGGAACTGAGGGTGAACTCTGGCCAACAGCCAGAAAGGAACTGAGGTCCACCAGCCTACAAGGAACTGCATCCTGCCAACATCCACATGAGCCTGAATGCGTATCCTTCCCCATTTAAGCCTTCGGGTGAGTATAGTCTAACTGACACCTTGACAGCTTCCTGAAGAGACCCTGGAGCAGAGAAAGGACTCAGTTAAGCCATGCCAGATTCCTGACCCACAGAAACTGTGAGGTAGTAAATGTGTGTTGTTTCAAGCCATTATGTTTTGAGGTAACTTGCTACACAATAGCAATAGAGAACTAATATAATGGCAGAGCCATCAGTTGCAACCTCAGCAGGGAGTATGTGCCAGTGGACTCTGGGTAACATCGCATTCTCCCCTTCACTCCTCCAGCTATGGGAGGACTGACGACTTTCTGCAGTTGCCAGTCTCTAGGTAATGCCGCCTTCCCCTTAGCCAGCATTTCTATTACTGTTGTCACTTTTTTTTCTTTGTACTAAATTCCCCCTGTCTGAACTATCTAAGTGGTGACTGATAAATCTACATAACTGTTTTTCCTGGGAAGGAGATGAAGGGGAGCATCACATTATTCTAAATGCAGTCATGTCTCTTTAGACATGTGAAAAAATGTGATGCAACTTTTGGGTTGCTTTTTAAAAAGCAAATAGAGGTTTGCTTTTCTGCAGGTCTTGGCTTCTGGGGAAGGTCAACTTCAAAAGGTGGAGTCATCTGTACCTTCTTTCCTGAGTATAGTAGGTATATATCTCTGCCCACCTGCAGGCAGCAAAGGCAATGCATAAGGGATTCTGAAGCCCACACAGTGGCTTCCTCTCCATTTTCATGTGGGAGTACATGGAAATACAATCACTGCATGCTCCCTGTAACTAGAATAAAATAATATGGCATGTGTTGAGGGCAAACTCTTAACTCAGCAGGTGAACAACCATATCGACTCCATTTCCCCTGGAGACTGTGAAACTAGAAAGAAATCTATGTATCAGGCCAGAGCAGCCCTTGATGAGGCTCAAGAGAGAGGTGGCAAACTCACAACTACACAGCAAAATACCACGTCAGAGGTAGCAAAAGAACAGAGGGAGAGAAAATGACTAGTCAAAGAGGTCATATCCATCCAGCCATAGAACACCTAGTGAAGAAATTGACCTACACTTCTCCCACTAGAAGGCTTGGGGGGAGGGAGATATTAAGAAAAACCACAGGGGTAGAAAATTAGATAGTTTATCTGAAAGAGAAGGAATGAACTTAAGTATGCTTTTGATATATGGCTGAAAGTAAGGACAAAGGCAAAGCACAAACATATACTTGGCATCAGAAGAATGCCTTTTATCCAAAGATCTCAAAGCAGTTTGAGTCTATTAATTGACTTGTGAGGCATTTAAATTATTATTCGTTCATTTTATGCAGCATTTTATTCTAAAATTTGCTAAACATTTTACAACCCAAGTACATTTGTTATTCCCCAAATAACTTGATAACATACAGTGTGACCATTCCTGTTTGGCATATGTAGAAATTAACCCTCAGAGAAGTTGGGTAACATATTGAGGATCAGGGCATGATAGAGGATCAGAAATGAATGTATAAACCTTGACTAAGGAGTGGGGAACTCTGCAGAGACAACTCAGTGTTTTCTATGGTTAGTCCTTCGTGGCATCTGTGGTAAGTAGAATAATGGTCCTTCAAAGGTGTCCAAATCCTAATCCCTGGAACCTGTGTGTATGTTAACTTGTATGGCAAAGGGGGCTTTGTGATTAAGTTAAGGATCTTGAGTTGGGGAGATTATCCTGAATTATCTGGGTGGGCCCAATGTCATCTCAAAGGTCTTTGTAAGGGAGAGAGGAAGGTAGGAGAGCCAGGAAGGAGATGGAAGCAGAGACTGGAGTGATGCGAGGCTGTGAGTCAAGGAATGTGGGCAGCCTCTAGAAGCTGGAAAGGGCAAGAAACACATTTACCTCTAGAGCCTCCTGACAACCCATTTTAGTCTTCTGACTTCTAGAACAGAAAGATGATAACTTTGTGTTTTTCTAAGCCATTACGTTTGTGGTCATTATAGCAATAGGAGACCAATACAGCCTCTTTGAGAGTGGAGATCTGGGTGATTCTCTGACACTACAAACCTAAAATTGTATTTTCTGTGTTATTTGGGTAGCACAATTAAATAAGATTTTGGGGGGGGGGCGAGGATTACTTGGGTATTTATTCATGACAACGAATTTAATGGTTTGAAGGAAACGAATAATGGCAGTACACAGTAATAGTAATGAGTAATAGTTACTGAGGCTTAATATGTGCCGAGTGCTGCGTCGGCCTCTTGATGTGCCTGCCTTCTGTCTCATATCTTACAACAGCTCTATGTGGTAATAATTATGCTCATTTTACAGAGGAGGAAACTGAGTCTGAGAGAGACATTCAGGTGGTGAGGGAGTTGGCATTTGCACACCAGTATAGCTGACTCTTAACCACTACTTGAACTAGCTTTTCTAGAGACTCCTTAACTCACTGAAGGGAAAGAACGAGTCCTGTGTGAAGGCAGGCTGTGACAGATACCCAAGGACAGGGCTCTCTGTGGCTCCGAGGAGGTGTGATGACTCTGCTTCCCCAAGAGGAGGTGAGGGACAACTTCTCCTTTCCTTCTTGTCCTTCTGGCACTCTATCCAACCACTTTATAAAGTACCCACCATCAGAGGGCAACAACTTTCCCCCACTCTTTTTTGCCAAGAGACACCTCTATTGAAAGCAAGCAAGCAATTTCGCATTGCATAGTGAATGTCTTTTCTACTAGAAGCAACTACAAGGGTGCCGAAGTCCTGGGACTTCAGCTTATGTAAGTGGCGAGGGGGTTTCAGTGCGTAGGGTCAGGAGGAGTTGAGTTAGAGGGACCACAGTCTTACTGAGATCCTGCTGGAACTAGCGTAATCAAGTTTGGTATCAGTTAGAACTGAATACTTCAAAATGTTATAGGTGCTATTGTAAAATGGACACATAATAATCCCTACTTCATAGGGTAGTTGTGTGAATTGAATTAATAAATGTAAAGTGCTTTGAATAGTCCTGTAAAAATGTAGCTGTTACTCTATGGCACTCACTCCTGCTGCTACCAATACTGCCATGGTTATCACCACTGTTACAATGACTACGACCCCATTGCTACTACCGCCACTGTGATTACTACACCATTGCTACTATTACTACCACTATCACAGTTACTTTTATTTCTATTACCATTGAATACCCCTGCTACCATCACTATTATTTCAAATACTACTATTACTACAATAATTATTACTATCACTATCACTACCACTATCGTCAACATCCAGGCATGGCAAATGCTTCCATCATGATAAATATGCAACACAGACTTCCGTACCTCCAAAAAGGGGCGGCTAGAGAAAATCCTCAGGTCATCCTGGCTTTGCCTGCCAATACTTCCTTGTCTGGTTCATTTTTGGGGGCTGTTGTCATCCTTTTGCTACTGTTCAGGCTTGGACAAAGTGGCTGTCATTGCCCTGAGCTCTCTGAGGTAGCAACCCTGCTTGCTTCACTAATCCTTGTCAGTGACAAATGCTCCTCAAATCCATTCCCAATGGCCCTTTGAAGTGGACAAACAACTCCACAGCCATGAAATATCATGTTTTAAATAGAATGCACTGTGTCAAATGTCATCAGCAGCTCAGCCAGAGGGCTGCTGATCTCAGACTGATTCAGATAGTTTGCAGGTAATAATAAGAACTACACTATATTAAGCGCTTATCAGATTTTGTCAAGTGCTTTTTGAGGCACTAAACATAGACTGACTTAGTTAGCCCTCCACAAAACTTTATGAGGTAGTTCCTGCTATTAATCACAAATAAGAACAAATGAGAGCACCTGAGACACAGGGAAGTTGAAGCACTTGTCCAAGATAACACAGTGAGTGGGAGAGCTGGGATCTGAACTCAGGCAGTTTAACTCCAGAGAAGACAGTTGCTGGCCCCAGCAAACCAACACACTGGCTTTACATACACTGCATTCTAGTCAAAGGCGATCAAGACCTGGTAAAGACAGCTGCCCATAGTAGGTACTCAATAAGTGCTAGACCAGTGAATGAATGAATAAACAATGAGAGGAAGAATGAAAGTAACCTAACATGTCATTTGTGTGAGTGAAGAACGGAGGAGGCATTATGAGTGTTCTAAACCAAAGGGGCAACTGTTATCTGCAGGAACAAATTGGAAAGGGAGTCACAGAGGTCAAGAAGAAATTGATGCGGAGGTACTACCTTGAGATCTACCTTGCCAGAGATCTAGGGAATTTGTCACTAGGTTCTTAGCCTGTAAGGATTTTCCTGGGCTTCCTGGGTCTGCTGGTGGCTGCAAGTGGAAGGCAGTTCAGTGGTGGGAGGACTTCTGGTCAGTTGACCTTGGCTTGGACTCACAAAGTATGGTACACGATATGATTCCATCCTCTACAAGTCGGCACCTTTCTCTCATGTGGAGAGTGATTTGTTTGCTTCTCTTAGGTATTAAAATTGTGTGCCATAGAATTTGTGTTGAAAAACTCCTTGAAGGTCAACCCCTCTCATTTTCCTCATTAGACACCTGAGTCCCAAAGGCATCAAGTGACTTGATGAAGCCACAACACTAGCAAGGAGCAAGTTCCCCTGATTTTCCAGGCACTAAACCACACCTTTAATTATGGTTTATTCGTTTGTCTGCTCTGATCTGGTGACAGTCCCTTGTGCTGATTTGAACGCCTTGCTGTTTCAGATAAAATGGTTGGCTTGAGCCGGGACCTCAGGTACTCTTTGCCTTCCATGGCACTGGATACAACAAAGACCTAATTAGCTAATTAATCTATATTGCATTCCCTTGACACAAGGTCATTCAACTTTCATCTTTAAGATGGACGAACTAAGGTAGTTTGCATTTGCTTTCATTTAATATTTAAAACCTCTTTGTAAGAGGAAGCGGCCCCAAAGAATTCTATTTGCTCTTATATTAATATCACTTAATTTAAAACATTTTTCAGCATTACAACACATAGAGCAACTACCTTTGCTATATGTTCTTCCAGCAGCAAAATTTTGTCTCTTTATCTAGTTAACAAATATGACTATCATAAGACTGTAATAAATTATTTAGAGGGTATTTACTTTTAATTATTATTTCCTCCATAAATTCCAAAATTCAATTCCAAAGAAACTAAGATGACTTAGTTACATACAAATGTTTCACACAGGACTCATTTTGGCTTTCTGGAAGTGACTACATTATTTTATGAAAAGTTTCTTTTGTCTTTAATAAGGGAGAGACCACTGTGTCATTAAATTGTTCACTCTGTCCTGCTTAGCATGTTAACTTCTCTATAATTGTGCTTTTCCGTAGTTCTTCCTCCTGAATAGAAAATACTGAATCTCCTAATTATTTCTCCTACATGACATAAAAGGGTGATTAAAGTAACTCATGTCTAGAACCAATTTGATATATGATAATAAAAATTTCTTGTCAAATTCCAATGTGGTCTGGGTGATTTAGGTGTATACACATAGCCTGTTATTGATTTTCCCTGCTTTGATAATCCAGCATTACTTGTCTTTGGATTTTCTCTAGCTCAAAAGGAAAAAAAAAATTCCATTTTTATCCTTACTCTCACCAAACATTTTTATTTATAAGTGACCATCTGGTAGTAGTCACATATATTCTGCAGTATTATAATTCAGGTGAGTAATCTAGCCCTAATACCTTTCAGCTATGGATGGGCACACATTTTTCTTGGTTCAATGATGTACACTTCAACCTGAACCCAAGATATTCCCTAGTTCCCTTCCCTCTTTTATTTCTCTCTTCCATTATTCCATTATTTGAGTCTTGTGGGATTAATATGAATTAGCACAGAAAATGGAACTCAAGTGTCTGTTTTGAAGCCCCTTTCTTCCTTTGTAGAGCTCACAGCAGAGAAAAATGTAGCTCCAGGAATCTCTTCGTTTTATTTGTGACCTCGCCAAGGAGCCACTGTTACTTTTTCATTTTATAGATAGAGATATTAAGACAGAATCAGCTTGGGGACTTGCTTCAGGTTATATAGTGAATCAAGGTTGCAATCAAGAGGAATAAAACATAGGAATAAAAGTCAGTTAAATAAAGAAAGTCATTGCCCCATGCACGGTATTAGCTGAAAATGCTAGTATAAAACTCAAGTAGGGTTTAAGTAAAGTTGTGGATGATAGAGCCTTAATAGGGATTTAAGGACATTTAGGAGTTGCTGCTAAGCTTGTGAGATCATGATTATGGAGGAAATTACCACTCTTTCCTACAAAATACCTCTTGGTGCTATTGTCAGACAGTTGGTTTAAGCCAGTATGGCAATTCTTATTTTGTTATGTTTCCCAAAACCCCTTTTGGTGTTTTACCTACTGGAGCGTTCATTTGAGACAAACAGCTTATGTACTCTTTCTAGCCAAGCAACAATCACAATGAATGAGAAAATCACCTAAGAAAATCTGTCCTCCTGATTTCCCACATGAAGCTGGCTGGAGAGTCACTGTTCCCATGACAGAGCATCCACAGAACTTGTCAACTCCCTGGCTTGTCGTGGGGATGGTGGCAGCTGCTGCTTCCGATTCTTCCAATAAAAACCGCAGATAAGTATATTCAAAAAGTGTGTCCATCCTAGTTCATCTTTCCAGCTGTTTTTCTGGAATTAGATTAGTGGTGTAAATGAAACCTTTTCTGAGCCTGATTGAAAGCCAGACTCGCTTAGTCAGTGGCTTCATTTATTTTTATTTACTTATATTCTTATTTATATATTTTTCTTATTTTTATGATAAGGTACTGTGCAAAAAGCTTTATATACTTAGTTCAGGCTGCTATAATCAGATACCATAGATTGGGTGGCTTAAACAATGGAAATTTATTTTTCACAGTTCTGGAAGGTGGGAGGTCCAAGATCAGGGTACCAGCAGATTCAGTGTCTGGTAAGGGCTCTCTTCCTGGTTTTCAAATAGCTATCTTCTCATTACATCCTCATGTGGTGGAGAGACTGAGTTCTAGTCTTTTATCTATCTATCTATCTATTTATTTATTTATCTTTTTATTTTTGGCTGCTTTGGGTCTTCATTGCTGCGTACTGGCTTTCTCTATTTGTGGTGAGTGGAGGCTGCTCTTCATTGCGGTGACTTTTCTTGTTGCAGAGCACAGGCTCTAGGCGTGCGGGCTTCAGTAGTTGTGGCACACAGGCTTAGTAGTTGTGGCTTATGGGCTTAGTTGCTCCGCGGCATGTGGCATATTCCTGGACCAGGGATTGAACCTGTGTCTCCTGCATTGGCAGGCCAATTCTTAACCATCGCACCACCAGGGAAGTCCCTCTTTCTTTTCTTAAAAGAACACTAATCTCATCATGGGAGCTCTACTTTCATGACCTCTTCTAAACCTAATTACCTCCCAAAGGCCCCATCTACTAATACCACCACATTGAGGATTAGGGTTTTGACATGAATTTTTTTGAGACACAAATGTGCAGTCTATAACACATATATCTCATTTAATCTCAAAATAGTCCTACAAAGTATCTACAAAGTATATGTTATTATCCTTAGTTTACCACGTTTAAGTGACTTGCTGAGGTCACCCAGCTGGGTGGCATACTCAGGTCTGGCTGACTCCAGGGCCTAGGTTCTTAATTAGAGTACTCCTAATTAAGGAGTACCCCAGCTGGGGACTTTATAGTCTTGCAGAGTTGAACCCCTTCAGATGTCCTTGTAGATGCACACCATGAAGATGTGTTCTTAATGATGCATTGACACTTCATTTTTGTATACTTCCTAGGGACTGGTGGTAATGACTCAAGCTTTCTGTGAGCTCAATTTTCATGTGCCAATTTGGCTTCAGTGAGTATTGATCTGGTCCCAGACCTTCTGGTTTGCATGTGTGCATATGTGTGTGTGTGTGTGTGTGTGCGCGTGTGTTTTTTCTCTGGCTTGGAGAGTCAGCAATTAGTGATGATCAGAGTTCTTAGTGTGCCTTTATTCCAAGGTCAAGTTGAGTATGGTAGTTCTCCCAGATCCTTTCCTCTTAACTCAGCAAAGACAAGTGGAATATTTTAGAAGGAAAAAAAGGGAAAAACAATCAACACCAACACCCAAATAATATACATGCAACCAAAAATATATGCAACATAGATGGAGATGCATTTTCAGAGCACAGATTGATTATCTAAAGCAAGCTGGACTGACAGTTTCTTGTTGGCATTGCCGAGACTTACTTCTGAGCCTTTAATTCTGCATATAAGCCCTATTGTTATCCCCTTTGGGGTTAGGCTCTCCTTCATCTGTATAGTCACTCAGGCAAGTCTTTCCTGAATGCAGAAGGCTATTCTCTCTGTGGTTACACAATCTCTTCCTGGAATATAGGCTATCTGGTGCTTTGATCTCACCTTCTCTTGTCCATATACCCTCCATTTGCAGTTTTCAGCGACACTTAAACTTCTTTACTCTTTGGGGGTTAGGGCAAAGAATGGCTGGGCTTGTTTTCTCTTAAGTTTCTGGATCTCTATGGTTGAAGGATCCTTCCTGAAAATGTCTTCACTCCAGTTCAGCTTCCTGTCAAGGTAAAAAACCTACTTTTCTTCCAGTTTCAGAACTTTGCATCCCTTGTTGGATTTCTTACTGTGTTTCTACTTCAGTCCTAAGGGGTATCTCTTGAGCACATTTGCAGGGACAGGATTATTGAAAGAACTCTACCATGTTATCAATCATTTCACTTCCCTAGTTACTCTTGGGAATTCACCTAACCAGAGAGATGGGTAACAGTACAAAAGCACCTCATACATAGTGTAGCAATAATAAACATATGAGAGAAAGAGTATTCATTTTCTGTATGTGTTTCTCATATTATTAAAAAACATAAAATAGGAACCTAGAATAATAATGAGCTTTTTGGAAAGCATACTTTTTTCCCTTGGGTTGTCTCCCCATTCTGGCCCCACTCTCACATTCATGGAAATCCCATAATGATGGATACTGGTTATGATGTTTTGGGTTGCAATTAACAGAGATCAACTCTGACTCTAAAGCAAAGAAGGGACATATGGAAAGCATAGTAGAGGTTGGGAGATCATGTCTGGAAAATGAACATGAACTAGAGAGTCGAGTTGCAAGGGAATCTGGCCACGTCATTGTTGCGGTCATGTTGCTGCCATGAGGACATTTAACCAACCCTTTATCTTTGCTTCACTTGCTCAGAATTCAGATAGTTGAGAACATCTGATAGGCTGAGCCTTGATTGTGTGCTGGCATTGCCTACCAAGGGGTGGGAGCTTCTGGGAAACCTCTAAGAGAATGCTCAAGGAGGTAGGAGGTAGGTACACCTCAAAACCAGGAAGGGGGCAGGTTGGATGCTATACTGCCATCAAAGAAAAAAAAAAAAAGACACAGAAGACAAAGGACTATAATGGGAGAAAAAATGGGAGAAAAAAATCTGATGGTGAGTCCAATATATTTTCAGCACTGCTTTTTAAAAATATCAGTTAGTATTCTTAACACTGTTCTCAATTTCTATAGCCCTCCCTTTTGTTCTCTTTCTTAAACACATACTTTTTAGGTTAGCAATTGCCTTAGTACTGTCAACATTTTATACTGAGACCATACAGTATCTTGCTAAAGTGTGTAGTCAGAATTGGATTCGGAAGATTGATGTCCTCTTCAGGCTGCAGACCATCTGATTACTGGATCTCCTTTGGGCAATGAAGCTGCCTCCTTTTTCTCCTCTCTCGACCGTCAAGCTTGCACCACAGTAATAATATTTAATAAGAGCAGCAGTAAAACTATGTCATTGCTTCTCTGATGGTCAGAGTGGAATGCAGCTCCAAATAAAACAGAAGTGATAGTCATACAGATAATACAGTTGTTTTAGTTCTTTCACCTTGGGAAAGGATGAGGTAGCCTGAATGCTGATTGATGCTTGCCTCTCACAGCCTACTGGAATAATACATTAGGTGTTTGGGTGAAACTGTGAGGTGCACTTGATCATGTATTAAACATTTGCAAGCTATTTGCTGCTGTACATTCTGATTGGATCTTGAAAAACAGCTTTGCTAGTTCAGGATAAAGGAAATAAAGCCTTTGTGTTTTTGCCTGCTCTGCCTGAATCAGGTGGCTTTTTGTGAGGATGTCCAAGCACTTTGCCTCACTCATCTACCTTTTTCTCATGTCATCTCAGAATAAGTGAAGAATAATATTAAGATACAGGGGAGCCTCATTAAAAAAACCTTCTACATACAGAAATCAGAATTTATAAAACAGAAAAATTGTGGGTAGGTTATTTACACTACAGAAAATTTTCTTTTTGGTTTTATAAAAGAAGTCACATTAGGATTTTTTTAAATTGCAAAGTCCCTTGCTGGATTAAGAATATGACTGAAGTACTATCAGAAATACATCTACTATGAAAACGAGCCATGTTTTATGTCATCCAATTTTATAACTGAAGAACTGGGAACAATTCAGAAAAGAGGCATAGAAACTCTCTGTAGCTCTAGAAGGAGGATCTAGGATACCTGATTTTTCACTCCCTTACTCTCCTAGAAAGAGAATAGCTTCCATGGAAATAAAAACTGAGACCCTTCTTTCCAAAAACCTGGAAGATTCCCACCTTGTCATGATATAATCATGAGATCATTCTATTACCAGTGACATTTTCAAATGATGAGAATAAGATATCACGTTGATGGTTTGAATTTTCTGCCTTGGAAAAAAGAATTTTTGCAAGTTTGACATCTAAAAATAAAATACACTCCAAGAAAATACTGTCTTCAGGTTCCTTTGTAATTTAGGGGAAGACATTTCACTGACCTTTTTGGGACTTAGTTTCCTCACCTGCAAAATAAATTTTTAAAAAATTGAGATATAATTAACATATAATGTTATATTATATGAGCTTTAGGTGTACAACATAATGATTCGATATTTGTATATATTGCGAAATGATCACCACAGTGAGTCTAGCTAACAACCAAAATGAAGGTCTTGAACTAGATAATCTTTGAGGACTTTTATAGCTTCCAAATTTGCTACTTAGTTCTTTATAAGAGTGACATTAATCCTATAATTCTGAGATTCTATCCCCTTTCCTAAGCTTAATTCAAATCTTAAATCACTGATCTATTCTATGCATTTTCTCATCTAATAAATATACTTAGTGTTCTTAAAGCCTGTGTCCAGACTTGTAGCCAGTTAGAGATCTGAAGAACAGTGCAAAAGATTCCCTTTTTATTTTAATGAGCAACAAAATCTTAGATTGTTTCACAGTGGAGGTGCAAAAAGAATAAAAGTGTAAGGGAGGAAAACTCATAGAGCCAATGAGCAGAGATTCCCCCCCGCGCCCCCACCGTGGGGATCTTGAGGCAGCTGTGGTGGTTCCTCATTATACTGAATGGGCCCTGGGTCTGGTGGGTTAAATTAAGATCACCTGCTTAAGTGGGATAATGAAGAGCGGACACAGACGCAACGGCCCTGAGAATAATGTTGCTCATGAAAGCCGTGTGATGGTGGGTTCTGAATCCTGAAAATAATTTTTAGCCAAGTTGAGATGAATATAGGAGTTTCCACATAGCTTTGAGCAATGACTTCTGACACTAACTACCCAGACTTAGGCCAAACTTTACAGGTTAAGGGCACGGTCCTCCACAAGATTTCCCTACTTCAGACATCAGCCACAGACGCGGGGGTTCCCAAGCTATGCTCATTTATGACCAATCAGTACAAATTTGGGGGTGCCCACCACTTTGGAATAATTTGCTAGAATGACTCACGGAACTCAGGAAAGTGCTATACTACCATTTTATTACAGCAAGGAGGATAATAATCAGAACCAGCAGAAGAGATGCATAGCATGAGGTTTCCTCCTACCCTGGAGTCAGACTCATCAGTGTGTAACAATACAGGCACAGTACTGCCAACCAGGAAAGCTCATTAGAACTTCTGTGTCTGGAGTTTTATTGGGGCTTCATTATGCAGGCACAATTCACTGAATTACTGGCCAAAAGGTTGAATTCAATCTCTAGTCTTCCCCAGAGATCGGGCTGATATCACTACGGTTCAAAGCCTCAACCACCTAGTCAAATGGTGGTGTTTCAGGTGTGGCTGGCCCCCATCCTGAGTGCTGTCATTAGCTTAAACTACAGAGGGTTCATCTTGAATGATCTTGTTAGCATAAACTATCAGGGTCCACTAAGAATAACAAAGACACTCCTATTACTATGGAAATTCCAAGGATTCAGTGGCTTCCTTCCAGGAACTCAGGACAAAAACTACCCAAATTCTTTATAACACCTTGCCTTTGCTTTTGTCTGTTCTGTAGTCTTTGTAAGGAGTACAGATTCTAGTTCTATCTTTAACAGGAACTTCATTAGGTTAGAGACCGGGTAGCAGCATGGTTAACAGCAAGGACTGTGTTGGGTTGCTCCTGCTTTGGACCTTGGCATGCATTAGATCGGCCCTGTCGAAGACCCAACCCAGAGCCCCTGCCCTGGGCCTCCTGCAGGCCTAGAAACTTGCGATGGCGCATGCGCACTTCACTGCCCCAACCAGGCCTCAGGCGGTCCTGCCCCTGAAGCTCCATAGGGCAAGAGGATGGTTGGTCTCCCACACCCAAATTAGCCCTTGGGGCGAGCCAGCGCAGCGCTGTGACTGACTAGGGAGCACGCGGGGGGAGAGGGGGGCGCAGAATGGGGAAGTGTCCGTGATGATCGAGGTTTGCTTGAAAGGTAGCAAAAGCCAGAATCCTTACCGGGTGTTTCTCATTCTGGGGCTTTCCAGCCCACCTCTGCAGAACTCCCGCGAGATCCCGCGAGATCGGGCTTCCTCTGGGAAGAGGAGGCGGCCGAGTCTTCGGCCGGGTTGCGGTATGTTTGCAGCGTTCGCTGCCGTTCTCTCCCTGCCCCAATATCTGGACTGAGCCTTACTTTCCCTGTCCTCTCCCATTCATCGCCACAAGGTGCGCCCTGAAGGCTCCAGCGTGCCTTGCTTCTCTTTGTGGGAAGCCCCATATTTCGCCTACTCAGACCAGGCCCCTGGAGCGTCTCCCGTGGTGCTCACAAGAAGAAAGCATTTCCTGATTGAGGGACTTGGTGAAGAAGCCACCTGCCCCACCACAGCGTGCTGGCACTTGGGCTGGGTCAGAGGCTGTTCTTCCGTGGAGAGGCGCCAGGTACTGGTAGTGACGGTCTCCTGGGAAGACTTCTGGGCCCTGGCTGCTGCCGGGAGGGACAGCTGACCCCTGCGACAAAGAAACGGCGTGTTTTGCGTTGCTGCGGCCTTGTACCTTGGCAGACGTGGGATTGACACCCTAGGAGCCTGCGCATAGCCTCTAAGAAAAAAAGGGACAGGTAGGCTGCTTGGTTTTATCTTGGTTCCACCGCTCATCAGCTTGATGACCTTGGGCAAGTTGCTTAACTTTTCTAAGCTTCAGTTTACTCATCAGTAAAATGATTGCTTACCATGATGCAATAAGTTAATGCTTGTAATGTGCTTAGCATAGCACTGGGCACATAGGAGAAACTCAGGGTTTGCCATTAATGATTACTTTTGGGCTTTTGAATAGCCATTGAATGTTACCAAATGTTTATTTTTTTAAGGTGACACAACCAAAATATTGCCAGGTCAGTGGTTTTTATCAGATTTTCAGAAGTCGATCCCTTAAGGAAATCCTTCACAAAATACAAATCTATAAAAGCAGATAAAAATCTATGCAGGGACTTCCCTGGTGGCGCAGTGGTTAAGAATCCGCCTGCCAGTGCAGGGGACACGGAGCAAGTAAGCCTGAGCGCCACGACTCCAGAAGCCCGCGTGCCTAGAGCCTGTTCTCTGCCACAAGAGAAGCCACCACAACGAGTAGGTCCCGCTCGCCTCAACTAGAGAAATCCCGGACACAGCAATGAGGACCCAGTGCAGCCAAAGATAGACAGATAGATAGATTAAAAAAAAAAAAAATCTATGCAAAGCTGAGCTCCTCTAGTTGAAGAGGGTCTGGCTTATCTAACCACTCTTTTATCGCTAGGGTACTGAGGCATGTTTGATGAAGTCGGAACGAAAACTAGTCTACAACACTGCCAGTCTGGCTCTTTTCCAACCTTCCCTCAACTAGCTTCTGTGATAGGTTAACAGAAGCACCTCTTACGATGTCAAAGTCAGGCTATAATTTTCTTATTTCAGTTTCTCCATGAGCAAAATGGAGAAGATAACGCCAGCTTTGTTGTGACAGTGAATTAGATAATGTCTGCAAAGTATTTTGAGCTTTTGGGGATCAGCTTTAGAGACAAAGACCCTTGCTATCTCTAATTTCTAGCTTGGTTTTTAAATATGGTATCCTAAACACACTACTTAAAAATGGGTCAAACACTTACTTCTGTGTAATTTTAGGGTAGAATGGAAGCAGTGACAACCATCCAGGAAAAAATGTTCTCTGGTTAATTGAGAAGAGAGATTTTTGAATTAGAGTTATTCAGAAAATCTGTTGGGAGACCAGAGAAAGATATGTGTCAGCATATACAGAAAGCTGTCTATGAAGCTGGGTTATAATCTGGTCTTTCTTGTAATTTAATGTTCTTTGCCGAGGCCTGAGACAGACCTTTACTATAGGCTCCCTCTTCCAGTATGACTAGTTTCACAGCCAGGCCTGATATAATCATTTTGTGTTGCAGTAATGGGAAGTGAGAAGGCATGGCTGGTTATCAGCATGCACTCTGCTGTTAGTCTTGAGTTTGGTCCTGTTTCCATCACATTATCAGAGGAAAGTCTGTAGTTTATTTGAGCATTGGAATAATAGAAATAATAACACCTATATCAAAGGTTTGCTATAAAGGTTATATGAGGTAATACATGGAAAGCATAATGCGTGATAGCATAGTAAAAAATAGTTATGTTAGACATCGGTATTTATTATTGTTACTAAAATTTCTAAAAATCAAGTTATAATTGACATAACATATTAGTTTCATGTGCACAGTGTAATGATTCGATATTTCTATATATTGCAAAATGATCACCACAATAAGTCCAGTTAACATCCATTGCCATACATAGTTACAATTTTTTTTCTTGTGTTGAGAACTTTCAAGATCCTCTAGCTAGCTACTTTCAAATATGAAATATAGTATAGTCACTGTAGTCATTGTGCTGTATACTACGTTCCCATGACTTACACATTTTATAACTGGAAATTTGTACTTTTTGAACCCTTTCACCCATTTCACCCACAACCCCTCCTTCCACCCCCCACCCCCAGGTAACCATCAATCTGTTCTCTGTATCAATGAGATTTTTTTTTTGATTCCACATACAAGTGAGATTATATGGTATTTATCTTTTTCTGTCTGACTTATTTCACTTAGCCTTCCAAGTCCATCCATGTTGTCAGAAATGGCCCGATTTCATTATTTTTTATGGCTGGATAATATTCCATAATATATATACACACACAGACACACAAATACACACACACGTTTACACATATATACTAATATACCACATTTTCCTTATCCATTCATCCATCAATGGACATTTAGGTTTTCCATGTCTTGGCATTGTAAATAATGCTACAGTGAGCATGGAGGTGCATATATCTTTTCAAATTAGTGTTTTCATTTTCTTTGGGTAAATATCCAGAAGTGGAGTTTCTGGTCATAGGATAGTTCTATTCTAATTTTTTTGAGGAACCTCCATACTGTTTTCCATATTAGTTGCATCAATTTACATTCTCACCAACAGTGCACAAGGGTTCCCTTTTCACCACATCCTCATCAGTGTTTGTTATTGCTTGCCTTTTTGGTAATAGCCATTCTAACAGGTATGAGGTGATATTGCATTGTGGGTTTTGTTTTTGTGTGTGATTAATATACTGACTTTATTTTTTTAATTCTTATTTTATATTGGCATATAGTTGATTTACAATGTTGCGTTAGTTTCAGGAAGGTAATTTAGTTACACATATACATATATCTATTCTTTTTCAGATTTTTTTGCTTATCATAGCATATTGAGTAGAGTTCCCTGTGCTATACAGTAGGTCCTTGTTGATAATCTGTTTTATACATAGTACTGTGTATATGTTAATCCCAGAGGGATTGCCCAGGAGTGGGATTGCTGGATCATATGGTAGCTCTATTTTAGTTTTTTAAGGAACCTCCATACTGTTCTCCATAGTGACTGTACCAGTTTACATTCCCACCAACAGTGTAGGAGGGTTCCCTTTTCTCCACACCATCTCCAGCACTTACTGTTTGCAGACTTTTTGATGATGGCCATTCTGACTGCTGTGAGGTGATACGTCATTGTAGTTTTGCTCATTGTGGTTTTTATTTGCATTTTCCCGATGATTAGTGATGTTGGGCATCTTGCCATGTACCTGTTGGCCATCTGAATCTCTGCCCATTTTTAGATTGGATTTGTTTGGTGTTTTGCTGTTGAGTTGTATGAGTTATTTATATATTTTGGATACTAATCCCTTATATGATTTGCATATATTTTCTCCCATTCAGTAAACTGCCTTTTCATTTTGTTGACAGTTTACTTTGCTGTGCAGAAACTTAATTTTATCTAGTCCCACTTGTTTAATTTTGCTTTTGGTGTCAGATCCAAAAAGTCATTGCCAAGACTGATGTCAAGGAGCTTATTGCCTCTGTTTTCCTCTAAGAGTTTAATGGTTTCAGATCTTACATTCAAATCTTTAAAACATTTTTTTTTTCCTGAATGCAAGCTCAGGCTGTTTTAATTTTTTTGTTGTTTTTTTGAATTTTTCAATTTTATTTATTTTTTTATACAGCAGGTTCTTATTAGTTATCCATTTTATACATATTAGTATATATATGTCAATCCCATTTTGAGTTAATTTTTGTGTGTGGTGTAAGATAGTGGTCTAGTTTCATTCTTTTGCATGTGGCTGTCCAGTTTTCCCAAAACCATTTGTTGAAGAGATGTTTTTCTCCCATTGTATGTTCTTGGCCCCTTTGTTATAAATTACTTGACCATGTATATGCATGGGTTTATTTCTGGGCTCTCTGTTTGGTTTCACTGATCTATGTCTGCCAATACCATATTATTTTGATTATGATAGCTTTGTTATATAGTTTGAAATCAGAGAATGTGCTGTCTAGTATTATTAATTATGTTTGTCATCATGGATGCTAAATGTCTATATCTATGACCCTGATCTAAAATTCCAAGTTCTGAAATCATCAAGATGTTAGAACTTGAGGAATAATGCCCTTTTATGACTGAAAAACCTGAAGCTAGGAGAGATTTTGATTTGCTCAAAGGTAATCTGTGAGTCCTTCTTATTTAAGTCTTCATTATCTGGGCCCTTGCAGTTATGAGCTTTCATGCAGGAAACAGAGCTCCTTATGTGCCCCCCCCACCGCCGCAAAATGAAGTGACCAATTATAATATTAATCCCATTTCAATATCCTTGGGTAATAATAGCTTCTATCTCTGTTCATCTTATTACATCGTTTTAAACTAGTCTCTTGTTGATTGCCTTAAGTTGTTAACTTCAGACAATACATAAAAAGAAAAGGAAAACTGGTTGCAGAGTAAAATTACAAATCTTATAAAGGATGCACGATTTCATGAAGGTAACGAAAGTGATATTGGAGAACTGTCGAATCAGCAGATATTTATTGGGCACCTTCCATGTAGCAGGTACTAGGTATTGGAGACTATTCCTGAATAAGTCAGATAAAAATCCCAGCTGTCATGGATCTGACATGACAGATTTACAGAGAACCAATGACAAATGGATCTGGCAGAGTTGAACCAGTCAACAATCAGAATAGAAAATCAACAAAGAAGACATGATAGACGCTTTTGGTAATTTAAAAACATGTTCACATATTCTTTGACACTCCTCTTAAAGAAGGTAGAGCCTAATTCTCCCCTTGAAAATGAGCTGGCTTTAGAGATTTGCTTCTAAGGCATAGAATGTGGCAGAAATGATGCTGTGTGACTTCCCAGCCTAGGTCATAAAAAGTGATATGGCTTCTGCCTTCTCTCTCAGGGGCCTTGAAGTGCCATGTATAAAATCCAGCCATCTGAGGCCACTATGCTAGAAAGACCACGTGGTTTGATCAGGGAGAGAGAGAAAAAAGCCCAAGGAACCCTTGCTGTTTTGGCCTTCAGCTGAGTCTTTCCAGCCCATGTGTCAGACATAAGAAAGAGCAGGCTGGCAGATGATCCCGGCCCCCAGACTGCCCCAGCTGATGACAAGTGGAGAGTGACAAGCTGTCCCCACTGTACCCTGCACATATTGCCCATTTGTGAGCAAGCTAGGTATTGTTATTTCAAGGCACTAAGTTTTGGGGGTAATTAATGTAGCCATAATAACTAGAACAATGCCTCAAAAGAGAATGATATGAAGATCAAAAGAAAGTAGAGACCCATGAAAAAACTGAAGAAACCTTTAATGTTTTTGCAAAAATAGCCCTTTTTATGATCATTCTTTAAAACTCAAATGGGAAGTGATGGATCTGAAATTGAATAGTCATTCAATTATTTTGGGGGAAAAAAACGGACCCCGTCCCCTCCACATTAAGACAGTGTTTAAAGATGTTTAGAGTCTACATTCTGTTAAATATAAGACATAATACACATATTCTCTTAATATATACTTTCATTTTTCTAAACAAAGTTATAATCAAACCTTCCCTGCCCACCATGACTTTACTCTTCAGATTTGTCCTCCCTGTTAAGTGAAGTCACATTAATTGGCTTTTTCTCATTTTCCTGTTTTCTCAGGACGTCCTGTAGCAGTGACAGGAAGGGAATGGGACTGATGAGGAATTTGATTTATTATGATTGTTACACAGTGGCTTTCCTCTGGTGAGCTCTGGAGAAAGTATAGAGCACTTTCTTAACATCAACCTGAAGCATAAATAATGAATCACTTAAGAGGTGGAAGTGTACGTGTAGGGTCATCATTGTATTTTAGGTGTTGTAAGGAGGTGATGGTCTTATCAGAGGGTTCTATAAACCTAACCAGTCCTTCCTAAAGGTTCCTGTAGCAAAGGCCCCCCATTTGGTTACAAAGACCTTGCCTTACATCAGACTATAACAACACAATTCATGGTTCATTAGAACAAGCTTTCACTTTGAAAACCAAGATGTATGAGTATCTCGAAGAGGTTGCCACACAGAATATGGGGTCATCCATTTAAGTTTTGGTACTGAGCAGCTTAGAGTTTTTGTTTTGCAATTGGGATCCCTTAGGATGAACCTGGCATTTTTGTATTGATTGCCTTCTGCACTAATGTAGTTAGAAGAGAGAATTTTTGTAGAATGTGGAATTTAGCAGGGGGAGAATGTATTAGACTGGTTGTGTTTCCTTGCCTCTGGGTGTGGTTTGCTCCTTGAAGGTTAGAGCCGAGGGAATTCTTTATCTTCCAACATTTTCATTTAGGGCAATCAAACACCACAATGTGCAGTATTCAGCTTTAGGGAATCTCAGATTTCAATAAAGAGGATGGTATTTTATTATCTCCTCAGGTTGTTTTCCGAACTTTGAAAAAAAATCACACAAACACTTCTACTGACTGGATGACTTATAATGGGGCAGAACAAACCACTCGAGTCTAGTTTCACTTAGGAAAGCAATTTTCATTGTTCAAGACACTTGTAGTAAGGATACTACAAGTAAGGTTTTGGATTTCTTAGAAACCTCTTCTGTAAGTAGCCAGCACTTCCATTCCCCCACCCCATAAATTTATTTATTTTAAAAATTTCTTTTTATTTATTTATTTAAACATCTTTATTGGAGTACAATTGCTTTACAATGGTGTGTTAGTTTCTGCTTTATAACAAAGTGAATCAGTTATACATATACATATATCCCCATATCTCTTCCCTCTTGCGTCTCCCTCCCTCCCATCCTCCCTATCCCACCCCTCTAGGTGGTCACAAAGCACTGAGCTGATCTCCCTGTGCTATGCAGCTGCTTCCCACTAGCTATCTATTTTACATTTGGTAGTGTATATATATATGTCCATGCCACTCTCTCACTTCATCCTAGCTTCCCCTTCCCCTTCCCTGTGTCCTCAGGTCCATTCTCTACATCTGCGTCCTTATTCCTGTCCTGCCCTAGGTTCTTCAGAACCATTTTTTTTTTTTTTAGATTCCATATATATGTGTTAGCATACGGTATTTGTTTTTCTCTTTCTGACTTCACTCTGTATGACAGACTCTAGGTCCATCCACTTCACTACAAATAACTCAATTTCATTTCTTTTTATGGCTGAGTAATATTCCATTGTATATATGAGCACTTCCATTTTATCGAGTGCACAGAGATGGGAAGTGGCAAATCAAAGGGATTGTTCATGGTGGACAAGTGGAGGGCTCCAGAACTTTGTTTTCCAAGCTCTAATTGGCCAGCACAAACCTGATCTACCCTCTGTGAGATTTTTTTCCCTTCAAAAGTAAATCTGCTTCTGAAGTCCTGTCGGGGTGATTGTAGGGAGATCTGTTGAGGTGCCTGAATGTGGGGTCTAAGGTTTCCATCCCAGCCATGACTCTCTGACTGCTACATGCCCGTACTCGAGCCGCTAAAAGACTTGTTGAGTCTCAGTTTCCATGTCTCTCAGCTGGGGGAAAGTGATAACTTCCTTGCAGCTAGGATCAGAGGCTTACGTGAGGTGGCTTGTGTAGTGGCCTCAGACAGTACCTGGCATATAGTAGGTGCTCCGTGAGTATTAAGTAGCAGTCTACATGCTCCCCTGAGCCTTACCGTTCCTGTCTTTATCATCACATCAGGAGGCTGTGAGGATCAGATGTCTGTGACAAGGAAACTGCCATGCAAGGGACAAGTATAAGGCAGGTGGCTATTCACTTCCATCTAGCAAGTAAGAAGGGTGTCAGTTATGGATATGAAGAGGGCTGCCTGAATGAGCAGTCTTTGAGGTGATCAACAACAGCCAGGAGCTAGGTCGCTGGAAGAGTCAGTCATCGGGCTGTCAGGACTTGGGCTGAAGGACTAAATGTCTCCACCACAAGTGTGGGCCCTATCCGTTATCCTTCAGGCAGAAGAAAGCATCACTGTTATTCCTCAGAAGTGGGCTTGTCATTCTTGGGCCTGTGGCAGGTTGGTAGTCCTCACCTCACCTGAACACTGGCCAGAGTGTTTGGGTGCTCGTCCCCGATTTACCTGGAGCAGTCTAACCTCAAGCCCATCAGTGAACCCCAAGATGGCCAACACATCTTCTTTGCTCAGGGGCTGGTAACAGCAGTGAGGGTACGATGCTGAGCAGTGAACACTGCAGGAGACCCAGATGGGAAAATGCCAAGTCACAAACCAGGTGCAAGGGCAGGTGTTGGTGTGCAGCCAAAATGGCTTCTTCACTTGGCAGCGTGGTTCTTCTAAACAGGACCCCCTCCCACCCCGTACGCTTCTGAGTGATTACGTAGTTGATGTGGGTGTGCTGTGATGCAGTAGAGGGACAGCTAGGAAGGAGGGAGTTAAAGGTCAACTAGTCGGGGGAAGAGAGAATTTAAGTTATTAAAATTAGGTGTATGCCCAATCTTGGTTTACTTGTGGCATCTAATGGAATAGACGTAAACCATTTTCTCTCTGGCTCCTCTCTCTGACTTTGTCTCTCTCTTGAGCCCTCTGTCCCTTTGTCTCTGATTCTCTCTCAGTCTGTGTTCCCCCCCTCCCTGTCTTACTGCCTGTGTCCCATCTCTCTGCTGCCTTTTTCTTTATCTGTCCCTCAGTCTCTCTTTTTGTCTCTCTGTTGGAGAGAAAGGAGGTTTTCTTTTTTGCTCTTTGTTATTAGATGCAAAAAAATAAGTAAATAAAGGCAATTTATCTCCATTGTCTAAATAAGAGTTGTTGGATCTTGACGCCACCTTCTTCTCGTTGGCGGAGAAAGTAACCAATCCTTTCAAGTCCAGCCCCAGCCAGTAGAACAAGACTGATCTTGGTTCAGAAGTGAAGGAAGATTTTATTCTTTGGTTAAAGAATGGAGAGACGTGAGCACGCTTTCCCTGGAAGGTGGTTGGTGAGGCTGTTTTATAGGTATCTCTTCAGTGGGCTGTGGGAGGGGGTGGAGCTCTCAAGGGGCAGGTGCAGCTGTGCTGCTTACGTGGTTCCAGATCGCAGTGCCAGGTGCAGTGGTTCTGCACGCAGCCCGCTGCTGCCATCTTAAAGGGAGGTGTGCTGCCCACAGCCCACTGCACTGAGGTGTCTTGTGCAGAATCTGACATGTTAAGGGCGAGGCCTCTGCACACGGCCCCCTATAGGCTAGTGAAACTAGACTAAGCACAAAAGAAGAGATTAGACCTTATCACCTAGATTCCCTCTTATTTTATCCTGGGGACCCCAGTGGGCTTTGCTGGTGACAGGACTACTCCATAACGTTCAAAGCACTCTTGTCTGCCCTGGCCTTAGGTAATTTTCACAGAAACTAATCCAGGAAAAATGTAGGGCAAGAATTATTCTCCTCATGCTTTAAATAGGTAGATCTCAGAGAGGTTGGAAACTTGCCTGAGGTCATCCAGGCAGTGTGCTGGTGGCCAGAGCATATACTTCTACCAGAGGGGCCTTTGCCTCCACCACGCAGATGGATTCTCAGGACGGAGGTGTTCTAACCTAGGCCTGTCTGGTCTGATCTGGAATATAAGATCTGGGTCCAGGTTTAGGGTCAGTAATAAGGGTGCTGTGTACTCTGCCTTCCAGCCTTTTTAAAGTAAAGTTAACGATAAAGAACGCGGGTGGATGGGCTGAGGTGGGGTGAGGACATCAGCAGGCGGACTCTCAACCACTGCGCCACCAGGGAAGCCCACAAAAGGTATTTTTAACAGGTGGGGGAAGGCAGTTGTTGGGGGGTGTGTGAAGAAAAGTGAAAAATGGAACTTGTATCCTAAGGGGATGTATGGAAGGGTGTGGTTAATTTCATTCAAGCTGGAATCAAATTTCCTGGTTTCAAATCCTAGCTCATACCACTAACGTGTGATCTTGGGCAAGTTACTTAACCCTTCTGAGCCTCCATTTCCTCATCAGTAAAATAAGGATAATTATGTTACTTACATAATAAGGTTGCTTGTAAGTGTAAAATGAGACAGTCCAGCCGTAAAATGTCTAGTACAGTGAAGCAGTCACTCAGTGAAGGATGATGAAAACAAGCCCCATTTGGTGTTTTTTTTGGTTTTGTTTTGTTTTTAACACTAGCTGAGACTGGTACTAACTCTACAAGCTGCCTCCTGAGTCACCGTTGAGTGCTTATATCAGCTAGATACGGTGCCAAGTTCTACAGAAACAAAAGTGAACCTGTTTTCTGATCACAGAGCTATTATTGCCTATTGAGTGAGACATGCCATCGTGTTCCTGGGCAATGTCAGTACAGTGTGATTGATGTGCATTGAGATGGGGTAAACACAGGGTGGTATGGGAATCCAGAATGAGGCATCTAAAGGCTCCCCAGATCTGAACCCTGATGCTACTCCTTTGATTTGTAGACCCCAGGCACACTCTGTACAAGACCTCCTTCCTAGCAAGTTTAGCAGACAGGAATCACTGATGAGAATTGGAAGTATGGGTCACCCCGTGGGTCGGAGCTTTGCGTTGTGGGACAGACACCACTGCTGTGGCACATTGGCCTTCCTGGAGTTTAGAACATTAATAAAAATGGAGACTAACCCTTTCCAGCCATTTTGTTTGATCTTTTGTGACTGCCTCTCTATAACATGCACTGCAGATGGAGATGTTTTAGCGGTGGGGAGAGCAAGCAGTGCTTACAGCTCAGAAGGGCCTCTTATCAACACAGTTAGCAGTGGCAAGCACATTCACATTTTTTGGGTACAAAAGGTTTTTTTTTGGCGGTACGCGGGCCTCTCACTGTTGTGGCCTCTCCCGTTGCGGAGCACAGGCTCCGGACGCGCAGGCTCAGCGGCCATGGCTCACGGGCCCAGCCGCTCCGCGGCATGTGGGATCCTCCCGGACCGGGGCATGAACCCACGTCCCCTGAATCAGCAGGCGGACTCTCAACCACTGCGCCACCAGGGAAGCCCACAAAAGGTATTTTTAACAGGCCTGTGTCTCCCAGCTTATCTCTGTATGGGTCTCTTCTCACAATAGTGTTTACAGAAAAGAAGCGGCAGGGTATATAAAAAATGAAAGTTAGGGCTTGTTCTCCAAAGGCAGGGAGGACACAGTAGAACTGCAGTGCCAGTTCCTCATGGGCAGCATCAACAGTCGTGAGCGCTGCTACCACCCGGTAGACAGCAGAGGGCTTTGTAGTTTAGGACAGAAATGACAGGTGTTTGGGATGCAGCGTGTTCTCCTCTGCGTCTCATCATGGTCTGCAATACAACACCATGCTTCTGTTTGTATGTTTTCTCTTTTTAGGGAGCAAGAAAATTTTCTCCCAGATTAGACCAACAATTTTAAAAGGAATTATTGGCATTGAAACATAATGATGATGTGAATACTCCTTTGTGATAAGATGAGGCTTTGGAAGGAAATTCACTGCTGTTGCTTATTTCTTTTTTACCATTATTCGTCACCACACTGTTCAACATGGCCTCAGAACATCATTCTTAGGCAGGAGAGCAGAGTGGTTACAAACACACACTCTAGACACTCTGGCTCCACTACTTACTGTGTGACTCTGTGCCCTTTTCCGCTCAGCTTCACTTTCTGTAAAATGGGCATAATGTACTCTCTGCCCCAGAGGGCTGTTGTAAGGATAATTATTGTAAGCGGTTCCTGGCTCACACAGTGGGTTCTATATAAGGGTTTGCTGTTATTATTACTATAAATATACAAACAAACTTTTCATGATATTCCTTGTGGTGAACTTAAATATATTTCATGTAGCAACCAGCATGTTAGTACTGGCTCTGGGGTCAGTTGGATGGCTCTGAACTCTGGTTTAGTACTTACTAGATGTGTGATCTTGGCCAAATTATTAACCTTTTTGTGCTTCAGTTTTCTTATCTGTAAAATGGGGACAAATAATGGTGATCCCCTCAAAGCATTGTGGTGAGGATTAAATGAGATAATACATGAAAAATAAGTCACAGAACCTCTCTGGGCCTCAGTTCCCTTAAATGCAAAGTGAGGATTTTCATGGAATTTAGCTTGTGGGGGTGTTTTAAAGATTAAATGAGGATTAGATATGGATAAGGTGCTTAGGACAATGCTTTGGATGTAGTAAGAACACAATACTCTTTAGTCATTGTTTTTGTTACATGATTACTACCCGCATTGCGTCATTATACTGTCACTACTACCATTTTTTTCAACGTGCATTGTACTTAAGATACAATGATAATAGTGACCCACTTATTCCAACTTGTCTCACTCAGTATTTCCTCATGAACTGGCAGTTTTCACCCCTCCCCCATTTTGGCCTGTTTATCCAGTCTGATTTTTTATTGACTCAATTATTACTTCCCTGAGTACTATCCACACAGGCCAAGTTAATGGCATGTTATTTGCTGAGTGAGGCTTTTTCCCCCATCTTGCCTCAGTTTGTGAATGGTCTCTTGAGTTCCCTCCTAACATAAAGAGTTCAGGTGTAATGTTATTAAAGCTCCCAGTGGGCTCCTGGTGTACCCCGGTTTTGTGACTATCACTGCTTTTCAACAGTTTCAGAATGTTATTAGCTTGAGGCCTTTGCTCAGGCAGGAAGAGTTAGCATTAATTAATTAACGCTTCCAATCTTAGCCTATTTGGAAACTTTGTATGTTTTACATTCGGTGGTGGCTGTCAGCACCTTTAAACTCTAACTCGTATAATTAATTTCTCAACTTCCTCAGGTCCTTTCTGGAAGCGGCAGAATGTAAAAAATGAATAATAGCTTAAATCTTCCTTGCATCATTCATTTATTCATTCACAATTTGAAACGTTTGTTGAGTGCCTACTGTATGCCAGGCATGTGGGAGGGAAATAGAGGTGAAAATGAGAAGGCCTGGGGGAAGAGCGAGATGTCATAGGAATGCCCAGACCCATATCTACAGTATAAAAAAGAATGAAAAATGAATAATAATGGTAATTAACCTTTATTGAGCTCTTAATATTGCCTGTGCATGCTTTATCTTATTTAGTCCTTGAGAACAACTATCATTATGCCCACTTTTTAGAGGTGGAAGCTGAGACTTGAGAGATCAAGCAACTTACTCAAGATCATGATGCTAGAAAGTGGCAGAACCACCATTGAAATCCGGGCCTGTTCAGATCAGAGCGAGTGATCTTAAACACTACACTTTGCTGCCTCTCCAGTGGAGCTGAGGCCTCAAAATCAAGGACCTCTGTTCTCATCCCTAAGGGAAAATGAGCTGCTGAGAGGTCTTGCTAGTTCCTATGTCTCCCTAGTGAGAGGACAGCCACATCAGATGTAGAAGAATAAGATCCTGCTGCCTCTTCATTTACGTACTTGCCAGAGGCTTGTGAGTAAAACAGAGCCATCCGATGACTTTGCTGCTTGGGACTGGTGCTTCCTGGCCCAGCTGCGCTATGTAAAACAGAACGTTGATGGTAAGAATAATAACAGCCAGTAATTATTTGGCACTAACTAGACTCTATTCTAAATATTAATTTATTTAATCATCACAGTAACAAATGCTAGTCTTAGTTTGCTTTTCTCAGAAGCATACACTGAGACTAGTATTTTAGTATCAGTAGTTTATTTGAGAGGTGAAGAAACCCCAGTAGGGAAATGGGAAGTGAGATGGGAAAGGGCAGGCATATAATAAAAGGTGGACAACTGGAGCTTCATGCCCCTGGGGGCTCTGTGAACTGGCAGAAATGTGTGCCTAAGAATTACCTCACCAGAGGGCAAAGGGTCTGGGGTACTCACACATCAACTCGTGTGTGTCTTGGACTGGTTAAGGACCTCTCCCGGGGAATATTAATTCTCTGGAACTTCTGCCTTCGTGTGGCAGAGGCAGAATGACTTTGGCTGCCAGGGAAAGCCCTTAGGCGGTTGAAGTTCTGGCTGCCTGCCCCACACTGGCACACTGGCACACTGGCAAGGCCCAAGAGCATGAGGGGAGTGCACTGATAGCTCTGCTGTAGTCCTTGCACCAACCCTGAGGAATCAGAGGTACAGAGGATAAGTGACTTGCCCAGGGTCTCATGACTTAGTTGTGTTACGGGTTGAATTGTGTCCCCACCTCTGCCACTCCAATTCATATGATGAAGAACTAACCCCCAGTACTACAGACTTTGACCTTATTTGAAAATAGAGTCATTGCACATGTAATCAGTTAAGATGAGGTCATTAGAGTAGGACTTAATCCAATATGACTGTTGTCCTTTTGAGAAGGGGAAATTTGGACACCAAAGTATGCATACAGGGAGAGTGCCAAGTGAAGAAGAAGGCAGAGGTCAGGGCGGTGCTTCTACAAGCCAAGGAATGCCAAAGATCGCCAGCAGAACACCAGAGCCTGGGTGAGAGGCATGGAACAGATTCTCTCTCACAGCCCTCAGAAGGATCTAATCTTGCCCACATCTTGCTCAGACCTGCAGCTTCCAGAACTATGAGACAATAAATTTCTGTTGTTTAAGGCACCTGGTTTGTGGTACTTTGACAGGGCGGCCCTTGCAAAATAATATGTGTCAGTTGTTACTTGTTGGTTATGATTTCCAGCCCCAATCCGTGGGTGCAATGAGCATGGATGGTGTAGGGAGAGAGGGAGGAGGAGGATGGGAGCTAGCAAGCACTGTCAGGATGTTATAGTCCTTGCTGGTCTCTTCCCACTTCTCCTCCTTCTCAACCCCCAGACATTTATTAAGTGTGCTGAGCTCTTTACATGCATTGCTCCATTTAATCTCCACACAGCCTGAACCAGAAGGTAATATCGGTATCTCTGTTTTACAGACAAGGTGGCTGTAGATTCAGAGAGGTTAAGTAGCTTGCCTAAGGCCACAGAGTAGGTCATTGTTGAGCCAAGATGCAAACTCAGGTTGTCTGACTCCTGCTATGCCACCCTCTACTGTTGCAGCAGCCAGACTGACTCATGTCCAAAGAACAGACATCTGTTTTAGAGCCATCTTAGGGACCAAAGTTGTTGCAGGGGAGACCTGACGTACAGGGATGGAAAGAGTCTCTCAAAGAGAAACACTGAGCGACAGAGTATTAATCGGCACCAGAGCACAAAGTCCTGTATGGATTATTTGAATATTATCTTTTATTTTAGGTACTTAAAGATGTTCTCCTTTTTAATGTTTGTAAGGATCCATGGAGAGAATTTTGTTCCTATCCCAAAGGTGTCCTATGAACACTTTCAGTATGGAGTTAGAGTAACTGAGGACATGATTCTGCAGAACTGCACTTGTTCCCTGCCACTGCCTGGCCCCTCTCCCTGCTTCACTGTTAATACTGCAAGGAATTTGGTTCTTCTGCTTTGTCAATTTTTTCAGCCAGAAAAATGTTCTGCCATGTGTCTTTTGTTCTTTTTCTGAAGCGGCTGGGAAGTTATAATTTACTGGCATGTAGAGAAAAGTGGATTTTCTTGTTGCAATTCCATTTCCCCCCTCCTTTGGGATTCTTGGGAAAACCTGATTAAAATGTCAGCCAGAAGAATGGCTGGTGATTCTTTAAAAGGACTGATTAAACCAGGATGACCCACAGCACCAACAGGAGAAGAAAACCCTGTGGGGACCTGAGCATATAACTTTTTAGTTATTCGAGTATAGCAAAAAAAGTCAGAAAGAAAATAATAAGAAGCTTTGATGGAGAGAAGGGGTGATAATAAAATTGTTATTAACAATGGTAATAATAAATGTCACTTGAGTAATTTCTGTCCTTGGCCCTGTACTATGCCCTTGTCTGTATTGTCTCTAACATCCAAGTTCTTGGAGGTAGGTGGGATTGCCTCTGTTCCCTATAGAGTGTTAAGTCATGTGCCTGTGGTCATACAGCCAGGGCCTGTCTCCTGGGGCCTGACAGTCATACTGAGGGAGGGTCTAAAGACCTTTAATGGGAGATTGTCACTCCCAGGATGGGGCTGCACCGTGCTTGCAGAATTGATTCCTTCTACCTGGGATTTAAACACTAACTCCTTCCCTGCTTTTCTGGGACCCACGCTTTTTGCCCTGATCATGTACCTGCTTTCAGAATTTCTTGCTAATTGTTTCCAGTTTAAAATTCTCCCTTTGGAGAAAAGCTAATCACAAATACATGCATAGAATCATCTAGTTCTGTAAAAGAGGAAGAATTTGTTGACTTAACTGCAGTGTTTTAATTTTGTGTTTTCTGAGAATTGGATTCTACATGCTAAACAATCTAAAGAGGGAACATTAAAGTGGGACTGAGACCTGTGGCCTGGTTCCCTCTGAGGTTATTTGTGGCCCCCACCATACCCTATGGCTGCATTGTGGACGGGATGCCGACAGAGGGACAGAACTGTTGTCCAGTTGATTTTGGCCAGGCTTATCTAGAGCCTGACCCCACTAGCTTCTCCATTTCTTTCTCCTATTATTCAGGGCCCAGTCCAGTTAAGCCACACAGATATCGTTCCTCCAGTGCCAAAGCTGCTCATTGTTTTTATGGTACGAAAAACCATATTACGTTACTCTTTAATTATTTTATTTTATAGTAATAGTCTTGTCTGCCCAATAGATTGTGAGCTTCATGTGAGTATGAAGGGATCTCTCTTTACTGTCCTGCCTTCCCTCATTCCCCTGGCCCCCAGTCTTCACCTCTGCACTGATCATAATGCCAGGCATGTAGAAAGCACTCAGAATCTACTATTGAATGACTATTAACACTTTTTCTTTTAGAGTGTCAGTTTCTGTAATAAAGCATATGTTCTGTAGAATGAAGAACCACTCCATTATAAGGGTGCGAGTTGGTGTGGGCAGCATGAAAGGTAAAATGTCAGGAAAAGAAACAGTGATGCTATAGACCACTATTCAGCCCAGTGTTGGGGAATTCCCTTTAAAAATCCCTTGAGATATCCCTGCCCTGGCAGGGAGTGCCGAACAGTGGTAATTATTGATGCCTGTTCTTAGTTGTGGTCCATCTGGGAGCTCCTTTCCAAAATAGACTACATATTGGCAACAGGGAGGAGAATGTGTATTACTGAAAAATCACAAGCTCAAAACTTCTTTGTTTATAAAGGAGGTATTTCTATAAAAGGAGTGGGATCGATCTGCCCCTCCATCTTGGATGAAATAAAATGTTGTAATTGGATATTCCCATGGGTCCCCGATCTCTGTGCTGAGGAAAGTGTAAGCAGGGATGAAACACCTCTGCTCTGAAGAGTTTCCAGGTCAGCTTCAGAATTTTCTCTTCATGGAGCAGAGGACCACTCTTGTTGCCATCACCCAGTTACCTGTAGGACCCCTGGACTATTCACACAACTGAAGAATCACATCTTCTAGCAGAGGGCAGAGGTAGTGCAGGAAATATCTGGATCTTACTTTAGCCCACATTTAAAAGAGTCTAAAGCATGGGTCTCTACCTCTTGGATCCTGCAATTTTCTCATCTCTGTAAAAAATATAATCAGGGCTTCCCTGGTGGCGCAGTGGTTGAGAGTCCGCCTGCCGATGCAGGGGACACGGGTTTGTGCCCTGGTCTGGGAGGATCCCACGTGCTGCGGAGCGGCTGTGCCCGTGGGCCATGGCCGCTGAGCCTGCACGTCCGGAGCCTGTTGCTTCGCAATGGGAAAGGCCACAGCAGTGAGAGGCCTGCGTACCGCAGAAAAAAAAAAAAAAAAAAAAAAAATATATATATATATATATATAATCAAAGTATTTTCTTCCCTGGAGGGAAGACATCACTAAATTGTGTGGACCGTAGAACAGGCATTCTTTTTTTTTTTTGGTCTTCCCACACATGATTTCCACCTTCTTATCATACAGAAATCAAGAGACTATAGAAAAACATCTCAACTATCAGTCGACTATTTGCTTCTTCTTTTTAATCCTCCCATGTTTTTGTTTAAAAATCTACCCCAGGGGCTTTCCTGGTGGCGCAGTGGTTAAGAATCTTGCCTGCCAATGCATGGGACATGGGTTTGAGCCCTGGTCTGGGAAGATCCCAAGTGCTACAGAGCAACTAAGCCCATGCGCCACAAGTACTGAGCCTGCGCTCTAGAGCCCTGAGCCACAACTATTGAAGCATGCCCTAGAGCCCATGCTCCACAGCAAGAGAAGCCACTGCAATGAGAAGCCCACACACCACAACGAAGAGTAGCCCCCGCTCTCCGCAACTAGAGAAAGCCTGCGCACAGCAACAAAGACCCAACGCAGCCCAAAAAAAAAAAAAAAAAAAAAAATACCCCAAAGGGAAGAATTGAACTGATTTTAAGCAGATTTTTTTAATGCAAAAATATACATAAAGGAGCAAAGGGCAAGAATTTAAATTACATGAAATGATTAATTTTTTTCAGATAATACAGTTATTTGATAACACTATCTTATCTTGATATTTCTCATTTGCAGTTAGATGTATGCCACTTTTTTTTGTATTCAGGAGAAAATGTTACCAAACAGACTCATGGGGTTTAAAAGATTTACATTAAAAATGAAACAAAATGAAAGAAAACAAAAAACCCCAAACTACTGGTGTTTAATTCACTAGGCATAGGGGACTGGAAATATGACCCTGGTTTATTAAGCATCTTTGTGGGGATTCACAGCTCATTACCTCCTGAGGTATATCACTTCATCTACGAACAGATCTGTGGGAAGTTTTTCTTTTTTTCTTTCTTTTTTTTGGTTGAGCCATGCAGCTTGTGGGTCTTAGTTCCCCGACCAGGGATTGAACCTGGGCCATCGGCAGTGAAAGCGCGGAGTCCTAACTACTGGACCGCCAAAGAATTCCCATGTAGGAAGTTGTTTGTGTTGAACAAAAATCAATTCAGGACTTCCCTGGTGGCGCAGTGGTTAAGAATCTGCCTGCCAGTGCAGGGGACATAGTTTAAGCCCTGGTCCGGGAAGATCCCACATGCGGTGGAGCAACGAACCCCGTGTGCCACAACTGCTGAGCCCATGTGCCACAACTGCTGAAGCTTGTGCGACTAGAGCCTGTGCTCCGCAACAAGAGAAGCCACCGCAGTGGGAAGCCCGCGCACTGCAGCTAAGAGTAACTCTCGCTCACCGCAACTAGAGAAAGTCTGTGCACAGCAACGAAGACCCAACGCAGCCAAAAAATCAATTCAAATATATTTATTGAGTGCATACCATGTTCCAGATAGTAGATATTGTTTATGTTCTGTGGATACAGCAGTGAACAAAATAGACAAACCCCTGTGCTCTTGAAGCTTGCTTTCTGTGGGAGGGTGAGAGCAAATAAAAGCATGTAGAACGAAGAGTATGACAGGAGATAAGAAAGGAAGATAGTGCAACGGTGGGCACTTGCAATTTTTTTTCTTTTTTCAGCTGCGTTGGGTTTCATTGCTGTGCATGGGCTTTTTCTAGTTGCGGCGAGCGGGGGCTACTCTTCGTTGCGGTGCGTGGCCTTCTCATTGCGGTGGCTTCTCTTGTTGTGGAGCACAGCTTCACTAGTTGTTGCATGTGGGCTCAGTAGTTGTGGCTCACAGGCTCTAGAGTGCAGACTCAGTAGTTGTGGCACATGGGCTTAGTTGCTCCGCGGCATATGGGATCTTCCCGGACGAGGGCTTAAACCCGTGTCCCCTGGATTGGCAGGCAGATTCTTAACCACTGAGCCACCAGGGAAGTCCCTAGGCACTTGCAGTTTTAACTAGGTTGGTCAGGAATGGTCTCACTGACAAGTGACTTTCAGTTGAAGTCGTGAGTGAGCCATATGAGTATCTGGGGGAAGAATATTTCAGGCAATAGAAACATAAGTGCAAAGACCCTGAGGTAGAGGTGTGCTTGGTGTGTTCATGGAGTAGTAAGGAGACCAGTGTGTTTGGAATGGGGAATACAAAGGGGAGAGTGGTGGAATATGAGAGAAAAAGAATGAGAGCCAGGTCATGTGGGGCCTTGTGAGCCATTGTAAGGACACTGGATTTTACTCTAAATAAGATGGGGAGTCATTGGAGAGGGTTGAGCTAGGGACTAATATGATCTGACTTAGGTTTTAAAAGATTTGCTCTGCAAATAGACTATACAGAGAAAATGGTGGACTTAGGGAGAGCAGTTAGGAGGCTGTTGCCATAGTTCAGACCAGAGATGATGGTGTTTTGGGTGAGGGGAGGTGTGAAAGTGATTGGGTTCTGGATATATTTTGAATAGTGCTCTTCAAGTCTCACCTGCTGATCCTAGCATTATCCTCTGGAGCTTATTTAACACATGTCATCCTCCTTCATATATTCAGACTAAAATAAAATAGGACAAATCTTTCCTTTGACGCTCCCCATAGGCAAGCATTCTAATATGTGTGATGTGTATCCTTCTGCTTGTATGAGTTCTTACAAATCAGCCATTGTTCTTTTGTTATAGAGTTTTAATTTAAATAGATGGCATTGTGGTACAGATCACATTTCGTTTCTTCCTATATTTTAAAGATATATCTGTGTTGCTGAATGTACCAAGAGTTTGCTGTTTCTGGCTGAAGTGACTTCTTCAAATGAGACAACTGAACTGTGAGAAGACTATGTTAAATTAATAGCTCAATTCCCTGAGTTTTTTCCACTCCATTCCAAACCTGCCCACTTCTTCCAACTGTCCCCAGATAACATGGCTTTGAGCTTCTCATGGCTTGGCCACTCTTCTCTGAGTCTCCCATGATGTATCTCTGCTCACAGACCTGGGCTTTTGAGAGCAGCATCTATGCCTGGAAACTCCATGCTGTTTGTCAGATGTGGAAACGAGGTTTTGTAGCTGAGAAATGGGTGTAAGGACTTTGGGGCTAAGAAAATAGAAGCCACAGGACAAAGTGAGCCCCCAGATTCCACATGCGCCCAGGGCAGACCCTTGCCTCAGTTTTCATGGGCACGGTAGGGTAGCGGTTAAGAACTTAGGCTCTTGGATCATGTACATGTAGGTTTGCCTTTAGTTCTTCCTCCTACTGGTTGTGTGATGTTGGACTGATTGCCTAGCCATTCTGAGCTGCACTGTCCCCATCTATAAAATGGTAATAACCATAACACTAATTTCAAAAGGATGTTATTAGTATTAGATATAATACTCTATATACCTTTTGGTATAAAGCCTGACACAGAGTAGGTCCTTGGTAAATATTGGCTATAATTTTAAGCATAAATTCATACAAACCCACATTATCACAGAAATTGAAATATGGGTGTTCATTTCCATTGCAAAAGATAATAAAAGAATTCTCTTTAATAGCAGTTTCTCTAGCGCACTTGTGATGTGCTTTAAGTGACCAAAATTGGGTTTACCTATTGCTTTACAGCAGTATAGACTATATAAAGGTTGGTTTACCTGTATGATGATAGTGAGGGAGATGTACTATATGACAGTAAGAGCCGAGCTGAATGTTTCCTGGCAAATGCAGACACGATGATGTTATTGTGGGTTCTCTCTTTCTCTGTCTGCCTGGCTGTCTGTCTCTCAGACTCTGTACAATTGTAGAACCAGCAGTGGGATATACTTTTTAAAAAATCTTGAGGATGACACTATACTTTCAGAAGTGATGTGCCCTATTTTTTTCCCGGTGAAAACCTATAATAATGAAAATACAGAAGAGGATTTGAAGACACAAAGGGTTTAGTATCACTGAAATCACAAGATGAGAAGGCAGTCCAGAGGTCATCAAATATTCCCTTCTCTTTCCACAGGTGACACTGAGGATTATAGAGGTGGGGTGACTTGGTCAAGCTCACCCAGCTTATACATGGCACCGCAGGGGCTCAGTTTTCCTGTCCAGTATTCTTTCTTCTACTCATGGTTCCTCGTAAGGGTTGGATTTAAATCACTCGTTTTGAGGGTATTTTGTCTTGAAAACTCAGGGAATGGAATTTGTACCTTCCCATGGTAATTATCCCAGTAAGAAAGTTTTTCCTTAAACACAGTCCAACTGCCTCTTAGAGCAATTTAAATATCCACACTCAGGCCTGCTATAGAACTATCATGATACCATTACATTTGGATATGGTCAAGAGAAAAAACACATTGTAGGCAATACACATTTAGTGTGCTTTTTCCTCCTTTTGCCCCCAGCTCAGGCTTCTCAAAGGCTCTTCCTTACTTTCTTCCCTCCTGTATTTAATGTCTCTCCCACTGGAATATGAGCATTATGAGGAACAGGGTCTTTATCTGTTTCATTCCCTGTTGTATAAATAGTGCCTGGTACAAAATAAGTACCAAGTGGATGTTTGCTGAGGGACTAGTAAATTTATTGAGTACCTACTATGTGCCAGGCACTCTTCTTGGCACACTGGATGTATAGCCTCCCTTGGTACCAAGAGTAGGGAAGAGGAGAGAGAAAACTATCTGTCTCTGATAGAGAAGCAAGGTTTAGATTCATTTTTTTTGTCCTTGGCAAACTCAGAGGAAATCTTTTGATTAAAGAGCAAGCAGCTTCTTTCTGACCCTCACATCATGACAGCATGTCACTCCCTGCCTTACCACACTACCACAGGTCACACACGTGTCTGCATGCACACACACTTGTGGGTCAGTTTGATGTGATTTAAGTAGCACCTAAATTATCACGTATCTCCCTAATTATGTTTCTCACACCCTTGCATGGTACCTAAAATCCCCACTATTGAACGATTCTCTTGGTTAAGAAACATCTATAATAGACCCATTATTTTAAATGATAAAAATTTTATCAAGAGACACCAAACATTAACCATTAGCAATACCAATACCTTTACGTGAATTACTTTCTTAGGTTAGTTATTGAGAAGAGCAGAACCAATGGGAAATGAGCATAAATAGTTACGTTCTATTGAGGAAAGAGAAGAGGGGGCTGGGTATATTCTAGAACACTGCTACTCAAAGTGTAGTCTGGGGACTGCTCCTGGTCTACCACCATGAGATTAGTAGCTTGCAGGATCACTAAGCACTCTTTTTTAGTTAAGCTGATTTTTTTCTTTGTCTTTTTTTTTTTTTTTGATATCAAGACTTTTCTGATTGAAGGAAGCAAGAAATTAATTCACATTCAAGTGCAAACCTCTTATTTTGTCATTGTCTGCTAACAAGCTGATGGACCAGCTATATTGAGTAGCACTGATCTAGAAGATGGGCTACTGTCTGGGTAAGTAGCCCTAGTGAAGCATTGTGAGAAAATCCCAGGGCTTACAGGGGCAACATGAAGATTCTGTTCTCTGGAGCCGGACAGCAAGGATAGAGGAGATCAGTTTTGCTTATTACTTCACAGCTTTGCCTAAGCATCAGGTTTGACTTAAGTTTTATTTTGTTTTTTCCAGCATCTTGGCAAATATATGCTAGGGGGACATAACACATTTTGTTTGTTGAGCATCAGTATGGTGCAGTGGAAAGAACAAAGAGTCAAAATAGAAAAAAGTTCAAGTCTGTGGTTCTCCACTTATATCAGCTTGGTGACTGTGGGCAAAATTCTTAAATTTCCTGTTTTGTCTTTTATAAGAATTGGAATGACAGGAGCTACCATGTAAGTTTTATTATTATAAGCATTAAGTGTGGTAACACCCCTAAAAGCAAGAGTTTTAGGCATACGAATACTTTTTTGAATAAATGAACTGAGTGGTATTTCCCATGCTCTATCTCATTTACTCCCCTCAACAACTCTATAATGTAGGAGCTGTTATAAGCCCATTTTGTAGATGAGGAAACAGAGGCTTAAAATCATAAAGCCTAAGAAAAGTTAAATAATTTACCTAAAGTTGAGACTGGAGCCAGGATGACTCATAGATCAAAAGAATGGCTCTAGATAGAGCAGCACCCACAATTTTCTTGAAGGCATCTTTGTTATATCTGATACTAATCACTTGGCTGTGTGGGCAGTGACTTGATAAAGGAAGATGAACTGAGTCATTGAGCCTCCAAGTTACTGTCTCGACTTTATAGACTATCAAAATGATTTGGGTGAGGAAATTCTACCAAATACTTTAATATGGAAAAAAAAAGAAAAATAAAAAAGGTGAGAACAGCATGAGGGAACAGCATGGGACTACTCATGTAATAGAAATGTAATGTATTTGCCCTTTTTCTCTTCCTTTGCAGCGAAATGTGTGATTACTTGAAGCAAGTTGGTAGAATAAATGATTACACCTAGAGATTGTGCTCTGGAAATGGGTTGATTATCTGTGAATGTTATTTTACATTCTCAGATTCATCAAAAATCAACTCAAGGTACCTTGAAAAGAATGAGTAGGTAATGGGCAGCTAAAATTGATGGATTGGAAGCCTGGAGAAAATGTGCACTCTTGGGGACATTTGCAATTACCTCCTAAGTTCTGTATAATTTAAACAAACTATCTCTAACTCACTTTATAGGTCAAACTTCATTTTTAACCTCCTGTGAAATGAAAATTAACCTTGAGGTAAATTCGTAGAATTTCCTAAGTAGAAATGAGAGTCCTAGCAGACATTAATAAATGTTCTCAGGAAAAAAGGTTACGTAGTTAAAAAGTTTTGAAGCCACTGGGTTCAGCAGATGTTCATAGATTTCTTTAGTGCAGGACTTAGAGCCTCTAAGTGCTAATATGGACTGTTAAGCCTCTCAGAGGGCTGCAAATAGCATAAAATTATTTGACCATGCAAACTGCACCCCCCTATGTATTTTGTTCCCCTGAACAATTTTTAACATCTTGTGGGGTTAGTGTCCCCAGGAACATACTTTGAGAAATATTGATCTTCTCTAGCCCTCCTCATTTCATAGTTCAAGAAATCACGTTTCACAGTTATGTACCTTATATTTAATGTCTTAGTTTTGTGTCTGCTTATGAGGTGTGACTATAAAGTAATGTGATTATAATTTTGTGATCACAGAAATATTGCTTGGAGATGAGTGTTATCTTCCAAATAGAACCCTTGAGTGTGTTTACCCTTGAGTGTCTTGATGATGGTGGCTTCATTCAAAACAGTTTCAGAGCTTCTCTTTTGGATATTGCTGCACTCATGTTACCAGACCTGCTCACAAGGCGATCAGCCTCAGGACTGCAGAGCAACAACTGACTGGTATTCTTGTGGTGGAAAGAGCACTGGATTAAGGCATCAACGAAATTTTGGTTCCTTTAGTCTCCACTTGACCATTAACATGTTGAATAACATTATCTCTTAAACTCTCAGAGCCGGTTTCTTCATCTGTAAATCTGGTCACTAGAATAGCTACCTCATGGGGACCTTGTCAGGATTAAATGAGATAATGCTTGCAGAGATTCTTTATAGGGTAGATATTAATTGTGTAGGCTCTGGAAGTTGACTGCTTGAGTTAGATTCTCAGCTCTACTGTTTACTAGCTTTTTGGTCTTGGGAAAATTATTTTAATTATTTAAGAATTTCTACCTTATAGGGTTGTGTGGACTAATAAAGTAATATATGTATAGTACTTAGTCCAGTGCCTGACACATAATAAATGTCCTATAAATGCTAGATGTTATTAATCTAAACTGTAAAGAATTAGGTAGATTTGAAAGTGCTTCCTTTTCAGGGGAACTCTTGATTTTGTTAGGAGTGAATTGGTGGGAAAGCAAGGTAAGGAAAAGATAATTAGAGGATAAGATTTGAGAATGATAGCTTGGGTAAGAAAAAAATTACGTATTATATTGACTAGTCCTGGCTCAGAATGACCACAGTTTGTGTATTAGTTGTCTCTTGTTGTGTAATAATATTGTCACAAGCTTAGCAGCTTAAAACAACCCACACTTATTATCTTAAAATTTCTGTGTGTCAGGAGTCTGGGCACGGCTTAGTTGGCTCCTCTGTAAGGTTGCAGACTGTTAGCCAGCGTTGGGATCTCATCTGATTGCTTGGCTGGGAAGGGTTTGCTTCCAAGCTCACATGGTGGTTGGCAGCATTCAGTTCCTTCCAGGATGTTGGCTCAGGCCTTCAATTTCTGGCTGTCTGTCGGTTTTAGGCCACTCTCAGCTCCTTGTTACATGGACTTTCTCAACGTGATGACTTGCTTCCTCAAAGCCAGCAAGGGAGAGCGTGTCTCCTCGCAGATGGGTTACAATCTTAGGTAATATTCTCATGGACATGTAGTTAGGTATATCCTGCTCCCTTTGCCATATTCTATTGCTAGGGACGAGTCACAGACCCTGCCCACGTTGAGAGGATGGGATCACACTAGGGCATGAACACCAGGAGGCAGAGGTCATGGGGCACCCTAGAATCTGCCTGTTGCAGATTGCTTCCAAAAATCAGGCCCAACTTAAAAGGATGAAGATCTTGAGAAAGTGCCCCTGAAACACAATGTTAAAAGATGACATTTTGGGAACAAAAGCAGTATGGTTGGAATATGTATAGTCTCCCAAGATGATCATTTTGAAAGGACAATACCTATTTCAACCAGAATTTACATCTGGTAATGCTGTTAGAAGCCGGTTATATTATTTCATGGTCAAACTTCATCAGTTCCAAAACTAAAAGGATTTTCCTTATAACCTGCATTTTTTCGTATACTTTATATAACCCTTTGGTATTCTACTTTGCATGGACTTTCCCCTAAAGACCTGTTCAGGCTGACAGATAGGTTGACTGAAGTTACTTTTATTATGCAGCAAATCTTAGATATGACCTGTTATTACCTACAGAGGTCTAAAAATATAAATCTGCCTTTCTCAAAATTTTCTTGATTTTATGTGTTCAAGACTCAGAATTTAGCACATAACGGCACAAGTTGTTGCTTCTGTTTGGCTGTATAGGCCTGTGGGAGTTTGTGTTCAATAGCTCCAACAGTCTTTATTATAATTAGATACTATCATCAGGATTTTATTATTGAACGTCACGACATGGGAGAAGCATTGTGTAGAACTATGTCATACTCATCTATGTGATAATCACCTTAAGGGAGAATCACACACAAGCATCATAAAGAAACTGAGACTTAGTAAATACCTTTCTGAAAACACTGTTGGGGCAAAAGGTCATCTTAACTTTCCGGTATAAGGAAGCTATAAAATCAACAAATCATAGGGTATAAAAATCTCTTAATTTAGTGTGATGAAGACAGATTTTAGGTTGTGCTTGAACAAGGGAATATGAGTTTACAGCCAACCACTTGAAAAATGGAAGTGAGCAGGAAGGGCCTTGGTTAGTTTCTGCTCCACAGAAATCACAGCAAGCCAATAGTAAACACATTTGGATGCTGCGATTGCTCCCTGGAAGAAAATCTTCTGGAAGATTTTTCAAAACTCTGATCCATTACCCAGAATTTTCCAGTCACGTTATTGATTCATTATTTTCACTTCATTTGAATCATTATTCATCAATGACTGGTTTCTGGTTGAGGTCTGCTGAGAATAAAATCAGCAGAATGTTTCTACTTGAAGTTCATTTTTCTTTGGATGTTTTTGATAGTAACAGTAGGACATGGAGTGGTTTTGTCACAGGCCAGTATATGTACGTACTAAAATCTGATATACTCATCATTGAAACTTTGGGTCAAGGTAGAGCATGCTGGCTGTATAAGTAAATTCAAGGTTTCTTATACATATTATTATTTTGGCAAATTAATAATCTTAGGATCATACTTAAAAATCACATTCCTGGAATGAATCAGCTCACGATCCCAAAAAAGAAAAACTAACCATAATTATGACAACAGTACTGAACAACAAAAGATCTCATCCTCACATTAGATTTTAGTCTAAGGTCTGCCGTATCTGTGACATTGGGCGGTTTACTTAACCCAAGACTTGGATATTATATAAAGGGCTTTTGAGATCTAGAATCCCATAATCCTAGAGAGATAGAGTGGCAGCAACCCTTTACAAAGAGAGTGTTAAACTTCTAACCTCTGATCGTCCAGTATTTTCAAGGCATAGCAGAGGTCACTTTGTGCTGACTCCTATTAGCAGGAGTGAGAGAGGAAGTACAGAGGTGATAAAAGGATGAAAAGCGAGTCCCAAACTGTCAAAGGGAAAGTGTTACTGATCAGTTCGGCCACATGTATTGAGCATTTTCAAGTACATAGCACAGTGCCAGATATTGCAGAGGGTACATAGAAGATTAAGTCATACTCACTGCTTTAAAATGCTTACAAGACAGAGGAAAACTAAATGTTGATAAGTAAATAAAATAAGTGAAGGCAAGGCAAGGTATAAGTAATGTCACAAGAAATAGACCAGGTGTCATGTCTAGTTTGGAGGGGGTGGGCCCATAAAAGCTTTCATTGAAAGATGACATTTGAAATGGACCTTAAAGGGTGGAGAGGAGTTTGCCTGATAAAAATGGAGGGAAGGAAGCTCTGGGTAGAGGGAGATGCATAAACTACAGTTTGGAGAAGGGAAGATGTGGGCTTTGGGGATAAAATTGAACAGTCCATTTTGTTGGCCAGTGGGCAGTTGTGTTGAAAGAGTAGGCAATGGGCTCATGACTTTATCAACAACAAAATTATGAAAGCCTAGATGGGTTACGTGTTTGGGCATTCTGGCTTATGCAACATGCTGGCCTTCTGCGACAGACTCATTTTTATCTTTATGTCAGTAGAATGCATTTTAAGGATACGAATGTCATTCCAGCAATATCCTGTCTTTTGCACTGACCTAGTGTAGTTACACAACATTTATCTGTGTAATGCAGTGCTTTCTATAACATCATTAGAGAAATAGCTAACATCTTCATTATTCAACAACCTCAAGCACCATCCAACATTCATTTTGTCAGGAGCTTGAAAAAATCTTTAAGGCTTCTATGTGGAGAAAACCACTCTCTATTTAGTGTGTCCTCTTGAACATGAAAATAGTCTGGTTCTTGAAGGGACCATTTCCAAACCTGGCTAAAAAATGTTGTACCTCTTTTATTTTTATCACCTGGTGGCTATCACATTCACATTGCTTTTGGATATAACTATTCTTTAAATATTTGTCTTGCCTTCTTTTGGAGCACTTAAATTTTAAAAAATGTATTTATTTATTTTTTTTAGCATTACTGAATTCCGTGCTAGCTGCTTGTGTTATCAAAGACCATGTAAAGGCATGTAAGGAATAAGCTGCTCTTGTGCAATTTGCTTGTCTTTGTCAATTGCAGGCACAGCTCTCATGAATTATTTAAACTTATGTCCTGGAATGAGCCCAATAGTGCTTCAGGTATTCATAAAGAAGTCTCTCAAAGTTTCCCTGAAGGAATCACACTCTCAGTGGTAGTGAGTGAAGTGAAGTGGCAGCAGCAGTTGTAGGACTAAAGTAAAATTGGGCCCAAGTCCTGAACTGAGATTTGGGCATTTCTGTAATCTATGTCCATTGGTATCTAACATCAAAGCACTTTTACAAATGAAACAGACTGGTTAATGAGGTACGAGTAAAGCCCAAAGTAACAATGGCAGCAACGTTAGCAGCAAAAACATTTTCCATGCACATGCACATACACAATCAAAATATGTTTCAGAAACTAATCTGTGCTTTTACTATGTACAATGCACTGTGATTTCTTTACTGCCCACTTCATTCCATTCCATGCTCTTTCCAAGGAGGGACCAATCTAAATGTCTCTGGAGGCTCATTTTCTTTCTTTTTGGCTTAGTAGAGAGCTGGCTCATTAGCTCTGAGTCACTCATAGGAAGAACAGGGCAGTGCTCTGGAGTCTCCCTGTCACTTCCGGAAGGAGGAAGTCCCTGCAGTTACCTGTTGCCTCAGGATAAGTATGTGGGTCCCTCTCAACTGATTCGCTTGTGTACGCATCCAGTCTCGTCAACTCAATAGGATTATGAGAGCTTGGTGATCTTATCCACACTGCTTTTTCTCTACCTATCAGTCTTCTTCCTACAAATCCTACTTTGTATTTACTTTGCATGGTGCTAGGGATGTGTGTTGATGACCACATATCCCTAACTCCCAGAAAACTGAGAGACACATCAGAACTGGTGGGAGGGGGTGTTTTGAAAAAGCTTAATGGGTATCTCTGGCTTGTGCCCCACTCCTAGTGATGAGAGAAGCCTTGTTGTAAGCAATAGAACACTATTTGAAGTAGGAAGGAGACTTCTTCTACTCTGCAACCAGGTTGTTCTGGCCAGAGAATGTACATATGGTGTGGAATGGGAAAAACTGTGGGGGCCAGATGTAGGGGGGTGGTCAAAGTTCATAAGCAAAACTGGGGTTTTGGAAAAATTTCCCCATTTTCTCCCTCCAATTTAAGTGCTTTGGGAAGGTACCTTGAAAATATGTATGTCAACCCTGTACTACTGACATTGTGGGCTAGATAATTCTTTCTGTGGGCAGGGGGGGGGGCCTGTCCTGTGGATTGTAGGATGTTTAATATCATCCCTGGCCTCTATCCACCAGATACCATTTGCTCATACCCCTGCCTCCAAGTTGTGACAATCAAAACTGTCTCCAGACATTGCCAAATATTCCCTGGGGGCCAAAGTCATCCTTAGTTGAGAATCACTGCTTTAGATGAACCCTAAACATCATTAATGCTTTCCTGTATTCATATCATGTTAATTTTTTTTGTACAAGGGTGAAAACACTTCTACCCTGAACACAATAACATTTAATAGTATTCCTACTTATTTTTGACATATGTGGATATTACATTTTCATATATAGATGTTCAACATATTTTTATAGTGGCCATTAAAAATGCTTTAGACTACTACTCAGTATAGTAGTAAGCATAACTATTCCCCCCTCCCTTTCTTTGATCTGTAGGGTCACCAGGGAGACTACAATTAGAAAAACTTACTAGGTAATGAAAAATGGAGGTTCTACTAGATATTGATTAAAGAGCAATGTGTCAACAGTAAGTCCCGTGGTTAACTCTATAACTTAATAAATAAGCGTCAATAAAATGTATTAAGAAGTCTTAGGAGTTTCCAAGGTTTATAATGAGTTCACAGTGAGCCCTTTTCAGAAATGAATTACAGAAAAGTTCATTGGTATCATTCAGGCCACACTGTTAGCTTGCCCCACTGCTTGTCCTGTTCTTGGCTAGCTCTCTGTTTCTTCCTCTCAAACTGTGTGTGCTAGGAAATGAAAAATACTTGAACCTAAACAAAACATAAGGAAGGAAAGGGAAGCAACTGGGAAAATAATAATAATCACACAACACATTCCCAACCTTTTGGGTTCTCTGGTCTTTTGAATAATCCCTCCTATGGTGCTTCTCCTGTAGCAGAGTGGTTGCGGGCTGACTGGGAGAGGGTGTTTGCCCGCCTTAGGAGAAGCCCAGAATCACTCAGAGAGAATGGAATGTCTTTTGTATCCAAGAAACAAACAGCCTTGCAGCGTTTAATATCTACAGCGAGGTGAAGGTTACCAGAGAAAGCTGAGAAAATACTGTAGGAATTGCCTGTGGAACCTCAATTATCAAGGCTGTATGGTTTACAGAAAAAGGAGCTAATTGTTTTTTGAGCAGAGCTATTTTTCTTTCTTTCATTTTTCCTTCTTCATTGTCTTTTATTTGCACTCAGTTTTTCTTGCCCCTTTGCTCTATGGAACATGTACATGCATGTGTGTCCACATACACATAGGCATACACACACAGACATATGCACACACAATGACATTTCTGCTGGACCTGTTTCCTTTCCTGAAAGCTATCAAAATGGAAGGGGGACTGAGCTTTGTACAAGTTCTCTCAGCTTGGGATGAGCGCTAACTATCAAATATCTCTTTGCCTACATTTTGCTTACTTTTGATATCTGTTACAAAAGAGAGCAGGAATTTGAAAATGTATATCAAAAAAGTTTTTTAAAAAGAAGGCTTTCTATAGGAATCACTTTCTTCCATTATGAGAATATTATGTACTTATCCTAGGAAAATTTGGATTTAAACAAAAGAGAGTGGAAAGGAGAAAGGGGAAAATGGAAAAGGGAAGAGAGAGAGAAGACAGACAGACAGAGGCAGAGAGAAAGATAGAGACAGAAATACCTGTGTATATTCCTACCACTCAAAGGTGGCCATCAATAGGCTTCTGATCAACATTATATAAAACCCAGTACAGTGTTTTGCAGTTGCTGCTTGTAAGATCCATGAATAAGGAAGAAGGCCAGCCTGCATTTTTCTTTGTTCTCTTTTTATTCCTAGCAGAGCCTAGCACAAAGTAGGACCTCTGTAAATATTTGTTGAATGTTAATGATTTTAACTTTATTCTTCTGTTACTCAAAATACGTTGGTGAATGAAGATAACTGGCTAGGAGGAAGTGAAAACATGTGGGACCATAGAATGGTGCAAGCACTCGTTTTGGCTAAACTTCTCATTTTACACATGAGGGACATCAAGCTCAGAACACTTTAGGAACTTGCCCAAGGTCTGTCAGTGGCAGAACTAGAAGACAACCTAGTCCTGTACTTTCATAATTAATCTTTTATAATCTAAAATCCTTTCGACTGAGGTTGCTCAGAGAAGTCCAGAAATATTTGTTTATTTAAAAATTAATCTTTTTACCATAAACAAAATGAAAAGACAACCCACAGAATGGGAGAAAATATTTGTGAACGATGCGACCAACAAGGGATTAATTTCCAAAACATACAGATAGCTCATACAGCTCAATATCAAAAAAACAAACTACCCAATCAGAAAATGGACAGAAGACCTAAATAGACATTTCTCCAAAGAAGACATACAGTTGGCCACCAGACACACGAAAGGACACCCTACATCGCTAATTATTAGAGAAATGCAAATGAAAACCACAATGAGGTTTTCTCACACCTGTCAGAATGGCCATCATCAAAAAGTCTACAAATAATTTATGCTGGAGAGAGGGTGGAGAAACGGGAACCCTCCTACACTGTTGGTGGGAATGTAAATTGGTGCAGCCACTGTGGAGAACAGTATGGAGGTTCCTTAAAAAACGAAAAATAGAGTTACCATGTGATTCAGCAATCCTACTCCAGGGCATATATCCAGAGAAAACTCTAATTTGAAAAGGCACATGCACCCCAGTGTTCACTGCAGCACTGTTTACAATAGCCAGGACATGGAAGCAACCTAAATATCCATCGACAGATGAATGGATAAGGATGTGTATATATATATATATATATATATATATATATATATGATATATATATATCATATATATATACATGTGTATATATACACATATATATGAATATATACATACATACAATGAAATACTACTCAGCCATAAAAAAGAATGAAATAATATCATTGGCAGCAACATATATGGATCTGGAGATTATCATACTAAGTGAAGTAAATCAGAGAAAGACAAATATCATATGATAGCTCTTATATGTGGAATCTAAAAAAAAAATGATACAAATGAACTTATTTACAAAACAGAAACAGACTCACTCACAGACTTAGAGAATGAATTTATGGTGACCAGGGGGGAAGGGTGTAGTGGGAGGGATAGATTGGGAGTTTGGGATTGACATGTACACACTGCTATATTTAAAATGGATAACCAACAAGGACCTACAGTATAGCACAGGGAACTCTGCTCAATATTCTGTAATAACCTAAATGGGAAAAGAGTTTGAAAAAGAATAGGTACATGTATACGTATAACTGAATCACTTTGCTGTACACCTGAAACTAACACAACATTGTTAATCAGCTATACTCCAATATGAAATAGAAATTAAAAAAAAAACTAAATTCACATCTGATTAAATTTAAAAAAGAAAAAGAAAAGGTACATTCACCCCAACGTTCATTGCAGCGCTATTTATAATAACCAAGACATGGAAGCAACCTAAGTGTCCATCGATAGATGAATGGATAAAGAAGATACAATGAAATATTACACAGCCATTAAAAAGAATGAAATAATGCCATTTGCAGCAACATGGATTGACCTGGAGATTATCATACTAAGTGAAGTAAGAAAGAGAAAGACAAATACCCTGTGATATCACTTATATGTGGAATCTAAAAAAATGATACAAATGAATTTATTTATGAGACAGAAATAGACTCACAGACATAGAAAACAAACTTAGATTACCAAAGGGGAAAGAGGGGGATAAATTTAGAATTTGGGATTAACAGATACACACAATAATATATAAAATAGATAAACAACAAGGACCTACTGTATAGCACAGGGAAGTACATTCAATATCTTGTAATAACCTATTATGGGAAAGAATCTGAAAAAAATATATATAACTGAATCATTTTGCTGTACACCTGAAACATTGTAAATCAACTATACTTTGATAAAAAAAATTAGTCTTTTCAATTTAATCTTTTAGATGACTTTAACATTTAACTTTGAATTTCTCTTTATCATTGGTCTTAGCCCCGAGAGTGCATCCTATTCACTCCTGTGGACTTAAAAAATTTAGATGCCCAGGCCCCTATCCAGATTCAGAATGTCTAGGACTTGGGCACTGATATTTAAAAATAATTTGCACAGATGATCCTGACATTCAGTGACCTCGATCACAGGTGATTCTGTGACATTCAGTGATGTTGGGAACAACTGCTCTGGATAGTATACATTTCTTCCTTGACAGTATTTCTAGAGTCCATTTCTCACAGAGCTGAATTTGAGGCTCTTATTCTTTATGAAGTGTCATTATTCTTTATGAAGTGTCATATCATTATAAACATTCCTATGATTTTCTCCCAGGCTGGTAAATTATTAGTATCAAAAGTTTGAATTTATAAATGGGAACTTATATTGGCTTTTGTTTGGAAGTTAGTGTGCTGACTTCCATTATCTATTTCATTTTCCTCCTCTTTTTCATCATAATAGAAATTTCTGCTGCTTCACAGAGCTGCTTGGCAAAAGATCACAATTTCCAGCCTTTTTTATAGCTAGGTTTGGCCATGTGAATCGGTCTGGCCAGTGGGATGTGAGAGGAAGTAATTGTATGAATTAGGATCATGCCTTTAGAAGGAAAGAAGTTTGTCCTACCCTTTCTTTTTTCCCTTCCTGCTGGAGAGCAACCATACCAACTCTGATACAGACTATTATGTGACAGAGAAATAAAGCTCTATCTTGTTTAAGCCCCTGTATTTTTGTTCTTTGTTACAGCAACTCACTAGTGCAACAAGGCTGTTAAAAATCTAAATTATAAGTGATAAAAATATAAGTTATAATACTAGCTTCCCTAGATCTCATTTCCTTTGTTTATTATCCGTGGCACAGCACAGTCTTTCCACAGTGAGGTCCTTTTGAACTGGGATCAAGTCTTATGCATTCTTTCTAATTCTGAAAGTCTGGTAATGCTGGCTACACCTATTTACTCCATAGCTATATGTTGATGAATGCCAGTCTTTCCACACTCTAAAATAGAAAAAAGGGGATAGACAGTTTCATTCTGAGACAACTGCATTAGCAAAGTGATGGAATCACAGAGGAACATAGCGACTGAGGATGACATTTGTTCGTGAAAATCCATATTCTCTTCTTCTGAGAACACAGTTGGCTTACATCTCTTAGCTTTCCCAGGAGTTAGGCGTGGTCACATGACTGAATTCTTTATTGTTCTGTTAGCTCATTCTGTCTTTGAATCTCCTTATATGCCTTCACATTGTTTGCCACTCTAACTTCTATTCCTGTTTTCTGTTTCCCTACTCATCTAACTTCCCTTGGAATCTAATAAAATCTGTGTTCTCAAAATCTACCTCATGCTTCCTCTGAATTGAGAAACACTTTTTCCCTTGCTTCTTCTTACCCTCTCACAATTTCCGACCGTGTCCAACATTTATCTTTTAGGTTGCGTATAGAGAGAAACTGTTGATTCAGAAAAGTAAGGTCGCACTAAGTGCTTGCTTTCTGCTTCAGATTAATTTCTTTATTGTTCCTTCCAGCAGTATTGCTTTTATATACTTCTTATTTCCAGACTTTCTTGGGCTGTGTGCCACGTTTCTGGCCTGGGGAAAAGTATGCCTGAAAGAGCATAGAAATACCTTTTATAACATTCCATTTTCTCTGAGAGCATAATGCCAGCTGCAATCTTTGTTTTTCTGTTTGTTCTTCAGTTTTCCTTAGAGTAGGAGCATTTCTGTATTTCTAACTTGGCTGTCCCTTCCATTGTCTTGGGCTAATTATAGCATTTGTCAGTGGAACTGAAACTAAAACACATTAACAAATCAGTGAGTGCTCATTAATGGAATGGCAAGTGTAAAACTTGAAGCATGGAGATCATTTCAAGAGGCTTACTTCTTTGCACAATAAAAGAGTGATGGTGTAAGAAGATACATTAATGCTCAAAGTTCAGTTTTGAATGTCCAATGCTCATATAGGTAGTCTTCAAAATACATTTTACCTGCATACAGTTTAGCTTTGTCAGAGTGTGGATTTACTTTGACTTGTGGCTAGCAGAAGAAACCTCATCTCTTTAATGTGACCTACCTCAATCTAGCCACCATTTAGGTTTCCAGTTAACTCCCAGCCTGAATGCTTCTCTATTTATCTTTGCTACCTATATTCAGGTAATGCAAGCTCCTGTAACAAGTAGACCCAAAATGCATAATGAATTCAAACACAATAGAAATTTATGTTTCTCATTCACTGAACTGTCCAAGGTGGGTGCTCCTGGTGAGCAGGAGGGCTCTCCTCCATGAGGCCATTCATAGTTTTGAACTGTATAATAAGAGGTATCCATCATTTTAACATCATACAGAATAATTTCACTGGTGGTCCACCTATTCATCCCTCCCCCACCATCCCACCCCGAGGAATGATTAATCTTTTATTGTCACCATGGTGTTGCCTTTTCCAGAATGTCATATAATTGGAATCATGCAGTGTGTAGCCTTTTCAGATTGGCTTCTTTCACTTAGTAATATACATTTGAGTTTCCTCTCTGTCTTTTCATGGCTTGATAACTCAGTTATTCTTAGTGCTGAGTAATATTCTGTTGTCTGGATATACCACAGCTTATTTATCCATTCACCTACTGAAGGCCATCTTGGTTGCTTCCAAGTTTTGGCAACTCTGAATAAAGCTGCTATAAATGTCTGTGTACAGGTTTTTATGTGGACATAAGTTTTCAACTCCTTTGGGTAAATATCAAGAAGCACAACTGCTGGATCATAGAGTAAGAGTATATTTATATTTAAATTTTCTTATTTTAACAAACTTAATTTTAGAATAGTTTTAGATTTATAGAAAGTTGCAAAGATATGCAGAGTATTCTAGCATATTCTATACCCAGTTTCCGCTATGGCATTTTTTTTTTTTTGGTAACAATGTGTTTAATTTTGTAAGAAACTGCCAAACTGTCTTCCAAAGTGGTTGTACCATTTTGCATTCCCACTAGCAGTGCATGAGTGCTCCTGTTGCTCCATATCCTCGCCAGCATTTGGTGTTGTCAGTGTTCTGGATTTTGGCCATTCTAATAGGTGTGTAATGGTATCCCACTGTTGTTTTAATTTGCTTTTCCCCATGGGAAATGATGTGGAGTATCTTTTCATATGCTTATTTACTATCTGTATATCTTCTTTAGTGAGGTGTCCGTTAAGGTCTTTCTCCCATTTTTAAACTCAGGATGTTTATTTTCTTAATGTTGAGTTTTAAGAGTTCTTTGTATATTTTGGATAAGAGCCCTTTATTAGATGTGTCTTTTGTAAATATTTTTTCTCACTCTGTGACTTGTCTTCTCATTTCTCTCTCTCTTTTGATCATTCATGTTTATTACCTATGATGGATATAAAAATGGACAGACTTAGGTGGAAAAATATATATAAATCCTATGCTAAACATGACACAGACGTTCTTCCTTTATATAATGCACCTGGATACTGCTGTGCTCTATAAGACCTTACCTGAATTGATCATGATTATTTCTCTGACTCATATGCATTGCTCTCCCTCTCTCTCACCGTACTCTAGCTACTGGTCTTCTGGTTGTCCTTTAGGCACACTGGGCTCACTCATTTCTAGGGCTTCTACACTTATACTTCCCCCAGGACTCTTCTTGGTCTCATTCTCTTGCTACTGTCTTTCACAGAGTAGAAGTTTTAATTTCAGTGAAGCCCAGCTTATCAATTATTTCCTTCACGGATTGGGCCTTTGTTGCCTAAAAGGGCCTTTGTATCTAAAAGCCTTCTTCCATACCCAAGGTCATCTAGGTTTTTTCCTATGTGAGACCTTAATTATGTCACTTTCCTCTCTTCTCATTTTCTCACCTTAAAAACAGTGGTAATACTGCATAATGTTATAAGGTTAACTGAGATAACATATTTAGAATTTCCTGTCAGGACCTTGTATATAATAGATGCTCAATAAATGTTAATGCTGCTGCCTTTTGTCTCTTCCACAGTGATATTCCCTTAGTCAATAAAAAAAAATTTGCTGAATTGAACTGTAAGTCTTCACAGCATTACAGTAATAGAAGTTCAAGTTAATAGTGTGAACTCCTGGCATACATATCATGGGTTACAGAGACCAGGACTGAAGGAAACCACTTGGAATAGTGTCAATATGTTGGCTGTGCAGGTAGTCCCTAAGCTCTAGAGGACTCATTTCCTGCTTAACAAATTTTGTTAACTCTAGCCAAGCTTGCAGCTGCCTCAGACGACCTCTGAGAATTGTGTCACACCAAGCAAAGGCTGCTTCATCACAGATAAGACCAGAGGCAGCAGGCAGGGCTCAGGCCAGGGCTGTGTCCCTACCTGACCCACTTAAGCCTCCCCCAAGGACTGCTGGGGCACTGGAGTGAGAAGAGAGGGGCTAAAGGGAAATCAGATATCAAGAGAATGGCCTAAAATATGTTATATATGATTCCACCAGTATAGATTTATTCTGGTACCCACAGCTTTTCAGGTACTTGGGGAAGTAAAATTTTTAGCCTTGGCCATTTACCTGTGTGAAATGGAGAAAAGGAAACCAAGGAATGTAGACTTTTCACTTGATTATTGTCCTTACATATTCACTTCTCCCCCAGTGTAATATTATCACTGTCATACTAGAGTGGGGAACCAGCCTGGCCTGAGGGGCTGTGTGGCACAGTGGTTAAGAACAAGGCCTTGGACCAGTCCCCTGCCCTCCAAAGCCTGCCCCGCCCCCCAGCCACATTGGTCCTGGGGGCATAGGACAGACATCTGGGAGATCAGGAGAGGCAGGAGGGAGCAGCCCTCAGGGAGGAGCAGGAGAGGAGTGGAGGGCAACTGCTCTGCCCAGTTGGGCACAGGGAGACTGCTGAGCTTCCAGGCCGATCCCTCACCCTCCAAACCCCCTCCAGGCCATGTGGGTCCTTGAGGGCATAGGAGGGAGGCCAGGGATATCTGGAGAGGCAGGTGGGAAGGGCCCTCTGGGAGGAGCAGGAGAGGAGAGGAGGGTGTTTGCCCTGCCCACTTGAGCCCAGGAAGCCTGCTGGGCTTCCAGGTGAGGTCCCCTGCCCTCTGAAACCAGGGGTTGGGGGCACGCCTGGGCCCCTTCTGTTCCTTGAGCCTGAGCCCCACACCCCACGGCCCCCAGGGCCTTTTCCAGCCCTGTGGGTTCTGAGCATCAGCCCCACCTACCTGCCAAACCCACCCTGGCTTAGGCCCCCCGCTCTCCACAGCCAAGGCCTTTCCCTGCCCTGGCCTCCTGGCCCCTACCCTTTTTTTTTTTCTTTTCCCTCCTCCTCTTTTTTTACTATTGTGGTACTGATGTACCTTCCGGTTGTTGATTCATCTATATTTTTATTTTTACATTCTTTCTAACATACCTGTTAGTTTCCTAGTCTAATTTTATTTTTTACTTTGTTATTGTTCTGGTTTTTCTTTTGCTGCCCCACGTGGCTTGTGGGATCTTGGTTTGCAAGCCCAGGGTTGGCTGGAAGCTCCTGCGGTGGGAGCTCCGAGTTGGAAGGACTGGACTAACAGAGAACCTCAGACCCCAGTGAATATTCATTGGAGTGAGGTCTCACAGAGGTCCTCATCTCAGCATCAAGACCCAGCTCTACCCAATAGCCTACAAACTCCAGTGTTGGAAGCCTCAGGCCAAACAACCAGTAAAACAGGAACACAATCCTGCTCATAAAAAAAAAAAAATGAGATGGCAAAAAAATATGTCACAGATGAAGGAGCAAGGTAAAAACCTGCAAGACCAAATAAATGAAGAGGAAATAGGCAATCTACCTGAAAAAGAATTCAGAATAATAGTAAGGATGATCCAGAATGGAAGCATGGATTGAGAAAATAGAAGAAATGTTTACCAACGATCTAGAAGAAGTAAAGAATGAACAAACAGAGATGAACAACACAATAACCAAAATGAAAAATACAATAGAAGCAATCAATAAAAGAATAAGGGAGGCAGAAGAACAAAAGTGAGCTGGAAGACAAAATGGTGGAAATAATTGCTGAGGAGCAGAATAAAGAAGAAAGAATGAAAAGAATTGAAGACGATCTCAGAGACCTCTGGGACAACACTGAACGCACCAACATTCGAATTATAGGGGTCCCAGAAGAAGAGAAAAAGAAAGGGTCTGAGAAAATATTTGAAGAGATTATAGTGGAAAACTTCCCTAACATGGGAAAGGAAATAGTCACCCAAGTCCAGGAAGCACAGAGAGTCCCATATAGGATAAACCCTAGGAAAAATACACAAAGACACATATTAACCAAACTAACAAGAATTAAATTCAAAGAAAAAATATTAAAAGCAGCAAGGGAAAAACAGAAAATAACATACAAAGGAATCCCCATAAGGTTATCAGCTGCTTTTTCAGTGGAAACTCTGCAGGCCAGAAGGGAGTGGCAGGATATACTTAAAGTGATGAAAGAGAAAAACGTACAACCAAGATTACTCTACCCAGCAAGGATCTCACTCATTTGATGGAGAAGTCAAAAGCTTTTCAGACAAGTAAAAGCTAAGAGAATTCAGCACCACCAAACCAGCTTTACAACAAATGTGAAAGAAATTTCTCTAAGTGGGAAACAAAAGAGAAGAAAAAGACCCACAAAAACCAACCCAAAACAATTAAGAAAATGGTAATAGGAACATACATATCAATAATAACCTTGAATGTAAATGGATTAAATGCCCCAACCAAGACACAGACTGGCTGAATGGATACAAGAACAAGACCCATATATATGCTGTCTACAAGAGACCCACTTCAGACCTAGGAACACATGCAGACTGAAAGTGAAGGGATGGAAAAAGATATTCCATGCAAATGGAAATCAGAAGAAAGCTGGAGTAGCAATTCTCATATCATACAAAATAGACTTTAAAATAAAGACTGTTACAAGAGACAAGGACACTACATAATGATCAAGGGATCAATCCAAGAAGAAGATAGAACAATTTTAAATGTTTATGCACCCAACATAGGAGCACCTCAATATATAAGGCAAATGCGAACAAGCATGAAAGGAGAAAGCGACAGTACCACAATAATAGTAGGGGACTTTAACACCCCACTTTCACCAGTGGACAGATCATCCAAACAGGAAATAAATAAGGAAACACAAGCTTTAAATGACACAATAGACCAGATTGATCTAATTGATATTTATAGAACATTCCACCCAAAAGTGGCAGAATGCACTTTCTTCTCAAGTGCACATGGAACCTTGTCCAGGATAGACCACATCTTGGGTCACACATCAAGCCTCGGAAAATTTAAGAAAATTGAAATTGTATCAAGGATATTTTCTGACCACAACGCTACGAGATTGGAAATCAATTACAGGAATAAAAATTGTAAAAAACACAAATACATGAAGGCTAAATAGTAAATAACCAAGAGATCACTGAAGAAATCAAAGAAGAAATAAAAAAATACATAGAAGAAAATGACAATGAAAACACAACCCAAAACCTATGGGATGCAGCAAAAGCAGTTCTAAGAAGGAAGTTTATAGCAATTCAGTCTTACCTCAAGAAACAAGAAAAATCTCAAATAAACAATCTAACCCTACACTTAAAACTAGAAAAAGAAGAACAAAGAAAATCCAGTCAGTAGAAGGAAAGAAATCATAAAGATTAGAGCAGAAATAAATGAAATAGAAATGAAGAAAACAACAGCAAAGATCAATAAAAGTAAAAGCTGGTTATTTGAGAAGATAAACAAAATTGATAAACCTTTAGCCATACTCATCAAGAAAAAAAGGGAGAGGATGCAAATCAATAAAATTAGAAATGAAAAAGGAGAAGTCACAACTGACACTGCAGAAATACAAAAGATTATAAGAGACTACTACAAACAACTATATGCCAATAAAATGGACAACCATGAAGAAATAGACAAATTCTTGGAAAGGTACAATTTTCCAAGACTGAACCAGGAAGAATTAGAAAATATAAATAGACCTATCACAAGTAATGAAATTGAAACCATAATTAAAAATCTTCCAACAAGTCCAGGACTAGATGGCTTCACAGGTGAATTCTATCAAACATTTAGAGAAGAGCTAACACTGATCCTTCTCAAGCTCTTACAAAAATTTGCAGAGGGAGAAACACTCCCAAATTAATTCTATGAAGCCACCATCACCCTGATATCAAAACCAGAAAAAGATATCACAAAAAAAGAAAATTATAGACCAATGTCACTGATGAACATAGATGCAAAAATTCTGAACAAAATACCAGCAGACAGAATCCAACAGCACGTTAAAAGGATCATACACCATGATCAAGTGGGATTTATCCCAGGGATACAGGGATTCTTCAGTATATGCAAATCCATCAGTGTGATACACCACATTAACAAATTAAAGAATAAAAACCATATGATCATATCAGTAGATGCAGAAAAAGCTTTTGATAAAATTCACCACCCATTTATGATAAAAGCTCTCCAGAAAATGGGCATAGAGGGAACCTACCTCAATATAATAAAGGCAAATGGATTGAAGACTTAAATGTAAGACCAGACACTATAAGACTTTTAGAGGAAAACATAGGAAAGACACTCCTTGACATAAACCACAGCAAGATCTTTTTTGATCCACCTCCTAGAGTAACAGAAATAAAAACAAAAATAAACAAATGGGACTTAATGAAACTTAAAAGCTTTTGCACAGTAAAGGGAGACCATAAACAAGACAAAAAGACGACCCTCAGAATGGGAGAAAATATTTGCAAATGAAACAACAGACAAAGGATTAATCTCCAAAATATACAAACAGCTTATGAAGCTCAATATCAAAAAAAAATCTAGTTAAAAAATAGGCAGAAGAGCTAAATAGACATTTCACCAAGGAAGACATACACATGGCCAAGAGGCGCATGAAAAGATGCTCAACATCACTAATTATTAGAGAAATGCAAATCAAAACTACAATGAGGCATCACCTCATGCCGGTCAGAATGACCATTATCAAAAAAACTAGAAACAATAAATGCTGGGAACCCTCCTACACTGTTGGTGGGAATGTAAATTGATACAACCACTATGGAAAACAGTATGGCGGTTCCTTAAAAAATGAAAAATAGAACTACCATATGACCCAGCAATCCCACTACTGGGCATATACCCTGAGAAAACCATAATTCAAAAAGAGACATGCATCGCAATGTTCATTGCACCTCTATTTACAATAGCCCGGACATGGAAGCAACCTAAGTGGCCATCACCAGATGAATGGGTAAAGAAGATGTGGCACATATATACAATGGAATATTACTCAGCCATAAAAAGAAACGAAATTGAGTTATTTGTAGTGAGGTGGATGGACTTATAGTCTGTCATACAGAGTGAAGTAAGTCAGAAAGAGAAAAACAAACACTGTATGCTAATGCATATATATTGAATCTAAAAAAAAAAATGGTACTGATGAACCTAGTTGCAGTGTAGGAATAAAGAGGTAGACATAGAGAATGGAGTTGATGACATGGGGCTGGAGGGCAAAGCTCGGGCAACGTGAGAGTAGCATCGAAGTATATACACTACTGAATGTAAACTAGTTCGCTGGTGAGAAGCAGCAGCGTAGCACAGGGAGATTGGCTCGGTGCTTTGCCATGACCTAGAGGAGTGGCGTAGGGAGGATGGGAGGGAGGCTCAAGAGGGAGGGGATATGTGGACATGTGTATTGCATATGGCTTATTTGCTTTGTTGTGCAACAGAAACTACCACGCTGTTGTGAAGCAATTATACTCCAATAAAGATGTATTAAAAGAAACCCAAAAAACAAGGCCTTGGAGCCAGAGCATCCTCAGAACTTACTTGCTGTGTAATCTCAAGTCACCAAATCTCTACGTGCGTCAGTTTTCTCATGTGTAAGGTGGGCCTAATTACCTAATAGAGCTCTTTTAGGATTGCATGAGTTAATGTACATAAAAGCCTAAGAATAGTGCCAATGGTAATTTCCATGTAAGTGTTAAATGAATATTCATATATGTACAGAGCTGGAAAACCACTTTCCTCCATTCCTCACCAGGCTCCACAGCAGTATTTATTATACTTACTGTAGATGAGGAGGCTCCAAACCCTTTATCATTTACCAGAGTTTGGTTCAGACCCATTTGGTACGTTAAATGTACTTATGTGTGTATAAACTAAAGCCACATCTCAAGAAGGGTATTGTGGGAATGGGGTAGAAAGTTGAGAGAGAATTTACCATAAAGAAAAAGTCTGGCTTGTCTAGGAAGACAGATTTCTGAGGTTTAGAGAGGAGTAGATTCCAGGTACCGGATGGTAGCTGGCAACCAAACATATACTGCCTGACTATTGTGGCAGTGTCTTCTTGCCTTCGGGAGAAACAAACTGTGTCTGAAACCTGAGAGTCACATCACCCCTTAATGGAGCATAATGCAGAGGAAGAGAGGTCCTTTCTTTATCACAGGGGACTGTGGAGCACTCACAGGGCATTGAGGACTGAGGGAGTGATTTCTGGGTTGACCACAAGAGATGTGGATCTCAGCAGGGGTAGAGGAAGAAAATCATGCTAAGCATTTCAGACCCCCTGGGCCATGTCAGGTGCTGTAGGCAGCCAGGATGACTTCATGTCACAGGTTGGGTTCTCTGGAAGCCGATGCTGAGGTGGAATTTGGTATGCAGGATATTTATTAGGAACCAGCACCTGTGGAGGGAAGGGACAGGAAGCAGGATTGGGCAGATGGAGAAGTTAAATTGTTGCAGGCCAAACAAAGCCTTGGTCAGCCCCATTGGGAGCTCTGGGTCACACGTGGCCTATCAGAGTTGTCCTGAGTGGGCTGACATGGTTGAGCCTTTACCTCCCTTCTCCATCTGCCACTGGGTGTGGGCTGCCCTGGGAAGGGTGTGCCCTTGGGTGATATGGCTCCTTTGCAGCTGAGGCCAAGGGAGACGTTTGCTGGGACAAACCCTCCCCTGAAGGGGAATCTGGATGGTGCATCTCTGTGTCCACCAGAGTTCATACAGCCAGAGAAGGGGATTCTCAGAGATCCTGGAGGAGGAGGGATGGGAGCTCTGCCAGGGACTGGTGTTCCTGTATTAGCAAGTAGGGCTTTGAAGCTGATGAAATATGTGCTATTCATATTAATGTGACCTCGTGCATACCCATGACGTCGTGAGACCTGGGACATTCAAGTTACATGTGTTCATTGAGCACTTTTATAATAAAAATGATCGAAATAATGAAAAAAAATGACCTAAAACTCCACCACTCCCTCTAGTCACTTGCTCCCTTCTGGTCTTTCTCAGATATATCTGTAAATTTTATAGAGTCCAGTTTTATCTTGTTTTTATGCTAATTTGAGGACTTAGGTCTAAAAGTCTAAACACTGTGTGGGAAAAGTGGTCTAGGTGGTAATGAAAGAGGTGTAACCTGGACAGCGTGAGTGAGGAGATGTGGCATACATCAGTGCTCAGCCCAGGCATCAGGTAAAGAATCGGCCTGAGGAAATAAACTCTTATAGCTCTGACTACGAACTCCACCCCGCCCCCCTTTTAGAAAAATTAATCATTATGATTAAGTGGTGGTGTTGATATCAAGAGCAATGTTCTTAATATCTTATACCAGCCTGCTTCTTCTGAGTCATCAGTACAATTTCCCTGAGCTTGTTAGTTTTTGCGTGTTGGCTTCATAACAGGCTGCTGCATTTTGGGTTGATTATTTGCATTTAAAAAAATAGGCTGCTCGCATTGCATTAAATTTTTATAGCTACTCTGTTCATTGATCAGATCACTCTGATAGCAGTTACTACTCCAGCTGTATGTTTTAATTACGCTTGAACAATCAGCCTTTCTTAGTCCTTGAGTAATTTGCTGAGCTTAATTTGTCCTTTTGTCTAATTCCAACTTAAATTATTTCATTAGTGTTGGCAGTCCTATATTACACATCCTTCCTGGTCTTTTTAAGTCAATTTCTTGGGGTTTTAATTATGTAGAATAGTCAATAAAAGTTGATGCCAACCAAAGAACTATCAAGGCAAATGATCACGAAGAATATATGTGCACAAGATACATTTCATTAATGAACATCCGTAGCATTTATGCCAAAACATTAACTAATGAATTTATACCACATCCCATAAGAATGGTCAGCAATTTTATTTTTCTTTTAGTTAATGACAATCTGTGTCACAGAGAAACTATACAAACTATTGAAAGCTGCACAGCAAGCTAGAGAAAAATGATTAGGTATTTCTGGATCATGGAAGTATTAAAATAAGTGATTTATTTGAAGATAGTAATAATATATTAGACGCTGATCAAAACACTGACTTTTGATAACTATTTTATTTTCATACCTAAGAGATTATATAAGGAAGGGACCTAAGCTTGCAGTTCAGAGGTTTTAAATTGCCTGACTATGGGCTATATTTGACCCACAGACCTGTCTTCTGGAGTCTACACAATTTTATTTTTTTTAATTTGGATTTGAATGCCTTTAAAAGGGACATGAACTCTGCAGCTCCCCACCTCTGCCTTGTAACCTTGTATTTGGCCTGCTTTATACATATTTAAGTAACCGTCCTGATCCTTGTGAGGTGCTTGAGCTTGCTACTCCTGATTCTAGTTCAGTGCCCTCTCTTTCAACTAGAGAGCTAAGACCCAGAGGGCTGAAGTTTGAAAGCACCCAAACAATTACTAGTAGAGCTCAGCCTAGATCCCTTATTTCATGGATCCACTCCAGTATTTTTTCCATTACATTGAGCAGCCTCTATAAATTTCCTTCAGAGAATTAAAGCAAGACACGTATTTCATTACATCTTTTTGGATTATGGAAATAAGGCCTTAAAGCTATAATCTAGAGGTAGTTATTAGTAAATATGCACATTAACACTTAGAAGATCTCTAGAAAAAACTAAATGGATAATTCGGAGGGCTTGAGCCTCTCTGATCCCTTCGAGGAGGGTGTTGCCAAGCCACTGACTGTCATGTCAGCTAGATCATGAGCTCCTTGAGGACAAGGGCTCTCTTTCATTCCCTAGTTTGCCCAGTCATTCATTCCATGAATATGTATTGAGTGTCTCTTATGTACAGGAAGATTCTAGGATACAGTAGTGAATCAAATAGATATAGTCCCTGTACCAGGAAGCCTGCCATTTCAACTGGAGCATGATTACTGACTGGGATACACTATGTGTGAAAGCTGTCTACTCCACCAATGACCAGTTCTCAGCCCTAACAACCTTATTTTGGAAATGAAACTCCTTCTCTGATGATACCATCCTCAGGTCTCTCTGAGAGTTTCTCCGTGTGTCCCAGCACATTGCTCTAGGAGCTCCAGTATTCCTGAGGTTGTCTGCATTTTTGCCATCTATCTGTCACCCAGCCTTCACCTTTGGCTCAGTTTCAGCCACCATTTAACATCTCTTAAACCACCATCATGTGGGAACTTCCCTGTGCCAATGGCCACATTCACCTTCAGAATAACTGGGCTCATGCTTGGTCCTGGGAGTGGGGGCAGGAAAAGAAACTCTAGTCTACTCTTTTCTCTTTTCCTGGCTGGGCAGGAAAAGCAGTAGTGACAGTCATGTTAGGAAACACTGCCTTATAGCTCAGTCTCATGGAGAGTTTTCTCTTCAGACAGAGGCCATTCAATCCTTTCTCTAAAGTCTCAGCGAATAGCTGGTTGAAAACTTATCTTTTTGGAGTTGGTATTAAGGAAAATCTGAAATGAGTATGGATAGGGAATAATATGGCTGAGGGGCAGCCTGGGCCTGAACACAAAGTCATGAAACATGTCCCATTTCAGGAACACAGTGTTCAAAGTCGTCAGCCGCCACCTGCATCCTCCACAGTTGATTGTTCAATCAAATCTAAGCTCTTTAGCATGGCATCCCAGCTCTCCATGGTTTGTTCATAGGCTAACTTTCTACCTTCATCTCCCATGAGTTGCTCTGTAGTCTTTGCTTTGGTTAAACAGAACCTCTCAGTATTTGCTTCATCATCCCTATATTTTCTTCCTCCTGTTCTTAGCTTAGGCTTTTCTCTCAGTTTGGAACCCCTTCCCTCTGCTTAGAAGACCCACCCTTCCCTCCTATCTCTGCATGCCCAAAGCCTAACTATCATTTGAGGCCCATCTACGATGCTACCTCCACCATGAAGCTTTCTGTAATTCATGATGGTTCTCCTTTTCCCACGACTTGTTCCCCAGCTGGAAGTCCTCTCTCCCTGTTTTGAGCTTCTACAGAGCCTTCTCTTCCCGTGAATATCTGCTTTTAAATAGAATATAATTATCATAGTCATTCAGTGGTAATTATACCAGGTTAAGCTCCTTGGAAACAGGGCCCTTGTCTGATATCTTTAAAATTTCTACAGGCCAGTTTGAGTGTTTTGCACTCACCAAATACAAAATACATTGAATACATTACTCTCAGAAAATGCCAAACACATATAAATATCTAAACATAACTGTGTAAGATGAAGTCGCTATATGGACCAGTCTCAATACAGTCTTTAAAAAAAAAGACCCCTGTCTGAAATTCCAAAAATACTTGAAAAAGCAATTTTATCTTTAAACAAGCAATCTCGCAAAAATACAACAAAAACTAACGAAGAGCAAACACAAAACTAAACAAAAAGGATTTACCTTTACAGAGTATAGCATAACTTCTTAAAATCATCTTTTCCCATCTTCCTCTTTAACAATGTCCTGAAGGCTTTCACCCCCACCCCCAGCAGCACCCTCACTCTCCCACCCGCAGCTTTAGCAAGCCCTCCAGGCTCCCTAGTTTTTCTATGCTCTTGCCAATATAAATCCAACTAGTCTCCCTGAGTTTTGCCAGTTCTCCCCTCTCCTTGACCCTAGCAGGCTCACAAGGGTTGATGGGGCTGAGCAAACCATGATACTTGTGGGTGGATGTGAGTTGGGGAGTTTATCAGTACTCCCTCCCTCCCTTACAGAACATTTACCTGTTCCATAACATTTACACCCACCCAATGGGTGTTTTTGCTAAGGATTTCTGAGACAGGGAATTGCCATCACTTCCTAACTGAAAAAGAACACATGAGAATGTACTTTGGGATTAGTGCCTTAGAGCCTCTTTCTGAACTGGGTCTTTGGACCGAACAACCTCACATAAAGGTAGTGCAACCACGGACAGTTAGGTGAAAGTGAGTCTTGCTGGTTGGCAGCCATCAGCTCCCAAGCTACAAGCAAAAAAGTGAAGAGCCAGAGCCTTCTGAGCCATTTGTTACCTGTGATGGCAGGCCTCCCCCTCCCCCTTATATGAGGTGACAGTAAGCATTTTTCAGCTTGTGCTTTCAGAATGTAACTAGTGTAGTATTTTTTATTCTGGTGCTGCTTGGCTTGCTTCATTTGCTTTTATGACAGTGCTTGGGTACGATTAAATGACAATTTAATGTGTATAATAACTCATTTAAAGTTTTAGCGAGGGCTTGAATGAAGGTGATGGGGTTTGAGCACATATTCAAGCAAACTGTACAGTTTAAACCTAAGCTAGGGGCAACTTAGAACGATTTCTTATCTTGGCAGAAAAACAGCTCCATTTTCTACATCTTTCCCTTCTCAGTGTGCTCTCTCTCTCTCTCTCTCTCTCTCTCTCTCTCTCATTTCTTACGTGTAGTTTCTACTTTTTGATTTTATAGGGGACAGTGCTGGGGAATCTGGGCTTAGTCCCCATCCTGTGTACTTTAATTTCTTCCTGGGATTCATAAGCTATTTGAAAAATACCTTGAGTCACGGAAACTCCTCTTAGCCCAAGGTTTTGTAAACCATGTCGGGTCGGGGGTTCAGAATGTTCGGGACTTAGGCAAAGGCTCCAGACTCTTTTTCTCTTCCTGTCAGAACATGAGAAGAATGTAACTTGTCATCTGTTTGCCTCATATGTGTCTTCTGAGGATAGTCAGATGATGTTTGATGACTTACTTTGTCACCATTCAATTCAATGTACAGTAGGTGGAGGAGAGAGGGGGAATAGGAGTTGAGTTCACCATCCTCTCCAGGAGATCCTGGCTGAACCCAACGGCTTGGATGCGGGGAACAGGCACCAGTACCATAGATCGGATGGCATATGCCTTCTTCAGCTGACCACTATGGTCATGGCCCAGGAGGAGTGGAGGGCAAGGGGAATCCTGACCCAACACATTTTTCCAGCTTTTTTTTTTGCGGTACGCGGGCCTCTCACTGTTGTGGCCTCTCCCGTTGCGGAGCAAAGGCTCCAGACGCGCAGGCTCAGCGGCCATGGCTCACAGGGCCCAGCCGCTCCGCGACATGTGGGATCCTCCTGGAGTGGGGCACGAACGCTCGTCCCTTGCATCGGCAGGCGGACTCTCAACCACTGTGCCGCCAGGGAAGCCCCATTTTTCCAGCTTTAAATGCTCCCTGCAAATGGAAGTGCCAAAAAATCCCTCCTGAATGGATTGGAGGGTAGCTTTTTTCTAGGGCTCGAGCTTCTTGGGTCTTAAGCTCTTAACAGTCTGCTGATGACCTGGTGTCTGCACTAAGTTCAGCAAGAATACGGCGACCTCCGAGGGGCCAGGGACCACCAATTTGCCTGAGGAGGGATGAACTGGCCCAGGTCAGAAATGGAGCAGTTCAGAACTCCCATGCTGATCAGGTATTGGTTTGAGAATAAAAGGTTCCTTTTTGTTCATTTGTTTTACTTCTTCAAACTTTGAAATGGCAAATCACAGAGTACACCAGATTTATAATAGTTGATACATAACTACTAGCAGGTCTCCTTAGGTCCAGAGCTCAGTTCACTAGGAATCTGCCACTTCAAGGGGGAGAACTGCTGGATGTTAGCACAGGTTGAAGCAAAACTGCAGAGATTTCAGAGCCATTGCTTTTCAATCTAGATGTTTTTTAAGCCTGATTCCAGGAACTCTGAGTTGTCTGCTCCTAGGAGACATTTTTGAATTTCTTATCTCCTCTCAGCTGCTTTGTAACAAAGAGGGTCTAATGTGTGCCAGGCTGGTATGGAGAGAAATGACCCAGTTTCTAGAAATGTGACCCATCATGGCAGGGTTTTATTTCCTTTTAAATTATTAGTTTTTTTTTTTTTGTGATAAGAACACAGCATGAGATCTACCTTCTTAACAAATTTTTAACTGTATAGTACGGTATTGTTAATTCTAGGCACTATGTTGTAGACAGATTTCTATAAAGTATTCATCTTGCATTCATCTTACTCACTATAAATTGAAATTTTATACATGTTGAATAGCAGCTCCCCATTTCCCTCTACTCCCAGTGCTTGGAGTAGAAAGTAGCATCATGCTACTTTCTGTTTCCATGAGTGTGACTATTATAGGTACCTCATATAAGTGGAATCATGCAGTATTTGTAACTGGCTTATTTCACTTAGCATAATGTCCTCCAGGTTTATCCATGTTGTTGCATATTATAGGATTTCCTTCTTTTGAAAGGATGAATAATATTCCATTACATGTATATACCACATTCTCTCTCTTTCTTCCTTCCTTTCTCCCTCCCTTCCTCCCGTCTTTCTTTTCCTTCTTTTTCTTTCTTTCTCTCTCTCCACCCCACCCCCTTCTTTCTTTCTCTCTGTGCGTTGGGTCTTCATTGTTGCGTGCGCGCTTTCTCTAGTTGTGGCGAGTGGGGGCTACTCTTTATTGTGGTGCACAGGCTTCTCATTGTGGTGGCTTCTCTTGTTGTGGAGCACAGGCTCCAGGCACGTGGGCTTCAGTAGTTGTAGCACGTGGGCTCAGTAGTTGTGGCATGTGGACCCCAGAGCACACGGGCTTCAGTAGTTGTGGCATGTGGGCTCAGTAGTTGTGGTGCATGGGCTTAGTTACTCTGTGGCATGTGGAATCTTCCTGGACCAGGGATCGAACCTGTGTCACCTGCATTGGCAGGTGTATTCTTAACCACTGTGCCACCAGGGAAGTCCCTACATTTTCTTTATCCATTCATCTGTTGATGGACATTTGGTTTATTTCCATATCTTGGCTATTGAGAATAATGCTGCAGTGAACATGGGGGTGCAAATATGTCTTCAGCATGGCGTTTTTGATTCTTTCTGTTATATTCCCATAGGTGTAAATGCTGGATCATATGGTATTTCTTTTAAAATTTTTTGAGAAACCTCCGTACTGCTTTCCATGATGGCTGTAACAATTTGCATTTGTATCAGCAGTGTACAAGGAATTCCTTTTCTCTACAGCCTCACCAGCACTCATTATCTCTAGTTGTTTTGATAAAAGTCATTCTAACTGGTAAGAGGTGATATCTCATTCTGGTTTTGATTTGCATTTCCATGGTGATTAGTGATGTTGAGTTCTTTTTCATGTAACTGTTGGCAATTTGGATGTCTTTGGGAAAATGTCTATTCAGGTCCTTTGCCCATTTTAAAATTACATTATTTGTGAGTTTTTTGCTATTGAATTTTGTAAGTTCATGTATATTTTGGATATTAATCCCTTATCAACTGTATGGATTGTATATATTTTCTCCCATTCCTTAGGTTGCCTTTAGATTTTGTTGATTTTTGTTCCTTTGCTGTGCGGAAGCTTTTTAGTTTGACGTTAATGACTACATATTAAAGTTGTGTTTTAATTCTTAAGTTAGTCCTGGGGAAAATAGCTTTTTATTTTTTTCCTTTCATAACTGTCTGTTGGCTCTAGGCCAATTAATAACTCCAATTTAATGATTTTAGCTTTATTAACAGTCTGTGCTTTACTGCCAATCAGAAGATTCTTGCAAAAGGTAGAGGAAATCAGGTTTCAGTGGCTCATTTCCTTCCTCTTTAGGTGTCTGAATACCAGTGCCAGTGCTTTGGCACAGCTGACCTTGAAGGGTGCTGTTGAGAGAGCTCATGAGGGGAGCCAAGATAACGAGGGAGGCTGAGAGTCTCCTTTTTGTAGAAGCCTTTTAGATCCAACTGGAAATCGGTGTCTTAATTACATATGCTTTTTTCTGTTTTGTTTGTCTTGTTTTTTTTTCCTACACGAGGAGGCAATTACTTTCCACAAAGCACAACAACTGTATTTTGGAGTGTCAAGTTTTAAAGTCATTTTGTTTGCATCTCAATGGCCATATTCAAAATAGGGGCGAGGAGGGTGGTTTGAACATTCCAAGAATAACAGAGTATCCAGAACATCAGTGGGGATGCCACCTTATAGGGCAATCAGAAGGAGAAGCTGAAATCACCACCTCTCATTTATCCACTAGTAATAATGCAGAGTGCATTACACGGTGTTTTTCTGGCAGGAGCATTTGTTTCTATAGAACAAGACTAGATTTGAAAATGCATTTTGGTTTAGCAACCCCATTTCCCCCTGACTGAGGGATAAGGGACTTGAATACCACTTTTGTGCTCAGTGGTTAATTATGTGTGTGTGTGTGTGTGTGTGTGTGTGTGTGTGTGTGTGTGCGCGCGCGCGTGCGCGTGCGCTCACATGTGGTGTGAGGGCAGGGAGGGATGGGAGAGGGCTATGCAGGAGGACTGTGAGAAATAGATAGGAGCATACATATACTCTCAGTCACTTGGCTTTTGTTCCTGTGTCTTTTCCTTGGTGCCAAATCTGAGCAGTAGGTGTTAGGAAAGAGAAATGGGCACATGGTGGGAGAGTGATGACAAAGATGGGGGGTGACAAGGGGGCCATCTGCTCTCTGTCTTTATCACTGGGGCCTAATACTTGACTCTGAATGCTAAATTTCAATTCTTTTTTTTTCTTTTTTTTTTTTTTTTTTTTTTGCGTTACGTGGGCCTCTCACTGTTTTGGCCTCTCCCGTTGCGGCGCACAGGCTCCGGAAGCGCAGGCCCAGCGGCCATGGCTCACGGGCCCAGCCGCTCCGCGGCATGTGGGATCCTACCAGACCGGGGCACGAACCCGCGTCCCCTGCATCGGCAGGCGGACTCCCAACCACTGTGCCACCAGGGAAGCCCTAAATTTCAATTCTTAAAAAAATATATTCAACTTAATTTTAATTTCTATCTTGCAGGATTTAGCTGAATGCTGAACATTTAATCTAATCAAGATTACACTCAGCACTGCTTTCAGTCTTTGCTGAGAGTTCTGTTGAGTCATTTATTAACTCAATGGTTTAAACAGAATTAACAGGACAGCCACAAATCTAAGAGAGAGAGGCTAGGCCCAGGCAGGCAAGGGGAAGATAGTTGGCCTGTTTTGTCTTGGGGCTAGAAAGCCCTGGACAATGTTACAGTGACCTCTAGACTGAGGGATGTTTTCAATGAGAAGGATGGAGACTACTGTTTGCCATCAGCATAGCATGGACAATAGTTCATTAGCTCTAGCAACAGTGTAAAAGCTATTCCTGGTTAGTGAGGACTTGGCACTCGGGGGGATGTGTCCCTTTGGAACAGTGGAGACCTCTGAATAGAGTGTTCCCTTCACTACTTGCCCCCATAGCAAAACATTACCTGCTTACTGATGGCTGCCTCAAATGCCCAATCTAGCCTTTCCTGAGATATGTGTCCCAGGAAGCCTGGTCCAGGTAGCCTCAGACATGAAAGTGATATGAGGAGGTCCAGCTCTTGGCATGTGAAGAGAAGATCTCTGATTCATATAAGGAGAGTACTTAAGGTGATTTCTACAGGTCTTACTTTCCTGATAATTCTTTTCTGAGCCTGTTACTTCTAACTAGAGGTTTTCATTTCTGATATCTTCCTTTAGTTTTAATGCTGTCTACTGTGGTGAAGAAACAAATAGCAAATGCTCCCTTCTCTGTAATAGTCTATGGCTCTATCATTACCAATATCTCTGTGAAGGTGTAGCCATAGTGGCTTGTCTGGGGTGAGACGTGATAAACTGGATATGATAGCTTCTGAGTCCCCCAATCAAATACTCTTGCCCATATAGATATTTGATTATGGCAGTTAAAATCTCAGCATATCCTTGTGTCCTATGTCCCCAGAAATAGGAACTGAGGTACTAGATGTTTATACATTAAGTCTGTGACACCAAACATGTTCCAGAGTGGAGGGATGCCCGGGCTTATATCATACCTGGTCTATTATGCTTTAGTCTGAGCTAATCAACCCCTCTTCCAGCAAAGTAGGCTGGGTAGTTATTTTCATTTTCAGAATGAAATGAGGGATTTACAGACCAGTCCCTAAGCTTGACAGCTGCTCCCTCAATCCCCTCAACAAAGCTCTTGAGCAGGTGTAGGTGAGAAGACACTGGGTGAAGGATGGCAGAGGGTTGTTATCTTCTGTGCTTGAGAACAGAACCATAGGGAAGAGTGCGGACTGAAATCCAGCCTGTGCTTCAGGACACTGTCAGTCTTGATGAAGGGGGGCTTTTTAAAAAAATATGTAAGAAGACACTGCTTGCCAAACTCTTCACCATCAGAGGAATGACTTTCTTTTCTGCACAAAGATCCTATATATACTGTGACCCTTATGCATCCAGATGCCACGAGTCTCATTGCACATTGTACAGCCAGCATAGGGGCTGAAGGAGAATCTAATGACAATCCATTTTGTCAAGTTATTCCCTTAACATTAAAGTCTGACACTCGCAGATTATGATGGATTGTAATCATGTTATGGGAAGCTTACTGGAAGCAGGACAAGTAGAGGTAGGATGGGGAACTCTTTACTTTCCCCTTTTCTTTTGTACGCTGCTCTCATGGTTGTCTAGTAAAGGCAGGGAAGCTGAGTTACAAAGAAAAGCACAGTAAATTTCGGGGAATTGATATACTCTCACAAAAAGAAATGCTATAAAAAATGTTCCCCAAATGTAAATGCAAAGCGTGGCGTTTGTCTTTGGGCTGTCTTCAAGAAACGGACTTAAATTCAATTGCTAGGGCTATACAAGACTCATCTGATCAGCAGGTATTCTGTTCCACAGGGGCTAAAACTGTTTTGTTTTCAAAGGGGAAAACACATCTGTGTTTGCCCTCCTTTGCTTTGTAAAATTGAACTGCAGCGAACTCATGAATAATAGAAAGAACACTAAGGACTGTGAAATTAACACTGGCATGAAACAAAATTTCTAAAAGGGGAAACTCTACTGGAAGAAGACTCACTTCAACCTCCCCCAGACAGGGGTTTGGAAACTGGGACATCTTAGCATTGGAGGGTGAAATAAGAAGTCCAACTTGGTTGCTGCTTTCAGGAAGGTGACAATTTTCAAATCCTTTGGGTCAGATATTTCTTATTTTATGAAGATCTTTAAGGGTGGGAACTATGGTGGATTATGGCTCCAATGAGGAGCATATGTCCAATTGTGACATTTGTCCATGGGAACTACCATCTTACTCTTTAGTAATGAAGATAGCTAACTTTTATCGAGCACTTACTATGTGCCAGACACTGCTTTTACACATAGTTTCTCACATAATTTCATAACTAGTAAGGTAGGTACAATTATTTCCATTTTACAGATGCAGACACTGAGGTGCAGAAGGGTCAAGTCACACAGCTATTAGGAAATGAGGCTGGCTCTCAACCCAAGCCTGAATGACTTTGGAGCCTCTCCTTTAACCACCACAGCACCCCTTTATCTTCATGTGTCCTCTTAGCCCTTTGCAAAGCTCTCGTACAACTTACTGTGATGGCCTAGTGGCCCCTCTTCCTTCATCTTTCTGCTCCCCACAAGGTAACACCCTGCCTTGTGTACTCCTCATGTTCCAGATTTTCTCCAGGTTGTCTTGGGGTCATATAGAATAAGCTGGGGCAAGAGGAAGTATCCTACAAGAAGTGCTTTATTGAGAGAAGTAGTACTCTGCTGTTTCTACCCCAGAGTCACCACAGCGTACTTAAAAGTACTTAAAAACCGTAAAGCACTGAATAAATAAAGAGTCTGAGTTTTGGAATCAGAGAGATCTGGGTTTCGTTCATTCATTCATTTGTGGATTTTTTTACTGAACCCCTACTATGTGCTAAGCACTGTGTTAAATGCTAGATTTGAATTCCAGATTCATTACTTATAGCTATGGACCTTGGGAAATTTATTCAACCTCTTTAATGAGAATAATAATAGTTACCTCTGAGCTGTTCTAAGATTAGAAGCTAGCACATAGGAAGAGTTCAGTAAATAGTATTAATAAAAGGAAAAAAAGTGCTGTTTTTGGGCCAATGCCTGCTTATATTACTCTCCCTTAAGGCTTTGCTTGCCAAGGTTTCAGCTAGCTAGAGTGCATCACCAAGGCCTGGGAAGTTAATGTGCTAAACTAAGCTATTATCCTTTGCAAAGGCCTTTTAGCAAGATAATGACTTAGCCCAAAGGAATACCTAATTCTGGGCACAATGGCAGACTCAAATGGAGGTCATTTCAGCAAGGGACTTGCACATCAAACCATCAAATATCTGCCTGCCTTTTTACTTTAGTAACTGCCTTCTGACAGATAAGAAGTTTTCTTCCTGTATGATCAAATGAATAGGTAGTTGCGTAGAAGTATGGATAAATTTATTTTAAATAATGAGGGAATTTCCGTTTATCCTTCTAGGTATTAATATCTCACCTCTATTTAATGCATAGTCCACTGACGTAAGCATTTGAGGTTTTTCAGATGCCCTCAGTAACACTACTTGGCTAATCTAATGTGATTCAGCTAATAGGTTTTCTATCAGCGTTTATGGACCATCTCATCCATCTACCCTTATGCCTAATAGAAGTGTTTGTATCCAGTAGGTCTGAGCTATCGTCTTTCCCAAAGCAGTTAATTCTGTTTGAAAATCAATACGTAGAATTTGTGCTTCCATGGTATAGTCTCTGAGACAGAATGGAAGCTAATTTCTCTCTTTCCAATGAGTTCATAAAAGAGTAAAGAATGAGTCTTGAAACAATCCTGTTCTTAGAATAAGGCTTTTTAAAATTACTTTTTTAAAAATCTACAAAGCCTAAGGGTTAGGAATAGTAACTACTTGAAGATGATTTAAGTTATTATCAGGAAATAGTGTTCCCTCTCTCTCTGGATCAGTAGCCTCCAGTGGCTTCCATCTCACTCTGAGTTTCATCCAGACAGAGCCAGACTGTGGTTTGCAAAGCCCAGTCCTATCTGGCCTCTTCTCTCTTACTTCATTTCCTAGCAGGTTCTCCTCACCCACTTGGGTCCAGTCGCATTAGCTTTTCCACTATTGCTAGGCTCAGTCATGTTGAGGATGCTTCCAGCATAGGGTCACCTCCTTCAGGTCTCTGCTTGCAGGTAAGTTTATCAGTGATGCTGTCTCTACTCTCTTACTCTTTCTGCCCTTTACTGGCATTCATTAACTCCTTTCCTGACTTTATTTTAATTCTTAGCCCTTGTGCTCCTCTCACATACTACTTACTTTTTTGTTTAATCATTTATTATATCTCTCTCCAGCACAATGTAAGCTCCTTGAGCGAGAATTCTTCCCTCTCTTGTTCACTGCTGAATCCCCAGGGCCTGGAAAGCTGCCTGGCAGGTAGTAAGTACTTAGTATATACATGCTGAATTCAAGTATGATTGTGGATGAATTATTTAGTTTGTTAAATTTCACTCTTGGTGTTTAGATACGACAACAACAATATGTTACTGTTGTATAGAAACGTAGAGGTTCTCAGACACTTTTCAATCCAGGCTGTTGAAAAGCCTGTATTCAAAATGCCCAGAGAGCAGCAAAAGTCTATCTGGAATTCCAAATAACTCAAAATACAGGGGTTGTGGTAAAACCAACTGGAAGTATTAGAAATCTACATGCTAAAAGAAATCTACATACAAATGAAAAACACATTAAAGACCCAAATCACAGGACTAAAGGAGGCCCAGGAAGAGAAAGCAACTGGTTTGCGATCTTAGTTTCCATCCTAAGTCACTTTCTGATCCATAGAATTTTTTCTAACCTCTGGGACTTAAAATTTTTTTTTCCTAGTGGGGGATGACTTTTCCCCCTTTCTTTACTTTATTATCTTGTATTGTTTCAGTCATTTACTTTGAGATCTTTAAGCTGTGGCATGTTATTTGTAACAAGGTAAGGAAGGCACATTGGCTCCTTTGAAACTTTCATTATTATTAAAACTAATGCAGTGAAGTTGAGTCCTCTTCTGAGGCTTTCCTACAGCCGTTGCTTGCTGCTGGTAAATATTCATAAATGTGCTATCATGGAAATGAGATAGAATGCCTCAAAATTACTTTGGAGGCATAAGGAAGGCCCTGAAGAGTGAACGGGGAGGATGCATTTCATTTTCAGATTTGTAATGAAGAAAGTATTCTTTCTGTCAGTGGATGATGTGCCTTGCCCTGGAGAAGGATTCCAAGGACCTGAGCAGATAGTGTTCAAGGCAGCAGTCACACAGTGATGGCAGCAGGTTCTATCCATACCTGAGTGGGGTACCTCTGAGGTGGCTGGTAGCAATTTCTTAGGAGTTCCCATCAGTAAAAAGGGACTCTTGGCACTGACCGTGTTTTGGAATACACCTTAAAACTCCTTGATGCCTTCTCATGCTCATTAGAGGATTTTCTGATGAGCCTCTGATGTCGGTCATACTGTTAGGGCATCTTTAACTGTAAGTGTTGAATCCTCCTCTCCTCTCCCCCTTTCATTATCTACCTGTGGGCAAATCTAGGCTCCAGGGTTAAGGGCAGAATGATTCAAAGATTTTGGTGAGTTGATGAAAGTGATATATTAAATCAGAGGCTGTTTCCAGAGAGAGACATCTGTTCTTTGGAATCACTTAAAGGAGAACTATAATCTAGAAAATTAAAGGCATCAGCAATATTTGCAGTTGTGGAACGTCAAGGTCAGGAGAAAAAAAAAAAAAGCCCAAGAGGGCACTCTTGTCACTGATTTCAAAGGAGCTAATTCTTAGGGTTATTAGCTGCCTCAATTTACAACGCTACATACCCTTGAACACCAAATGCTCATTATCAAAAATTAAAGAAGCGTGGAGCTGAGATTTGAATTATATTTCAGATAATAGATTTTGGAACATGCTTCATATTGTTAAGATTGACCTGACCTTACAACTAATAAAGGTTTCCAGTAGGCACAGAATCTCAGTTATAATACCTTGTTTCCACAAGTATGAGAAAAGCAAGGAAAAACTCCTTTGTTTTTACTTCCATCATGGTGCCCCGAAGTAGGCAAAATTGTTAGGTGGGTAGAGCCTGGCTTTGGAATCTACAGCCTTGACTCTCCTTGGGTTCTCCATGTCTGAAAGATCTTAACCACTTACTCTCTCTCTCTCTCTTTCTTTTTAACGTCTTTATTGGAGTGTAATTGCTTTACATTGTTGTGATAGTTTCTGCTGTATAACAAAGTGAATCAGCTGTACGTATACTTATATCCCCATATCCCCTCCCTCTTGCTTCTCCCTCCCACCCTCCCTATCCGACACCTCTAGGTGGTCACAAAGCACCGAGCTGATCTCCCTGTGCTATGTGGCTGCTTCCCACTAGCTATCTATTTTACATTTGGTAGTGTACATATGTCATTGCCACTGAGGATGCTTCTGTTTCCTTCCTAAAAAATGATTAAGATAGAGTAGGTGCAAAGAAGAGAAAGCACCTACTCTATCTTAATCACTTTTTAGGAAGGAAACAGAAGCATCCTCAGTGTTAAAACATGGACAGTAGCTTAGTGGGTTTATATGAAGCCAGAGAAAAATGTTCTAAATGTTCTAAATGGTGGATTTTCTAAATGGTGGATTTTCAGGCTTCTGTGAGGGGGTCTGGGAGGTAGATGGTTATATACTGAGTTCATGGTAAGGCTGGCTCATTGCAGTGACTCTAGCTGGTCTCCCTAACCCTGCTCTTTACTTATTCCAAGCCAACCTGCACATAAGTGCTAGGAAAAGTTTCATTAAATGTGGTTTTTAATGAAACCACATTAATGTGACTGCCTATTATATACTGTCACCATCAGAGACACATCTCTCTGGCTTCCATAATCTTTTACTGACTGTTGAATTCTCCTTCACTCTGTTAACAAAATTCTGGTTCTTCCATTTTTAACCCTAACAAACACATTTCTCATGATCTTCTGGACTTTATTCTTCAACTGAACAAATTATTATCATGTCTCAGACTTGCTAAAAAATGACTTCTGTGCCTCAGCCCTTGACTTTTCACCTTCAAAGTGTTTTTTTGTCCCCCATTCCACCACATATCCTTGTCTAAAAGCCTGCTTCCCAGCCTAGCGTATTCTGATCACATATCTGGAGAAGGAGACTGACCAACCATTCATAATAATTATCTCTGGGTAGAAAAAATTCTTTTGATTTGTCTGAATCAAAGCCCTTACTTTATGGTTTAAGTCCATGTGCTTTCATTTTTTTTCTTTTGTATTCTTAGAATATGATAAAAAAGCTAGTTACCCTCTTTCATTTAAGCTTGTTATTTCATTTAAGCTTCATAAATTTAAGCTTGTTAAATTGCCTTTTATCCTATTCTTCCAGCTAAGTACTTCCAGGTTTCTTCATCCCTTTCTTACTGGGCACGTTTTCCAAACTTCTGATTATTATCTGCAACTTTCTCTTTATATCAAGTCCAGACAGAAATGTCATATTTCATCAATTCTAAGAGGCACTTTTTCTCTCACATTTTAAACGTATCAAATTTCAGCATTTAGCAAGACTCATAATTCATGACATTTTGCAATTACAAATGGCAGAACTTTTTTTTGATTTTAAAAATGAAGGTATTATGTACATTGAATGATTAAAAAAGGCAGGGGGAACTAGTTTGTATTAAAGGAGGATGAAGAGAAATGACAACCAAATGCAATGTATAATTTCTTGATGAGATCTTAGATTGAAAACAAAATTAAAGAGCAATAAAAGTTTTACTATTTTTAAAATTACTTTTTCAACTTTATTGAGGTATAATTAACAACTAAAATTATATATTTAAGTGTACAACATGATGTTATGATATACATATACATTATGAAAGGATTCCCACCGTTGAGTTAGGTATCCATCCCCCACATATTAACTTTTTTTTTTTTTCTGGGGAGAACACTTAAGTTCTACTTTCTTAGCAGATTTTAATTGTATACTTACAGTATTATCAGTCATAGTTACCCTGATATGTATTAGATCCTCCCAACCTTATTCATCTTATAACTGATAGTTTTTACCAGCCTTCCCCCCACCCCGAAGGTCCCTGGTAACCACCATTCTACTCTATGTGTTTAATTTTTTTTTTTTAATTCCACATATAAGGATACCGTGCAGTATTTGACTTTGACTTATTTCATTCACTTTAACATAATACCCTCTAGTTTCATCTGTTGTCACAAATGGCAGAATTTCCATCTAAGTCTGGATAATATTCTATTTTATATATATGCCACATTTTCTTTCTCCATTCTTCCACTGACAGACACTTAGGTTGTTTCCATATGTTGGCTATTGTGAAAAATGCTGCTGTGAACATAGGTACAGATATCTCTTTGAGATAGTGATTTATTTCCCTTTGGGTATATACTCAGAAGTGGGATTGCTGGATCATATGGTAGTTCTATTTTTAATCTCGTGAGGAGCCTCCATACTGTTTTCTCTGGAGTCTGTATTAGTTTACATTTAGTTTTATTAGTTTACATTTACATTATATTAAATGTAATACATTATATTAGTTTATATATTAGTTTACAATTCCACCAACAGTGTACAAGGGTTCCCCCATCTCCACATCCTTGCCAGAATTTGTTTTCTCTTGTCTTTTTGGTAATAGACATCCTATCAGGTGTGAGATGATACCTCATTGTGGTTTTGTTTTGCATTTCCCTGATGATCAGTGATGCTGAGCACCTTTTCATGTACTTGTTGGTCATCTGTATATCTCCTTTGGAAAACTGTCTAGCCGGGTCCTTTGTTCATTTTTTAATTGGGATATTTGCTTTTTGCTATTGAGTGGTGTATGTTCCTTATGTATTTTGGTTATTAATCTCTGATCAGACATGTGGTTTGCACATATTTTCTCCCATTCAGTAGGTTGTTTTCATTTCGTTGATGGTTTCCTTTGCTGTTCATAAGCTTTTTAGTATGATGTAGTCCTACATGTTTATTTTTGCTTTTGTTGCTTTTACTTTGGTGTCACCATGAAAAATCATCACCAAGACCAATGTCAGGGAGCTTACCCCTATGTTTTCTTCTAGGAGTTTTATAATTTCAGATCTTACATTTAAGTCTTTAATTTATTTTGAGTTGATTTTCATCTATGATGTAAGACAGTGGTCCAGTTTCATTCTTTTGCATTTGGCTATTCAGTTTTCCCAACACAGTTGTTGAAGAGACCGTCTTTTCCCCATTGTATATTCCTGGCTCCTATGTTGAAACCTAATTGACAGCATGGGTTAATCCTGGGCTCTCTATTCCATTGATCTATTCTGTTCTAAAGTTACCTGTTTTTATGTCTACACCATAATGTTTTGATTACTATATCTTTGTATTATAGTTTGAAATCAGGAAATGCAATGCCTCCAGCTTTGTTCTTCTTTCTCAAGATTGCTTTGGTGATTCAGGGTCTTTTGTGTTCCATACAAATTTTAGGATTGCCTTTTCTATTTCTATGAATGCTATTGGAATTTTGATAGGAATTGCATTGATTTGGAGATTTCTTTGGGTAGTATGTACATTCAAACAATATTAATTCTAATGCACGAACACAAAATATCTTTTCATTTATTCGTGTCTTCGTTGCTTTCATCTATGTTTTATAGCTTATAGTGACAGATCTTTCTGCTCTTTGGTCAAATTTATTCCTAAGAATTTTATTCTTTTTGATGCTATTGTAGATTGGATTATTTTCCTAATTTCTCTTTCTGATAGCTCATTGTTAGTATATAGAGATGCAACTGATTTTTGTATATTGATTTTGTATCTTGAAACTTTACTGAATTCATTTATTACTTCTAACAGTTTTTTGGTGGAATCTTTTCAGTTTTCTATATATAATGTCATGTCATCTGCAAATAGTGACAGTTTTATTTCTTCCTTTCCAATTTGTATGCCTTTTATTTCTTTTTCTTGGTGATTGCTAATGGCTAGGAGTTCCAGTACTATGTCAAAAGCAGTGGCAAGAGTGGGCATCTGTGTTCCTACCTTAGAGGGAAAGCTTTCAGCTTTCACCATTGAGTATGAAGTTAACCGTGGGCTTTGCCTACATGGCTTTTATTATGTTTAGGTGTGTTCCTTGTATACCTGATTTGTTGAGAGTTTTTATCATGAAAGGATTTTGAATTTTTTCAAATGCTTTTTCTGCATCAGTTGAGATGATCATATGATTTTTATCCTTCAGTTTGTTAATGTGGTGTATCACATTTCTTGATTTGTGTATATTGAACCATTTTTGCATCCCAGGAATAAACCCCACTTGATCACAGTGTATAATCTTTTTAACCTACTGTTGAATTCAATTTGCTAATATTTTGCTGAGGATTTTGGCATCAACAAAAGTGTTCATCGGAGATATTGGTCTGTAATTTTCTTTTCTTGTAGTGTCTTTGTTTGGCTTTGCTGTCAGGGTAATTAATACTCATCTCATAAAAATGTGTTTGGAAGTATTCCCTTCTCTTCAGTTTCTGGGAAAAATTTGAGAAGGATTGGTATTCTCTAAATGTTTAATGAAATTCATCAGTGAAGCCATCTGGCCTGGACTTTTCTTTGTTGGGGAGTTTTTGATTTCTGGTTCAATCTCCTTACTAGTAATAGATCTGTTCAGATTTTCTATTTCTTTATTATTCAGTCTTGGTAGGTTGTATGTTTCTAGGAATTTATCCATTTCTTCTATGTTAATTTGTTGGCATATAAATATTCACAGTGGTCTCTTATGACCCGTCGTATTTCTGAATTAGAAGTTGTAATGTTTCCTCTTTCATTTCTAATTATATTTGTTCAAGTCTTCTCTCTCTCTCTCTCTTTTTTTGTAGTCTAGCTAAAAGTCTGTCAATTTTGTTTATGTTTTCGAAAAAGCAACTCTTACTTTCATTGATTTTTTTCTATTGTCTTTATAGTATCTATTTATTTTCACTCTTTGTTATTTTCTTCCTTCTGCTAATTTTGAGCTTAGTTCTTTTTCTAGTTTCTTGAGATATAAAGTTAGGTTGCTTATTTGAAATCTTTCTTTTTTCTTGATGTAGGCATTTATTGTTACAAACTTCGCTCTTGGAACTGCTTTTCCTGCATCCCATAAGTTTTGGTATGTTGTTGTATTTCCATCTTTGCTTGTCTCAAGGTTTTTTTTCTGGCTTTTTCAAGGTATAAATAACCAATGACATTTAATGAAGTATACAGTATCGTGATTTGATATATGTATGCATTGTGAGAAGATTCCTCCCATCTATCCATCCATCACCTCATATTTATCTTTCTTTTTTGTGAGAACATTTAAGTTTTACTGTCTTAGCAAATTTTAATTATATGATACAATGTTATCAACTATAGTTACCATGTTATACATTAGGTCCTCACACCGTGTTCATCCTATTAGCTGAGAGTTTGTACTCTTTTACCAACCTTTTCCTATTTCCCCCACTCCCCACCCCCTGGCAACCACTTTTCTTTGCTTTGTTTCTATGAGTTTGACTGTTTTTAGATTTCATATATGTTATACCATGCAGTATTTATCTTTCTCTGTCTAGCTTATTTTATTTAGTATAATACCATCCAGCTCCATCCATCTTGTTGCAAATGGCAGGATTTCCTTCTTTCTCATGGCTGAATTCCACTGTGTGTGTGTATGTGTATATATGTGTGTATGTATAGATATGGATAGATATAGATATATTCACCTCATAGCTTCTTTTTTTTTTTTAGATGTTGGAGGTAGGAGTTTATTAATTAATTTATTTATTTTTGCTGTGTTGGGTCTTCGTTTCTGTGAGAGGGCATTCTCTAGTTGTGGCAAGCGGGGGCTACTCTTCATCACGGTGCGCGGGCCTCTCACTATCGCGGCTTCTCTTGTTGTGGAGCACAGGCTCCAGACGCGCAGGCTCAGTAGTTGTGGCTCATGGGCCCAGTTGCTCCGTGGCATGTGGGATCCTCCCAGACCAGGGCTCGAACCCGTGTCCCCTGCATTAGCAGGCAGATTCTCAACCACTGCGCCACCAGGGAAGCCCACCTCATAGCTTCTTTATCCATTCATCTGTTATCGTACATTTAGGTTGTTTCCATATCTGGGCTATTGTGAATAATGCTTCAGTGAACTTGGGAGTTCAGATATATCTTCAATATTCTGTTTTAATTTCCTTTGCATATACCCAGAAGTGGAATTGCTGGATCACATGGTAGTTTTACTTTTAATTTTGTGAGGAACCTCCATACGTCTTCCACAGGGGCTACACCAATTTACGTTCCCACCAGCATTGCAGGAGGGTTCCCTTTTCTCCACATCCTCCCCAACGTTTGTTATCTACTGTCTTTTTGATGATAGCCATTCTATCAGGTGTGATATTGTTCAAGATATTTTTTGATTTCCCTTTTGATTTCTTTTGGATTTATTAACTCATTTGTTGTTCAATAGCATAGGGAGTGGAACTGAATGTTCTAACCCTTTAATCATAGGATTGGCTTTTTTTGGTCACCAGCTCCTATCCTAAAGCTATCTAGGGGCTCTTCCACCAAGTATTGTCTTGTAAGCATACAAAAGACATTCAGGAGATTCCAAAGTTTTTATGAACTCTGTGCCAGAAACTGGGGACAAAGACCAAATATTTATCTTGTTATTATACCACAGGCCCGTAATGTGCGTGGACTTAAGAAGTTCTCAAAGAGTGGGTATGATATGGCCTGAATAGACATTCCAATAGTCATTCCTACGTGACCTCAGGATGACAGCAGAGGAGAATGAAGGAACTTATTTGCTGGAAGGATGACTCTATCTTCAAACATATCTCTTTTATCTGTTTGTGTATTGCTGAGGGAGTGCTCCCCTCAAACTGTTCTACAGGATGCTTCTCCTTGCCTTTTTATCTCCTGTCTTAATTAACTCAGGCTGTCATAACAAAATACCACAAACTATGGCTTAACAGAAATTTATTCCTTTTAGTCCTGGAGGTGGGGAAGTCCAAGATCAAGGTGCCAGCAGGGTGGATTTCATTGTGAGGCCTCTTCTCTTCACATGTAGGCATCTGCCATCTTGCTGTCTGCTCACGTGATCTCTTCGTTGTGCTTGTGAGGAAAGAGAAGTTTGGGGGAGAGAGAGAGAGGGAGAGAGAGAAAGAGAAAGGGAGGGAGGGGAGAGAGTGCCTGCACTCTCTGGTGTCTTTTCTTATAAGGGCACTAATCCTATGGGATCAGGGACCCACCCTTATGACATCATTTAACTTTAATCACCTCCTTATAGTCACTAGCTCCAAATCCAATCACATTAGGAGTTAGGGCTTCAACATATGAATTTTGTGGAGGCACACCATTCAATCTGTAAAATGCCCTGGTTTCAATACCACCAAACCCCCCCAAGAGTCCAGTACCTTGTTCCTAGAGAATTTGCTTTAAAAAAAGACCACCAAAGGAGGAATAACTTAAAGGAATTGATTACTAATGGTGATGTTTTAGCAATCAGTAGGAAAGAGATTTGTGGGATGAGGTTGGAAATAGAGATTTGGGAGGTGAAGTGAAAGGATCTATTAAGCTTCAAATGATGCTTTCTGGACAACCTTATATTTAACTACAATCAAGGCTAAGTCTTCCTCTTTCACACAAACTTTATAACTAACTCCTGGAATCTGGAATCAGTGTTCATTAAAATTCATTTTAAGTTGTTGACTTTCTTCTTCCTATTTGACTAGCTCTTGGCCACTTTTTGGAATTATTTTGCTTTTCCTTGAATAATGCTCTCATTAGAACTGTTTCTGAGCTCAGCCCTTTGGGACACATCATAGATAGGAAATCCCCACTCTCTATGTTTGGATATTTTTGTGTTGGCCCTGTTCTCTGGCTTCTCACTCCATGGGGCTGATTCAAGCACAGAGCTCCCACTGACTTCAAAGTCTTCTGAGGTAAAGTGAGAAATAGTCTTACAGAAATTTCCCAAAGATATTTTAGATTTATAAAAAAGCATTGGTAATATTTTAAAATATGAATATTTGTCCTGTAAAATGAATGGATATTATGAGTACCAGCTAGACAAAGTCACGAAAATTCTCCTTTGATAGTAGGAAAAAAGCTCTTGTAAATTCATAATACTTGGTAAATGCACTCATCCTTCTGGGGAGAAATTTTGGTTCTGTTGTGGTTTAAAAAGCATAAAGATGGAATCCTTAAAATCAAATTCCTACTTTATAGATGTCAAATATCTACTACATTATTTTCATAATATGAGTATAAAAATTATGAACTATTTGAAAAAGATATATGGTATATACAATTTAAAGAAGATACTTTCTTAATTTCCCTAAGCTTTCCAGATTTCTCAGAAACAATTGTTTTAAATTTCATGTAGGATCTAGACAGTGACTAGTTATGTTTATAATGTTGTTTCACAGATTGGAGATCTATATGAGACTCATTCAGGCACCTTCAGAAAAAAGGAAACTTATTGTAAGATATAAGGGTCTATGCAGACAGGAACCAGAAATAGGGTCAGTGATGCTCTGGGGACTCTTTGCAATCATGTTTTTTGTGTGTTTTCTCCATTGTACTTTCCCTTCCAACTGGCCAATTGTAGATACTGTGCCTTACATGTCTAGTTCAATAGTCTTTTTTTTCCTGTTTTCCAGAATTTTCTGTTTCCTCCACTGGAGCAGCTCCTCTGGCAGAACAGGGCAGAAATGATGGGTGTCCTGGACATTTCTCTCAATGCAGAGACAAATACAACAGATGAGATTGAAAGTAGAAATAAAGAGAAAAGCCCAGGATTCCAGGCTATAGAAAGAATGCTGTGAGGATGATAAAGAGACATGACAGAACTCAAAGAAAGAAAGAAATAGGATTCTCTGATTAGGAAGTGAACAGGTATCTTTCTTTGCTCATAGAGGTCTATCATTTCTGTTCTGCTGCAAGTTTGGCATTCTCTTTATTGTTTATATAATCATTCACACTAAGTGATCACTGCTACCACCACCCCACTGTGAGGGAAAAGGACCAAGGTGGTTTTATGATAAACTAGTCATTAATGCCTTTTATTTTCAGGAACATATGGCTAGAGGTTCATTGACAAAGTAAATATCTAAACTTGAGCTCCTGAATTTGTATGTAGATACTTAGCATTCTTATTGCCAGATATGTAGCTTCATTGAAATATTAAGAAACAATATTTCATTGGGAAGATATACCAACTTTTAAAGGAAAGAAGGAATAACTTCTTCCCTAAGTTTAATGGAGAGCATGATCTTCATGCTTTGTGTTGATCTGTTCACTAACTCTCCTTCTTATCAGGTATAATATATTCCTGTTGACAGCTTGATTTAATTGGACTTGTGGTAACTGATTCAATTGAGCACTTTAATTAGGTAATTATTTTGTTATAAGAACTGCTTTTCAGCTTGCTAGAGAGAGTGAATTTTCCATTTTTCTCAAGCTAAAAATGGAACCTGGATTCTTTTCTTTTAGAACAAAGTGGAATAAAAATGGTCAGTTATAGAATTAGGCTGAGATTGAGCTGTAGAACGAAGAAAAATAAGCTTGACTTATATATTGATAAGACACAAGTGGGCTTTTGAGAAATGAAGACAGAATTAGTTTCTCAGATCGTGAATACTGCCAGTGGGTAGTCATGAATTTGAACAGTGATTGTTCCCTGCCTCAGTTTCCTTCCAGAAGTGGGACCCTGTGCAAGAAAATAAGTGCTGGAAAAAAAAAAACACAAGGAAATACTCCTATCTCATGATTTTGAACAAATGTTCCTGGCTCTAGGGAGTTCTTTTTTTTTCTCCAGGCAAATTAATTATTGCCTTCTTTGAAAATATATTGTGAAAGTTATTCATTCACTAACTTCAGAGGGAGACTTTGTCTTGAAGAAAAGGCTCAGGTTCTGAAAATATTGCCTCAGACTGAGCATCTAGGAAAAAAGCTATCCTCGAATTCCCCACATACTTGGTGCGATTCAAGCTTATCTTTTGTTGGTTGGCAGGACTGATTGTAAATAATCTGAGGATACCTCAGATCAGACAAACAAATAATTAGAGTTGACACTATTAAAGCCAACAAGACCCTGATTAATTGATTTGCTAATAGCTATACTCCACTTGCTGACGTTAGCCCTGATTGGGTTTTAAGCTGTGACAGGGCCACAAGATAAACATTTTCTTTCTCGAATTACTGATTACCTACCAGCTTCCCAGTGTTGCCATCGACTAGTCTTTGGAGGTTTTTGTTCATTAAAGGATTGAGGCTAATTCCAAATAGCTTTCATCTGAAACATAATATTCATACATAAGCTTTTTGTGGAATGGTCAGTCAACATAGTAATTACGTTTTGCTTTAGAATTCTTTAGTTTTACATTTTCAGCAAGGAAAATAAACAAAGGAAACATTTCTCACTTAAACAAAGGATGTTGCAAGTGTAGCCTTCCCTAATAGATGACAAGAATAATGACAATTCTGTTCCAGACACCCAGGGGCCAGAGAGGGGCTGTGTTCCAGCCACCACTGTGCAACAAACCATTCTAAAATCTAACGGTGCAAAATAGCAAGCATTTTATTATCAGTAGCAACTTTGTGGGTTGGCAGGGCTCAGCTAGGGCTATTCTTCTGTTTCACATGATGTTATCAGGTCTGCAGTCATCTGGGAACTCAGCTGGGCTGGAACATCCAAGTTGGTGCACTTACATGGGTGGCAGGAGGTGCTAGCTATCTGCTGGGAGTTCAGAAGTTGACAGGAGCACCTCAGTTTTCTCCGTGTGGGCTTCTTAAAGCATGGTGGTTGGGCTGCAAGAGAAAATGTTCCAAGAGAAGAGAGAGGAAGGTGCAAGTCCCTCAAGGCCAAGCCTTGAAATTACAGTGTCACACCTGTCACATTCTATTAGAGTGGTTTACAGGGTCAGTCCAGGTTCATTGTGGTTATGCTAATAAGTAAGGTATGGTCAGTAGGACCATCTTTGGAGACTAGATATCACAAACATCTAGAGTGGAAACAAAGGCAATGTTTCATTGAAGTGTTCTTAAAAAAGCTGTGTCTTGCCCTTTCTCTATGACCGTCTTCACTGGTTATTACTTCATGGTTATCATTTGTTATTATTCATTGGTGACTTCAGTTGGAGTCAGGAGTGGGTATTTAGGTCTCTCTTTGTAAGAGGAATGGTTTTGAGTTAAAAGCTCTTCCAAGATGAAGTAATACTACCACTCTCCTAAATTTTCTTGCTTATTAAATAGAGTCAGCAGGTGAAAACCTGCACTCTTTTTGTCTGAGAAGGTTTTTCCAGATATTTCTCCTTTCTCCAATCTGCTGTGGTTGGGATGGCGGAGTGCAGGCTTAGGAGTCAAGTTTTTCAGTTTAGCTCCTTCAGTTACTGTGTGCCTAGCTGTGTGAATCTGGGCAAGAGATTGGTACTTGCAAGCCTCAGTTTTCTCATCTTTATAATGAGGTATTCTTTCTACTGCTTAGATTGTGAAAATTGAGATACTTCATGAAGTGTTTACCCGAGTGCCTGGAAGTGAGTACTCAGGAAGTTGTAGGTACTGTTATTATGTAATAATGGGTGTATAGGAGAACCTAAGCACCAAGGAATTGAGCATAAAGTCACAGGATGCTGAGAGTTTACAATAAGATAGGAGGAGATCTCTTAAGCCAAACATCTTTAAGAGTAAATGTCACTGTACCAAATAGATCTCCTGTTTCTTCTTCTTATACTTATGCCACATTTTATGCCTTCTGTCACAGAGTCAGGTGAAGAGGGTTGTTTTGGTGTTGAAAGGGGGCTGGAACTGGGAGGGGACTGGAAAGCAGTGAGTGGAAGGAGGCCAGGAACACAAATGTCTAGTTCCCATGGTCTCCACCTGGACATTATGATATCAGAAAGTCTTGAATTGTGTTAACCTGTGGTCTTTGTGGTCTGTTCTTTTAAATTATTCCACAGCTCCTGCAAAGGAAAAGTATAGCTATCACATACTTATAAAAAATGAAGGGTGGTAATTTGCATGAATTACACCACCTGGAAAAGCAAACTTATTTATTTCATTTTCTCCCATCTCCCACATTCTTTTGCCACATATGTGCTGGGACCTAGTGGTTGGAAAAGAAATACTTACCAAGGGTTTGCCTTTCATGGGTGGCAGTGTGGTTTTTCCTTTCCTCCAGCCTCATTGTTTCCATGTATAGGGACTTAGAGTAACCGTTTTGGTCTCTTGTCCCACCCATTATTTCTTGTGAGTTTCCTGAGCTACCTGAATAATATCCATTGGTCCATGATTCTCAAGGCCCCAAATTCTGGGGATATGTTCTTTTTGTATTACCCTAGATACAATGAGGAAACACTTGCTGTATGTATGTGTGTCCTGCAGAGCCAACCATTCCTTTAGATGGGATTTCCCAAGGACAAGTATGGGTGAGGGAGAAGAAACGTTCATAAATTATTTGGGTTACATATAATTATCAGTGCATCACCTTTATTTATCCATTGGCCCTAAACTAGGAAAAGGAAGAAATGGATGTTGTTTATTGGTTCCCTAAAACCCCAACAGTGACATTTTCCAACTGCAAATTAGCTGGGGTTGTCTGTATGATTGAGACTGATCTGATGGAACTGAACTCATATCCAATTTTTCTTGAAAGAAATATATATTTCTTTAGTGTCTATATATGAGCAGTAAAAACTTTTCTTTTTAAAAGCAAACAGTTACGGAATTCTTAAAAAGAATTTTTTCTTGCATACCCACAGTATCTCTGCTAGTGAGACAGGTGTGTTTCTCTTTACTTATTCAACAAATATTTATTTAGCACCTTCTACATGCCAAGCTCTGTCTTAGGTGTTGGAGCTATTGCTGGAAAGCAAAAATAGATATGCCTCCTACTCTTCCTGTTGATCTTATATTCTACTTGGGGAGATAGGCATGAATCTAAAAATAAATCATACAAATTGTTGTATATATAAGAACAACCTGAAGTAACAGTCCACAGTTCTGTGAAAGTGTTTAACAGACACCCTGACCTGGACTGTTTGTGGGATTTGGGATCTGGAAAGTTTATCTCTGAAGAAATGATGCTTGAGGTAAAGATGAGCACAAATAAATAAACAATTAAGATGAAGTTAACTGAGTCTGTGTACCCACAGAGAAACAATTAACTGACCCTCTAATTTTATATTTCACCATGTGTAGTAGTTTTTCCAGCCTTTCTGAGTATTCAGGTATGGCAATGATTTTCTCTCATACTTTCCAACTACTTGACAGCTTTCCCTGGTCACATGGGAAAATGAGAACACATGACCTATCAACAGATTTTTTCCCCTAAGTTGTCAATTTATTTTTCACTCACTCTCTCTCACTCACTCACTCACTCTTCCAATCCACCCAGCCATCTATCCATCTAAACACCTTTTATCAATTGTCTGTATGTGCCTAGTACCATGCTAGGAAATGGGGGGTAGCAAGCCATAAAAACAAAATCATAGTTAACTGACATTAATTGTACCTTTCACTGGGTTCCTACACTACTGTGTTTCTCTCTCTGCCCTTTCAAGTTGTGTTTATTAACTTTCATGTTAGTCTCCTTCATGAGATTCAGCTCTGCGGCAGGCACCACGTCTTAAGCATTTTTGGGTTCCTTGTGCTTAATATGGTGATTGGCACACAGTTGGTATTTAAGAAATACTTGTTAAGTGAATGAACTTAATGTTACTGTTATTGAGGAGCAGAACATTAAATATCAGATGAATGATCACTGTTATTTTGTAGGCTAAAACTGGAATAGCCAACTTGATGCTCTGGTATGTTAAAAGATGAGCTGAGGCAATTTAAAATTTTCAAGAGTTTTTAGGAGTATAACTTTGATTTGAATTGGGCACTGCCAAACCTTTTTTTTTTTTTAAACATCTTTATTGGAGTATAATTGCTTTACAATGGTGTGTTAGTTTCTGCTTTATATCAAAGTGAATCAGCTATACATATACATATATCCCCATATCACCTTCCTCTTGCATCTCCCTACCACCCTCCCTATCCCACCCCTCTAGGTGGTCACAAAGCATCGAGCTCATCTCCCTGTGCTATGTGGCTGCTTCCCACTAGCTATCTACTTTATATTTGGCAGTGTATATATGTCCATGCCACTCTCTCACTTTGTCCCAGCTTACCCTTCCCCCTCCCGTGTCCTCAAGTCCATTCTCTACATCTGGGTCTTTTTTTTTTTTTAACATCTTTATTGGAGTACAATTGCTTTACAGTGGTGTGTTAGTTTCTGCTTTATAACAAAGTGAATCAGCTATACATATACATATATCCCCATACCTCCTCCCTCTTGCGTCTCCCTCCCACCCTCCCTATCCCACCCCTCTAGGTGGTCACAAAGCATCGAGCTCATCTCCCTGTGCTATGCGCCTGCTTCCCACTAGCTATCTATTTTACATTTGGTAGTGTATATATGTCCATGCCACTCTCTCACTTCGTCCCAGCTTGCCCCTCCCCCTCCCCATGTCCTCAAGTCCATTCTCTACGTCTGCATCTTGCTTCCTGTCCTGCCCCTAGGTTCTTCAAAAACATTTTTTTTATATTCCATATATATGTGTTACATATGGTATTTACTTTTCTCTTTCTAACTTACTTCACTCTGTATGACAGTCTCTAGATCCATCCACCTCACTACAAATAACTCAATTTTGTTTCTTTTTATGGCTGAGTAATATTCCACTGTATATATGTGCCACATTTTCTTTATCCATTCATGTGTCAGTGGACACTTAGGTTGCTTCCATGTCCTTGCTATTGTAAATAGAGCTGCAATGAACATGGTGGTACATGACTCTCTTTGAGTTATGGTTTTCTCAGGGTATATGCCCAGTATTGGGATTGTAGGGTCATATGGTAGTTCTATTTTTTGTTTTTTAAGGAACCTCTATACTGTTCTCCACAGTGGCTGTATCAATTTACATTCCCACCAACAGTGTGAGAGGGTTCCCTTTTCTCAACACCCTCTCGGGCATTTCTTGTTTGTAGATTTTTTGATGATGGCCATTCTGACTGGTGTGAGGAGGTACATCATTGTGGTTTTGATTTGCATTTCTCTAATGATTAGTGATGTTGAGCATCCTTTCATATGTTTGTTGGCAATATGTATATCTTCTTTGGAGAAATGTCTACTATGTAGGTCAACTGCCCATTTTTGGATTGGGTTGTTTATTTTTTGATATTGAGCTTCATGAGCTGCTTGTGTAGTTTGGAGATTAATCCTTTGTCAGTTGCTTCATTTACAAATATTTTCTCCCATTCTGAGGGTTGTCTTTTCGTCTTGTTTATGGTTTTCCTTTTATTTATTTATTTTTGTGGTACGTGGGCCTCTCACTGTTGTGGTCTCTCCTGTTGTGGAACACATGCTCTGGACGCGCAGGCCCAGTGGGCATGGCTCACGGGCCCAGCCGCTCCATGGCATGTGGAAGCTTCCCAGACCGGGGCACAAACCCATGTCCCCTGCATCGACAGGCGGACTCTCAACCACTGCGCCACCAGGGAAGCCCCTGTTTATGGTTTTATTTGGTGTGCAAAAGCTTTTAAGTTTCATTAGGTCCCGTTTGTTTATTTTTGTTTTTAATTCCGTTTCTCTAGGAGGTGGGTCAAAAAGGATCTGGCAGTGATTTATGTCATAGAGTGTTCTGCCTATGTTTTCCTGTAAGAGTTTTATAATATCTGCCCTTACATTTAGGTCTTTAATCCGTTTTGAGTTTATTTTTGTGTATGGTGTTAGGGAGTGTTCTAATTTCATTATTTTACATGTAGCTGTCCAGTTTCCCCAGCACCACTTATTGAAGAGGCTGTCTTTTCTCCACTGTATATTCTTGCCTCCTTTATCAAAAATAAGGTGACCAGTTGTGCGTGGGTTTATCTCTGAGCTTTCTATCCTGTTCCATTGATCTATATTTCTGTTATTGGGCCAGTACCCTACTATATTGAGTACTGTAGCTTTGTATTATAGTCTGAAGTCCGGGAGCTTGATTCCTCCATCTCCGTTTTTCTTTCTCAAGATTGCTTTGGCTATTCGGGGTCTTTTGTATTTCCATACAAATTGTGAAATTTTTTGTTCTAGTTCTGTGAAAAATGCCAGTGGTTGTTTGATAGGGATTGCATTGAATCTGTAGATTGCTTTGGGTAGTAGATTCATTTTCACAATGTTGATTCTTCCATTCCAAGAATATGGTGTATCTCTCCATCTCTTTGTATCATCTTTAATCTCTTTCATCAGTATCTTATAATTTTCTGCATATAGGTCTTTTGTCTCCTTAGGTAGGTGTATTCCTAGGTATTTTATTCTTTTTGTTGCAATGGTAAATGAGAGTGTGTTCTTAATTTCACGTTCAGATTTTTCATTATTAGTGTATAGGAATGCAAGAGATTTCTGTGCATTAATTTTGTATCCTGCTACTTTACCAGATTCATTGATTTGTAGTTTTCTGGTAGCATCTTCAGGATTCTCTATGTATAGTATGATGTCATCTGCAGACAGTGACAGCTTTACTTCTTCTTTTCCGATTTGGATTCCTTTTATTTCTTTTTCTTCTCTCATTGCTGTGGCTAAAACTTTCAAAACTATGTTGAATAATTGTGGTGAGAGTGGGCAACCTTGTCTTGTTCCTGATCTTAGTGGAAATGGTTTCAGTTTTTCAACCTTGAGGACAATGGTGACTGTCGGTTTGTCATATATGGCCGTTATTATTTTTAGGTAAGTTCCCTCTATGCCTACTTTCTGGAGAGTTTTTATCATAAATGGGTGCTGAGCTTTGTCAAAAGATTTCTCTGCTTCTATTGTGATGACCATATGGTTTTTATTCTTCAGTTTGTTAATATGGTGTATCACATTGATTGATTTGTGTATACTGAAGAATCCTTGCATTCCTGGGATACACCCCACTTGATCATGGTGTATGATCCTTTTAATGTGCTGTTGGATTTTGTTTGCTAGTACTTTGTTGAGGCTTTCTGCGTCTGTGTTCATCAGTGATATTGGCCTGTAGTTTTCTTTCTTTGTGACATCTTTGGTTTTGGTATCAGGGTGATGGTGACCTCCTAGAATGAGTTTGGAGTGTTCCTCCCTCTGCTATATTTTGGAAGAGTTTGAGAAGGATGGGTGTGAGCTCTTCTCTAAATGTGTGATAGAATTCGCCTGTGTAGCCATCTGGTCCTGGGCTTTTGTTTGTTGGAAGATTATTAATCACAGTCTCAACTTCAGTGCTTGTGATTGGTCTGTTTATATTTTCTGTTTCTTCCTGGTTCAGTCTCAGAAGGTTGTGCTTCTCTAAGAATGTGTCCATTTCTTCCAGGTTGTCCATTTTATTGGCATATAGTTGCTTGTAGTAATCTCTCATGATCCTTTGTATTTCTGCAGTGTCAGTTGTTACTTCTCCTTTTTCATTTCTAATTCTATTGATTTGAGTCTTCTCCCTTTTTTCTTGATGAGTCTGGCTAATGGTTTATCAATTTTGTTTATCTTCTCAAAGAACGAGCTTTTAGTTTTATTGATCTTTGCTATTGTTTCCGTCATTTCTTTTTCATTTATTTCTGATCTGGTGTTTATGATTTCTTTCCTTCTGCTAACTTTGGGTTTTTTTTTTTTCTTCTTTCTCTCATTGCTTTAGGTATAAGTTCAGGTTGTTTATTTGAGATTGTTCTTGTTTCCTGAGGTAGGATTGTATTGCTATCAACTTCCCTCTTAGAACTGCTTTTGCTGCATCCCTTAGGTTTTGGGTTGTTGTGTTTCCATTGTCATTTGTTTCTAGGTGTTTTTTGACTTCCTCTTTGATTTCTTCAGTGATCTCTTGGTTATTTAGTAGCACACTGTTTAGCCTTCATGTATTTGTGTTTTACACCTTTTTTCCTGTAATTGATTTCCAATCTCATAGCGTTGTGGTCAGAAAAGATGCTTATATGATTTCAGTTTTCTTAAATTTACCAAGGCTTGATTTGTGACCCAAGATATGACCTATCCTGGAGAACGTTCCATGAGCACTTGAGAAGAAACTGTATTCTGTTGTTTTTGGATGGAATGTCCTATAAGTTTCATTTAAGTCTATGTTGTTTAATGTATCATTTAAAGCTTGTGTTTCCTTATTTATTTTCACTTTGGATGATCTGTCCATTGGTGAAAGTGGGGTGTTAAAGTCCCCTACTGTGATTGTGTTACTGTCGATTCCCCCTTTTATGGATGTTAGCATTTGCCTTATGTATTGAGGTGCTCCTTTATTGGGTGCATAAATATTTACAATTGTTACATCTTGTTTCTGGATTGATCCCTTGATCTTTATGTAGTGTCCTCCTTGTCTCTTGTAATAGTCTTTATTTTAACGTCTATTTTGTCTGATGTGAGAATTGCTACTCCAGCTTTCTTTTGATTTCCATTTGCATTGAGTATCTTTTTCCATCCCCTCACTTTCAGTCTGTATGTGTCCCTAGATCTGAAGTGGGTGTCTTGTAGACAGCATATATACAGGTCTTGTTTCTGTATCCATTCAGCCAGTCTGTGTCTTTTGGTTGGAGCATTTAATTCCTTTACATTTAAGGTAGTTATTGATATGTATGTTCCTATTACCATTTTCCTAATTGTTTTGGGTTTGTTATTGTAGGTCTTTTATTTCTCTTGTGTTTTCCTGCTTAGAGTAGTTCCTTTAGCATTTGTTGTAAAGCTGGTTTGGTGGTGCTGAATTCTCTTAGCTTTTGCTTGTCTGTAAAGTTTTTAATTTCTGTTCCGAATCTGAATGAGATCCTTGCTGGGTAGAGTAATCTTGGTTGTAGTTTTTTCCCTTTCATCACTTTAAATATGTCCTGCCTCTCTCTTCTGGCTTGCAGAGGTTCTGCTGAAAGATCTGCTGTTAACCTTATGGGGATTCCCTTGTATGTTATTTGTTGTTTTTCCCTTGCTGCTTTTAATATTTTTTCTTTGTATTTGATTTTTGATAGTTTGATTAACATGTGTCTTAGTGTGTTTCTCCTTGGATTTATTCTGTTTGGGACTCTGTGTGCTTCCTGCACTTGGTTGACTATTTCCTTTGCCATATTAGGGAAGTTTTCAACTATAATCGCTTCAAATATTTTCTCAGTACCTTTCTTTTTCTCTTCTTCTGGGACCCCTATAATTCGAATGTTGGTGCGTTTAATGTTGTTCCAGACGTCTCTGAGACTCTCCTCTGTTCTGCAGTAGTTATTTCCATTATTTTATCTTCCAGGTCACTTATCCATTCTTCTGCCTCTGTTATTCTGCTATTGATTCCTTCTAGAGAATTTTTAATTTCATTTATCGTGTTGTTCATCATTGTTTGTTTGCTTGTTAGTTCTTCTAGGTCTGTTTTAAATGTTTCTTATATTTTCTTCATTCTATTTCCAAGATTTTGGATCATCTTTACTGTCATTATTCTGAATTCTTTTTCCGGTATACTGCCTGTTTCCTCTTCATTTGTTAGGTCTGGTGGGTTCTTGCCTTGCTCCTTCATCTGCCCTTTGTTCCTCTGTCTTCTTATTTTGCTTAGCTAACTGTGTTTGGGGGTCTCCTTTTCGCAGGCTGCAGGTTCGTAGTTCCTGTTGGTTTTGGTGTCTGTCCCCAGTTGCTAAGGTTGGTTCAGTGGGTTATGTAGGCTTCCTGGTGGAGGGGACTGGTGCCTGTGTTCTGGTGGATGGGGCTGGCTCTTGTATTTCTGGTGGGCGGGACTGCATCCAGTTGTATGTTTTGGGGTGTCTGTGACCTTATTATGCTTTTAGGCAGCCTCTCTGCTAATGGGTGGTGTTGTGTTCCTGTGTTGCTAGTTGTTTGGCATAGGGTGTCCAGAATTGTAGCTTGCTGATTATTGAGTGGAGCTGTGTCTTAGTGTTGAGATGGAGCTCTGTGGGAGAGCTTTCTCTGTTCGGTATTACGTGGAGCTGGGACGTCTCTGGTGGACCAGTGTCCTGAACTTGGCTCTCCCACCTCAGAGGCACAGGTGTGAAATCTGGCTGGAGCACCAAGACGCTTTGACCAGTTATGGTAGCTGTTCTGATTCATTCTGATTCTTTGCAAGCACCAAGCTGCATTTGTCAGCCCTCCTCTTAGCTGGTGGGGACCCCACAATGGAGTCCTCACCAGGTCAGATGAGCAGAAGTGATATGACTTCCTTGGAGGCTTGTCTTGAGCAGCCACGAGACATGTAATTCTCTTAACATGCCAGCCCCAATCTCCATAGTTTATAGAGAGGCCTTAACGGGGTTCAATCACATGTAGCCATCCAGATGGTCCCAACTACTCAGCAGTGCCAGATATAAAGTGGTTAGGAGTACTCTGCTCGCAGGAGCTAGTGGAGAGGTTTTATATAGAGAAGATGCTGCAGCAATGCAAATAAATTATTTAATTGGTTATATTTTAAGTGGTTGCCTTATTTGGGAAAGTCTAGTTGGCTGTTTGTGATTGGTTGTTCTTAAGTTTCTTGGTTTAAGTGCATTGATCAGTGAACTTAGGTTGTGGCTTGCTTAGGTTTTGGTTTGCTTATATAGGCTACTAAGACATTAGAGCCACCTCAATCTAATAGTCTCCTTGTTTAAATACTTTAACAGGTATAAGCTAATAATGCTTCACCTTAAATGAAGCAGATGGCTTCTGGTGAGACCTCAACAGGCATGACCAAGAGCCATTAGTACTAGTCCCTCTGCCATCGTCCTAACTGCATCCCTCAGCCAAGCACTTGGCTGCTTACTGTCTGAAATATTAGAAACACCTAGCAAGCAAGAGCAATAACAGATTGCCCCACTCCTTGGGAAGATGAATGAAATGAGATTGATAAAGGGATCCTTTTCCTTGGACACAGGTGCTGTATGACCAAGGTTCTAATTGTTATGGCAACCTATGAATTGGCGTATCTTAATCATCCCACACCACACTGTTTCTCTAGATTCTAGAGGAGTTTAGTGAAATAGTCAAAAGCTAAAGAATTTGAACTTTTTTTTTAGCTTCAGAAAAAATTTGTATAAATTTCACAGCTGAGTTCTCTTAAAGTAAAGCCTGTTTTAGAAGATTGAATGAGGTACCTCACACTGATCTCAACTCTCAAAATAGAACTGTGAGATTTCAGATGCAAAAAGGGGCCATAATTTCTTCTCTCACAGGTGCAGTAGAAATCAAATGGTTTTCATTGGTCTTTCTTGTCATTTTAGCCACCACTATAGCTTTATTATATCTTTGTGTTTCTCTCCTGTTTGCCCTACCAGTGCCTCCTAAGATTTTCCACAGTTCTTGGCTGAGAAGTAAACTTATAAATTACCTGACAGTAAAGTCAGAGGATAAGTAAATCACCATCCAGTCTGATCACAAAATCAAAACATTTGTGATATCTCAAACCTTTAACAAGACAATTGCTTCTTTTGAAAAATGTGTCTGTTCTCCTTCATGCTGAGAACAACCAAGTCATTCCATGAATTTTGCTCTAAGACCAAAGGTGCAGTATCTTCAGATTACATATTATGCCAAACATCTAACAAAATGGTTAGACAGCTTTAATGTCTTTTTATTTTTAAGAATCTTATTTTTTAGTTTAATTCCTAATAAAACAGAGTTGAACTCTGGGTCTTTGGTAACTCAAAATTTGTCCTGAAGTTTAGAGAGTAAAAGTTTAGTCTACATGCCCTGATTCATTTATGCTTTCCTGTTAATTTCACGAGATATCTTCCTTCTAAGTTATTTTCAAAATTACACTATATATGTGCGTATATACATTTATATGTATATATAAAACTCTCTCCTCTCTAAGAGTTGTTCATCAGGTCCCAGTTTGTTAATGACTGTTGTTCCTGCTTCACTTCAAATAATCTTGCTCCAGATGACAAATTGGGGAACTTTGGAGCACATATATTAAATCCAAGTTCTTTTATGAAGCCAGAAGTGTAGATCTTAAAAAAAGATTTTGTAGAAGTGTTTGGACATTAGAGTTGTGCAAGCATTTCCAACTCTGCTGAGAGTGATAATCATTGCAAACAATGGGCTTATTGAGCCTTGAGGAATTCAAGCAGGGCTACCAGTTTCCAGGTGAAACATTTAATACTAGAGGAATGTGTTGGCTTATTAAATACAGAAACCCATTTCTGAGAATGGTCAATAACTGGAGCCTTCGAAAAAAGGCAGTATCTCAGAGGACCTTTCAAGAATGGTTAAAGAAGACATTCCCGAGCCTTTCCAAATGCTGTAAACGGTGATCTGAGATGAAACAAGAATACTCTGTGTTGAACTGGCAAGAAGAAAATATATTTTCCCTCTTACCTCTCTCTCCCCCCCACCCACAAAGTTACACATGTACATGTAATGCTTTTTAAAGCTTAGGTATGAATTTCCCTGGATTAGAGTTTCAGAACAAAACTATTTTATCTGGCTGTTGAAAGAACTCTAAGATCTTTTATTCTCACACGTCATCTTCTCTCATCTTGCTTCCTATCTCAAACAACTTTTGCCCAGTTTACAAATAAGCCTCCAATAGAACATCAATATTTTTGGGTTGTCCAACTTACTAGTAATCATATATTTTTCTTGCCCACAAGTATTGTTAGACAGGGTTGGCTAATTCTCTCAAAGATTAGGGTCCATCTTGACATTTTTATTTCAGCTCTAAACACAAGATGAGGGGCCAATAAGACTTTGGTGGATGTAGTTGGGAGATAAGCAGTCTTTCAATGCCCTCCGTTTATAGCCTCCATTATCATCTTTCTCATACATGAATCAGATCATCCTCTTTCTCATTTGCCAGCCCTCCTAGTGGCATGGTCTTCTTCAAATGGATTGCTAGCTGCACATCACACATGCTCAAATATCTCATCAATTCCACAAAATTCCCCTAATTAGGTAACTTGTACTTTCATTACATTTTCAGAAAGCAGTTTCCTAATGAAAATTAGGAAATATTAGTGGCATTAAAAGAGTGCCACTTTGCAGCCTTTAGAAAAGTCCCTCTTTTTCATGGTGTCATGCTATAATTAGTAATACAGCATTGGTGATTAAGCTGAATACCACTATGAGGCATTTACACAGCCTTGACAGAGTTCAGTCACTAATGGGATATGACACTTTGATTGTTCCTTGAAACCTGAACACTGTGGTAATATCTAGATCTTTGGGTTACCTTGAAATGTTGATTTCAGACTCTTGAAACCATGGCAACAGTTGATTCGAATGAATCCCGGAGTTTTAAAAACCAAAATTTTGTTGTTGAGTTTCTTTGCTTTTTTTTTTTAACCCCTTGGTTCACACAATTCATGAGAAAATAGTTGCAGCCAGACTTTGTATAAATGCAGTATCCATTCACCTTTCTTATAGAAAAGAACACAGATGTGATTATCTTTCCATCAGGGAGAGAACGGAAAACCGATGTATGGGTCCCATAACTGGTGTCCAAATGTTGCATGATAATATGGTAGGAAAATAGTAAAGAAAACTGTACTATTTTAAAATCCACCCAGTTGTCCAAGCTTAGGAATCACCCCTCCCATATGATACCAAAAACATAAAATTCTATTGAAAAAAATATTTTTTGTATTTCTTTCCTCCTCCTCATTTTCATTACCACGTCCCTAATTTATCTCTCATCTTGCACCTTTCCAATCCATCCTCATATCTAGTTGATGCTTGAGTGATCTTGCTACCTGAAAACCTGTTCTGGATCTCCATCACCTTTAGAATAAAATATAAAATTTTGACATGAATTCAAGGCTCTCTACAAACTGGCTCAGCTTAACTTTTTAATCTTTTCTCTATTCACTTCTCCTAATGCACCCCAAATTCTAGACATGCCAGATTATTGATATTCCCTGAAATGAGCCTGTAATTTCTTTTCTTTCCAGCTTTGTTTTTACTGTCCTCTCTGTCTAGACTCTCTCTCTGTTCTGATGCCTCATAGCAAATACGTAAGTTAATATGATCTCTTGAGAACAACAGTAGGTAGTCATGGTCTATTACCAGTTATCTGATCTTCAGTAGCATCTGAAAATAGAAGAAATTAAATTCTAGGGCCACATTTTTTTCCCCCTTGAGAAGCTGCCTCTATACTCTTATTAAAGAACCTCAGTCATTTCATTTTGAAATCCCCAGTGCTATATTGTCTCATCCCAGGGGTCAGAAAGTTGTCCAGCAGAAGCAAAAACTTCATCTCAGACTATTCTCTGTTTACTATTTTTGTTTTAGAGCTGTTTGACAAAAGGAGGCTAGAGAACAACAGGCAAAGTGAATTATGTTTCTGACTTGGGCAGGGGCAGAAGTAGTAGGGGTGCTTCACACAATTTGTGTTTTTCTATCCTCTGTCTTGTCTCTAGGCTTCTTTATCTCTCAAAGCCATGTATTCTTAGTTTAGCCTTTCCTGCTCTTGGATTCTATCATTTATTTAAATATTTCTCAGTTAATTTTTGAGTCATTCATTCAGTCATTTATTTCAACAAAACTTTATTGAACACAAGCTATATTAGTCAGGGTATGTAATGCTAACTATTGTAACAAAAATCTCCATAGCTTAGCATAGTGCTTTATTTCTTGCTCACCTAAGGTCCAGTGTGAATGTTCCTGCTGAGATAGCTCACCTTGTAACGGTAATCCAGAGATTTGATCTCTTTTATCTTGCAGCACTGCCACATGAAGGGATATAAGAGTTCTTTGCCTCCAGCCTCATGAATAGAGAAAGAACCTTTGCAAAATTGCTTGGGATGTATTATGGTTAGGTTTGGTAGTGCTGTATATTACATGCACTCATGTTCCATTGGCTAGGACTCAGTCACATGTTTACATGTTCCAGGCTGGCAGTGGGTAGATGCAAGATGGTATGGGAAATGTACTTTAATTGCGTATACAGGAAGGAGAAGATAATTGATGAACACAGTGCTGGACATTTTGCTTAGTATTGGGAACTTTAAAACATGAATAAGGAACAATGCTTAGTATTAGGAGCTCATAGTCCAGGGGGCCAGACACACATAAATAGAAAATTAATGTAATATGTTGTTAACAGTTATTGAGTGTATACCTTCCTCCGTGCACTAGATTAAGCCCTTAATATAGTGGCTTTATATTAATGTATTCTTTACAACAGTCCCATAAGGTAGGTACTTTTGTTATCCTCATTTCATAGATAAGGAAACTGAAGCACAATAGTTTAAGAAATTTGCCCAGGGTCACACTACAAATAAGTGGCTGAGTCAGGATTCAAACCTAGGTAGTCTATTTCCAAAGGTTGAACACTGAATCATTACATTATACGACAATGATGAAGAGATGCACAGGATGTTAGTGGACTACAAAGGAGACCCAGCTGGTTGTGGGATTCTGCAGCAGGCGATCCCTGAATTTAGCTATAATGGCCGAGTTGAAGTTTGTCCAGTTTTGGGGGCAGGAAGAATTCCAACAGAGGAAATAGGGTGGATAAGGGTAGGACAGTGACAGATATCTTAGCGTATTCCTGGATCTGTAAGTAGTTTGATGCCATGGGTCAAGTTCCAGGCTTGGAGTCAGGAGAGACTAGCTGTAGAGGTAGATGAGGCCGGGTCATGGAAGGCATTTTATGCAGTGCTAAGGAGCTCAGCACTTATTCTAAGTGATGGAAGCCTTAGAAAAGTTTCAATTAGGGGATTTAAATAATCAAATTTACATTTTAACTACATTCTGCTGGTAGCTGCATGAAGGATGGATTAGAGTGGCTGAAAGATCAGTTAAGAGGCTTTTAAGATAGTCCAGGATGGCCAAATTTTAAAATATCTTGTTTTATTTCTTATTACACAGGGAATATAAAATGATAGCAAATGACTATCACTTATCATAGCACTCATTTGTTTTCACAGCCATGCGAAAGAGGTACTATTATTATCCCCATTTTACAGATGAGAAACTGAGGCACTGATTGTGTATATTAAAGGCTAGTAATCAATGGCACCAAGACAGCCTCTGCAGTCTGGCTCCAGAGAGTGTAAATTAACCCCTAGTGTATGTATACAGTCTCCCCATAAGCGGTACTGTTACACATTATCAAAGATAACAAAAAGCTGGATGGGTTATCTGGGTGAAGGGGAGGAGGAGGGATTGGGCAGCAGGATCTGTAAGAGGTGAGCCAGTCAGGGGGTACAGGAACCTCCTCCTGAGGGGCCAGAAAATGGGGAGTCTTGGAGGCAAAGTCAGATGGTCAGGTGTGCCTCATTTTACAGAAGAAAAAACTGAGGCACAGAAAGATTAAGTGACTCACCCAAGATCCTATAACTAGTAAGACACAGAGAGGGATATGAATCCAGGTAATTATTTCTGGAGTCTATATCATCATGCATCGTTACCTCTATTTGTGCCACATCCAATCAGTTATTTAGAGTGAAAAGCATTTTCCTGGAGTATGAGAAGGTCTTAGATCAATGTAAAATTTAACGTCTCTCAAATCTATTTTTACCCCTATTAGTAAATACTTTCTATCAATAATAAAACAAGAGTGGCTGTAGAATATACTTATTCTTGGTAAGAATGGGAGCCATTTTTTGGTGGTTTGCTAATGAATTACTCCCTACAGATACCATAAGCTATTTAAAAATATACAATTTATGTCAAATCTGGTGGTATAAAAGTATCCTCTCTCAGACCTCTTTTGGGGTTTCCTTGCTTTTTCTACTATCCTGGGGTTTGCAGCCCCCAATCCAGAGCCACCATAAACAGTGCTGAATACATAATCTGTGGGGCCCAGGGCAATATGAAAATGGGAGCCCCCTGTTCAGAAATCAGGAAGGATTTCAAGACGGTGACAACAGAGAATTAAACCAAGCTTAGGGCTCTTCTGAGTGTGGAACCCTGTGACTGCCTAGATCATACAGCTGTGAAGTAGGCCCTGGTGGTGGCCCTGTCCAACACTTAGCTCAGTAGTTTCAGCAGGCATTGTCTGGTGTGTGTACCTCTGTTGATGCCTAAATATATGGTATTTGTGTCTCCAAAATGCTTAATTTGCTCACTAGGGGGTTCATCTTTAGGGCTTTCTCAGTTTCCCTCATGGTCCAGGGATATAGTGGTGAATGACCCTGAGAGGACCCTGTTCCTTCTCCCAGAAGGCAGGCTGCCCCTTTCAGTCAGATCCTGTCTCTCTGCCTCATGGCATCTTGGTGAACAGGTAAGACTATGGACAAAAGGAAAGAATTGGAATTCAATGGCCTTTTTGGTTTTAAGAATATGACAAAGAGTGAGAAGAAATATATTTTTAATACACATAACTGTCGCAGGGTAATTGTCCAGAATATATACAGAGCTCCCATAAATCAATAAGAAAAAGACAACCCAATAGAAAATAGGTAAAGACCTGATTAAGCATTTCACTCAAGAGAAATTACGAATAGCCAACAATCTTATGAAAATATGCTCTATCCCATGAGTAATTAGGAAAATGCAAATTAGGACTACGAAGAGATACCCTTTTGTATTTGTCAGATTGACAAGTTTAAGTTTATTAATACCAATTTTTGGTGAAAATATGGATCAGTGGGAACTTGAAAATTGGTCCAGAAACTTTGGGAAACAACTTGGCTTTATCTCATAAAGATATGTACGTCCTACGAACAAGCATACATCTCTTAGCCTCATGCCTTATGGCTCAAGGGGTAGTTCCTCAACCAGCAGCATCTGGAGTTGGATACCTGGATGTTTGTTAAAAATGCAGTATTTCAGGCCCCATCCCAGACCATGGAATCAGAATTCACAGGTGATTGGTGTTCACATTACAGGTTGAGAAGCTTTGCTCTAGGGCACTGTTTCTTAGACATTTTTGACATAGACTTCTGCTAAGAAAGTCTTAAGAGTAAGAAATACATTTTACAGGGTACCACAGTATACATACACACACACACCCACACATACACACACACACACATAGGGAAACAAAATTTCCTAAAGCAGTTCTTACCAGATCACTTGCATTGCACTCTGATATTTTTTATTTCTGTTGCCTTGGGAGACTGACCTAAGGAAACATTGATACTGTAACCGCAAGTGGGGTCTGGCTGCTTGCTGCTCAAAAGCCAATAAAGAGGCAAGGTTGGTGGAAAGGAAAGTTTGCTTTATTTTGGATGCCGGCAACTGAGAGAGGGGAGGGGGGGAGAGGGGGCGAGGGTGGACTCCTGTCCAAAGAATCAGTAGGCTAGAGCTTTTATAGATGGAGAGAGGGGTCTACATGCAGAAACAGCCCAGTCAGCTCTGACAGTCATCTTGAAATTGGTTATGCGGTGGTCTGACCAGCGTCATCTTGATTGTTTTAAGTACAGTTAATCTTCAGTTCCAGGGTTGGTTTTTTCCCATTTCCTTGAGGCCAGTTTTCAGAATTGTGGCAGCTTATGTCATGGCTACAGGCTGATCATCATGTAGTTAACTTCTTCCACCTGGTGGGGGTTTCAATATATATAAGACAGCTCACAGGCTACGGCTCAGAATATTATCTATAGTCCTTGAGGAGGAACTGATACCGAGCAGGGCCCTATGGGGCTCCTGGGCACAAAGCCTTTCTGTGTCCCTCATTTCTTTGATTAGAGGGAAAACGCCTTCATTCAGCCTCCATGACCTTCCCTGAGTTCCAACAGGCAGATTCAAGCAGTTGTTAATTAGGGAAGGGAGGGGATGCCAGAACAGGGAGAAACATACAGCTAAGATAAACAACAGTTGCAGGCTTGGGGCAAGGTCCTGGTTCCCCATCAACAGATAAACACAACAATATCTTTGAGCTGTTTTGCAGATACTGAAACCCCCTCCAGGTGGGAGAAGTTAATGATTAACGATGGTATGCTGCCCACAAGCATGTAGACCCCAGACCAGTTAGAACCTGAAGGTTGATGGTGCTGACTTCTGCTTACCTCACCACCAACCCATCAGCAGAATGTCCACGAGCTGATCATGCCCTCTTTGAACCGTACTATGAAACCTCTCACTATCCTCTCCAAGGGGGACGTAGTTTTTCGAGGCAGGAGCCCGCTGTGTCTCCCTTTGCCTGGCAAAGTAATAAAGCTATCCTTTTCTGCTTCATCCAAAGTGCTGTCTCCGAGATTTGATTCGGCACTGATTTACAGAGAAGCTGAGCTTTCGGCATCAGAACAGAAGGTCCTTGACTTTGCTTAATGACTAAACCAGTTATTTAGTCTTGTTGGACTGCTTTTCTTTGCTTCTGCAGTTTTCTCACTTCTCTGATTAAACTTTGGCTAAAGTTTTTCCACGGACAAAAGGCAGGCGAAGGACATGGTGGGGCAAGGACCATAGGGTCCTGCTCTGTTTCAGGATAATTTATGTCAGAGAACGTTTTGCTTATGTTCTCTTCTAGGAGTTTTATAGTGTCTTGTCTTATATTTAAGTCTTTAAGCCATTTTGAGTTTATGATATTTTTTATTCTAATCTAAACTGTTAGTTGAGACTCACTAAACTTACCCACTGATGGGTGGAGTCTTATCTAGAAAGCTCTTTTCTGGAGAAACTCTCATACATGTTCTCTGGGAGACACAGAAAAGAATGTTCATACCAGCAAAGTCCATAATACCAAATACTCACACTTCAATACAGCAGTACTATATAGCAGTGAAAATGAATGAACCACTGCTATTTGTGTCAACGGGATGCATCTTATGGATTTAATGTCAAATGGAAAAAAAACGCGAACAACCAACAGATTGCAGAGGAATACATGCTTTGTATTCCTTTTGTATAAGGTCCAAAAACACGGAAAATTATATAACATTTCTTAGGGATACACACATATATATGAAGCTATAATGACAAGAAATTGATTAATACATAATGTAGAATAGTGGTTCAGGGGTTGAGTTTAAGGAGAAGTACACAGGAAGCATGAAGCTGATGCTGTATTTCTTTAAGCTGGGTGGCAGTTACATGGTTGGTCATTTCCTTGTTATCCTTTATTCCTTGAACATTATAAATATTCATTTTTTTTTTTTTTTTTTTTTTTGCGGGACGCGAACCTCTCACCGCTGCGGCCCCTTGCCGTTGCGGAGCACAGGCTCCGGACACGCAGGCCCAGCGGCCATGGCTCACGGGCCCAGCCGCTCCGCGGCACGTGGGATCCTCCCAGACCGGGGCACGAACCCATGTCCCCTGCATTGGCAGGCGGACTCTCAACCACTGCGCCACCAGGGAAGCCCTATAAATATTCATTTGTATATATTTAATATTAACAACAATGACAACAACAGCGAAGATAAAGGAAAGACAACCTCAAAGCTATTATGAACATGGCTTCCAAAAAACACTTTTTTTAATAAGGTTTTTGTAAAAAAGTAAGTTTGTATATAAAAAAATACTGCACTTCCCCCATATGACTTGCATAATAAGATGAAAGCACACAAAATTGATTTAGAAACCACCCCTGCAGCATAAATATCCCTTTAATCACTGTGTTGGTAAAAATATTTAATTGTGGTACTTCATTCTTCCATTTCATCGTAAGAAAAACATGGTTTTGCTGATGACAGTTATGCTCTCATATTACAATGGGGGCAGATGTCTGCACTTAATCCGAGAAATTATCTGCATTTCAACATTGCAAATATCCTTCATGGTAATTAGTAACAGACTGTGTAAGCAGACCCTTTCACCTCTCTGACAAATGCAACCAAATTGGTGATACATAACCGTCTACAAACCGAGGTACCATATGCTCCATGTGGTATACCATTTGGGGCTGGACACTAACTAATCAGGATTCATTAGGCCCTCAGTTTTTACTGAGTTTACCATTTCTTTATTATTCATTCTTTACCAGCCCTGAAGAATAGGGTTGGATTGCTACCCCCATTTTGCAGGGAAGGCAGCGAGATGTGAGGTAACTTTCCAAAGGTGGAAGAGGGAGATGGTGACAGGCCTGAGATTAAAGCCCACAGTCCCAGGGGGGTAATTTGGAGTCTACTGCCTCTGTGAGTGGATGCTGGCTATGTGTTCATCACACGCTTTTATCGGAGATTGCTGAAGCATTTCATGAGCAGAAATCTTTTTCTCTCTGGTCTCTCTGGCCCTTACTGGATGTATTACACCACTTAGCACATATATTGCTCTTATATATTTCTATTTTCTCCTTTAAATGCCCATTTGTGTAAAGGACTTGAGTCCCTAATAAAGTTGTGAGCTCTTTAACAGCAGGAAACATGTTTTTCTATTTCTTTTGGTATCCTCTCTCTTTATCAGTACAATGCTAGGCAAGTAGGCCAACCCCCAATAAATGGTTATTCCTCTCTGATCCCTTATGATGACCCTTTGTAAATTAGGTGACCAAAACACAGGATTCCAGTTTGCTTTATAAAATTACATTTTGCTTTTTACCAGGAAGGATTTGTGTTTGGACTACTTTTGAAACATGGCTAGATTTAACAAAATTCAATTTTGATGTAATTTCATGTATACACATTCAGCAGGGGTGGTATCTGGAGTAATCACCTTAGGGAATCATTTGCTCATGTAAAAAATTATAGAAAACGTGCTCTATGCTCCCTGTGAATATTTGCTTGGGAAACTGGAACTATGTAAGGCACCATCATCCCTTGTCAACTCTAATGTTAAATTTCTTATTTAATTAGATGTGTCTGGCCTTTATGATTTCCAGATTTGAAAGGAAAATGAAGGAAAGGATAAGAGAATTGAATTGCTTACCAGTGGATGGTAGGAATAAATGACTGTGAAAAATACTAATCTTGAATTTGAATTATTTTAAGTATTTTAAAAAGAATTAGTTGTATAAGATTATCTGTGTCCTTCCCCCCTTTGCTTTCTCCTTTCCTTCTTTAAGCTTTTAAAATGTTCCTTTTTGTTTGGTTTGGAGACTCCTAAGTATCAAATCCATCAACCCCAGCCTGACAAATTGCACAGTGTCAGTTAGGCAGGACTGATACGTGCCAGTTCCCAGTGATAGACATAACAGCTGGCATTCATTCTGAGTTGTCAGTCCCTGTACCATACTGGTTGTTAAAGGTTTGACTATCACCCATCTCTTGCCATGCGTGTTATGGACTGGCTGCATATTTGGGTTCTCTTCTTTCACAGTGTCCTTGTTGAACCTTTCTCTTCAGTTCCACTTTGGGTTTCCAAAGTTGAAGATGAGCAAGGTGTAGTGGGTTTTTGTTATTTTTACCTGTCCAGCATGTATTGGCCCTGTTTTGGTAACAGCCCCCAGATTTTGTTTGGGCTCATCCCTTCCCATCTCAGTCCACACGTTTCCAGAACTGCCTCCATTCCCAATACATGTTCCAGACCTGGCCACATTGATTCAGGATGGGTAATGTCATCTCATCGTGCTTTTTATACTGGCCTAGAAGCAGATCTTCATTTCCACTGGTAGGGATGGAGAGTCTGAGGCAGCCATCATCGTAACAAGTGGGGTCTGAGAATGGAGTCAGCACAGAGGCAGTAGAACAAGGAGTTGGAGAGTGAGAGAAACCTGGTCGTAGGACATCGGTTGAAACTTTGTAATCAGCTATTCCTAAAGCCAGTTATACTCCTGGAGGTTTAAAAAATCAGAGAAAGACAAATATCATATGATATCTTTTATGGGTGGAATCTAAAAAAAAAGATACAAATGAACTTATTTACAAAACAGAAACAGACTCACAGACTTAGAGAATGAACTTATGGTTACTGGGGGGAAGGGATAGTCAGGGAGTTTGGGATGGACATGTACACACTGCTATGTTTAAAATGGATAACCAACAAGGACTTACTGTATAGCACAGGGACCTCTGCTCAATGTTATGTAGCAGCCTGGTTGGAGGGGACTTTGGGGGAGAATGGATACATGTATATGTATGGCTGAGTCCGTTTGCTGTGCACCTGAAGCTATCACAACATTGTTAATTGGCTATACTCCAATATAAAATAAAAAGTTAAAAAAAATAAAAAATTATCTAAGAAACGAATAACCCGGTCAAAAAATGGGGGTAAGATCTAGATAGACATTTTTCCAAAGAAGACATACAGATGGTCAACAAACACATGAAAAGATGTTCAACATCACTAATTATTAGAGAAATGCAAATCAAAACTACAATGAGGTATCACCTCACACTGGTCAGAATGGCCATCATCAAAAAATCTACAAACAGTAAATGCTGGAGAGAGTATAGAGAAAAGGGAACCCTCCTACACTGTTGGTGGGAATGTAAATTGGTACAGCCACTATAGAGAGCAGTATGGACGTTCCTTAAAAAACTAAAAATAGAGCTACCATATGAGTCAACAATTCTACTCCTAGGCATATATCTGGAGAAAACCATAATTTGAAAGTTTGAGTGCACCCTGATGTTTATTGCAGCACTGTTTACAATAGCCAGGATATGGAAGCAACCTAAATGTCCATCAACAGAGGAATGGATAAAGAAGATGTGGTACATATATACAATGCAATATTACTCACCCAGAAAAAGGAACAAAATAGTGCCATTTGCAGAGATGTGGATGGACCTAGAGATTGTCATTTAAAGTGAAATAAATCAGGAGAAAAACAAATACCATATAATATCACTTATATGTGGAATCCAGAAAAATGGTACAGATGAACTTATTGGCAAAGCAGAAATATAGTCACAGATGTAGAGATCAAATTTATGGTTTCCCGGGGGGGAAGGGTAGGGTGGGACGAATTGGGAGATTGGGATTGACATATATACACTGCTATGTATAAAGTAGATAACTAATGAGAACCTACTGTATAGCCCAGGAAACACTACTCAGTGATCTGTGGTGACCTAAATGGAAAGGAAATCTAAAAAAGAGTGGACATATGTATACCTGATTCACTTTGCTCTACCGCAGAAACTAACACAACATTGTAAAGCCACTATACTCCAAAATTAATAAAAAAATTAATACACAATATTTTTAGAGCACTGTTAGGTTCACAGCAAAATTGAGCAGAAAGTATAGAGAGTTCTGTATATCTCCTTTCCCTACACATGCACAACCTCTCCCATCATCATGTACCTAGAGTGGTACATTTGTTATAATGGATCAACCTACACTGACACATCATTATCACCCCAAATCCATAGTTTACACTAGGGTTCATTCTTTGTATTGTACATTCTATAGGTTTTGACAAATGTATAATGACATGTATCTACCATTATAGTATTATACAGAATAGTTTTACTGCCTCCCAAATCCCCTGTGCTCCGCTTATTTATCCTTCCCTCTCGCCTAACTCCTGAAAATGACTTTTTTTTTTGTTTTTTTTTTACTGTCTCCAAAGTTTTGCCTTTTTCAGGATATCATATAGTGAAACCATAGAGACTGTAGACTTTTCAGGTTCATGTTGGCTTCTTTTATTTAGTAATATGCATTTAAGATTCCTCCATGTCTTTTTGTGGCTTAACAGTTAATTTCTTTTTAGCTTTGAATAATATTCCATTGTCCAGATGTATCACAGTTTATCCATTCACATACTGAAGGACATCTTGGTTGCTTCCAAGTTTTGGAAATTATGAATAAAGTTACTATAAATATTCATGTGCAGTTGAACAGGAATCACTCATGATTAAATATACTGCTTTCTGCATTTCAAAGATTTTATTTTACATCACTCCAATACTTTCTGAATTATTGCTTTGTTCTATAATGGTAGCAGTGCCTGGCCTATTTTAGGATTGTTGGCAGTTGTCAGCTGCTCTCCAGAGCTTGCTGGACAGTTTGTTGTGTCTGTACTATATCAGAGACATGGCATGTTGAGATGACCAGTTTCTTCTATTGTTGCAATTGTTATTTTGTATTTGTACAATCATAGAGGTATTTCATATAAAAACAAATTACCAAGAAGAAAGAGGAAATCAGAAATGCTTTACATTCAGGATTTTGTTTACCCATTTGAGGCACATTCTTAGATAAAATGGAAATGTACTCAACTGAGCTGGCTACATTAGGGAGGATATTTCTGTGTTCAACAATTTTTATGGTGAGTAAAGTCTTTCCTGTTTTTAAGATTTTTGCTGCTACTCTCTCCAAAATTTTTTTCCAACACTTTGCTTAATAAGAGCTGGTTAGCAGTTACTTACAAACCTTCAATCAGCAGCCCTTAAAAGCTTTTCTTAGTTTTAAATAATGTTCTTTTTACCTTTTCTAAAGTCTTAGTTTCCTTGATAAAAATTATTTTAATTATTATGGGAAAATGAGAATGCTCTCAAACCTGGGTAAGTTAATTCTGCTTACAACAGGAATCAGCTGAAAATGCTCTTGGTCCAAGGATAAATCAGTTGTGGAAAAATCAGGAAGGTTGAATTACCAAGCAACACATAGCTTTCTTCATATTCTCCCAGGGGCCACTCCCTCATTTCTCCAAGAGAGGTTCAAGTAGAGATTAGGACATGGCAGTAAAGTAATAAATTCATAAAAAACAAATATACAAAATAATGAAAAAATAGTTTCTCTACCTCTAAATTTAAAACATCCATGCTTATGGCACACAAGCACAAATGTATGTGAGAAACCAGCAGTGGTTGGATCTTATAAGAGGAACACCGTGTTTCTTGAGAGAACCTTGCCATCAACATCAGTTTGCTCCCTCCAATTAGTACTTAACTCTGTAATGTTTTTAGCTTTTTCCCTTCACAAAAGCTTATTGATTTTGTGGCAAACATTCCAGTATTTCAGAAAAAAAGAATATCAGATATTGAACTGGCATGAACATTCATACAACTAGATGCTTGGCTCTTCTAGTCCTAATTCTCTGGCTATTGGGCTTTGACTGCAATTGTTAGAAACTGAATATAAAGGCAGAGGAGACATCAATACCTATTGCAGGAGCAGTTTCTTCCAATCTCATCATTACCAAATTGAAGGGAAAAATAAAAGTGAAAGACCATTCCTACTTTCTCTAATAAGGATGTGGATGTTGAACTTAAATTCATCCTTTGGAGGAGGGATAGTTGGCTTGAGAGGGTATGGAGAGTGAGTTGGAAAGACATTCTTCAGTTCAGGGAGAGGGAAAAATGAGGAGCAAATAAGAGGTAGTGTGTTCCTGAACAGACAGGAGGCAGGTCAGCCATTTATGCACATATTCATAAATATTTCTTTGCTCTTTGGGATATAATTCCAGTTCACATCTTAGCTCTAGATGTCCCCCTACTTTGGGATTAGGCAAGGCTTTTATGATGAACTATTTTATGAGACTTCAGAACTGCCCAGTTGTACAGGGATCACTTACATTAAATCTGGTCAAAATCTGTCTTTCTCTCTCTGATCACCTCTGTATTTTAGACACACTGTTCTACCTGAGTGTCTATAAACATGTCGTATTGTTTCATCCTTTTATGCTTTGCACATATGATTTGTTGTCTTTACTTGCCCGTCTCCAAGTTACGCTTGAAGGTTTGGTTGAGATGTCACTCCTCTATAAAGTCTTTTCGGATGCTTTCAGGCAGAAATAACTAATCTGTGATTCCACTGCAATTTAAAAATTCTTTTTCAATTTATAAATTCTTTTTATATTATAGCTAGGTATTTGTGTCTATCTTTTCTACTAGATGATGAGCTCCTTGAGAACATGCTAATGTGTTAATCACCTCTGTTTCATAAAGCACTGGGTAAAAAGTAGGCAACTAACTTCCTTATCTTCCACTTCTCTTCTGTCTGTTTGAGGCAGGATGGAATTTTTCTACCCCTTCTTCTTGGTGGAAAGAAGGTCTTTGTTAATCACAGTAAAGAAAGAGTGACTGTATAACATGCATCCAAGACGAGCCAGGACAAGAGGCAGTCAAAACTAGCATGATAAATATTTATCTTGTTCAACTGTAAAAAAATGTTAAAGATCTAAGGTTTTTCCTTTGGTGAACTGTTAAGTTCTTCCTCTTCTCAACAAGGACAGAGCCTTGATTGATATTCATGATTTCAAGGACATTGCAGAGTATATCCAAATGAACATGAGATGAAAGTGGACCTTAAAGAGTTGAGGGAAACGGAAGGAATCTAGGGAGAGCATGATTTTCTGGAATTCCTTCTGATGAGATCCCCACATGGAGGGAAGGATCACTGAGAGGAAAGATCAAATAGTAGAAGATGGTAAAAAGGATGGTACAGATCCTTTGTACCATCTTCAGGATTTTGTGTGTTCATGGCCATCTAAAGGCGAGATTGTTTTTGTGGACTGTGCTTTAGATGGGAGCCTGGGAGTCTCTCTGGTGTTCTTTCCTCTTCTTTCCCCTCCCTCCACCATACCCATGTCCCTGCCTTGTTTTTTTCATTCCCCTCCCCATCCCTAGAATCTCAACCGCATCTTCAAGGCTCAACCCTGACTTGTTGGAGGGAGATCACTACTGTGCTGTAAGAAATAAACATAGGTCCAGCTGGTGTGGACTGGTGTCCCCTCACTTCCTTCATTTCCCTGGCACCAGGGGAAGGGTTGAGGTTAAAATTTCTACCTGTCCAGTGAAAAGGGACTGTAGAGTCAGAATGTAAGTTGAGTTATAGAAAATAAATATTAAATAAATATTTCTTGTATATTTATGTTTGTGTACTATGATTCATACTTGCCAGCTTTGTAAACATTTATTTCTTTTTTGCATTATGAAGCTAACAGATGTCCGTTATATACATGTTAAGAATATAGAAAAACATAGAAAACCCCATCGATAGTTCTACCATTATTTTACCCAATTTTTGAAGTGTAAAAGGTAAGTAAGTGGCAGTTTCCCTCCTCCATCATGCCCTCAGTCCATAACACCTATTTATTGCTGTCCAACCTATATTTCTTTTAATATAGTTAAATATATAAATTATTTAATATATTTATTTCTATAATCGAATAATTGGAAAATATTAATTGAGTACCCTGAGGGTGGAACGCTGTAGTGGGTTCTATGAAGCTGTGTGTGTGTGTATGTGAGTGTGTGTGCGTGCATGCATGTGTATAAAAGTAAGCTTGATTCTTACCCTTGAGGAATCAATTAACTGCATGTCAGAAAGATAGATGTGAAAAAGATGAAAATATTTTACATAGAAATATGTAACTACACACAGCTTCAGCCTAAACAGATTGAATTATTTCTTAGGAATAGGATAAGATTTTGGGGAAAAGAAGTTATATTTTTTTGGGGACCCTTCAGTGACATTTAGTACTTTACCTGTTATATCTTTGAAGTTACTGCATTGAGCCATGCACTCAGAAATATAATCAACTCAAATACTATATGGCTTTATAAAGAAAACAAAAAAACCCTCTTTTTTCTAGGCCAGATACAGGAAAAACCACTATCTTTTTGCCCCATTCTGCCTTCGAAGCAGCACTGTGTGAGACCAGGCATGAAAAATGATTAGGAAAAGAAGCCCCTCTGTGGTACTGACAGGAAGGCAGTAAATTCCGCAGTTTTTAATCTTATAAAAATAAATAACATTTCCTCATTCCCTCACCTTGGTTTAGGCTTGATTGAGCATGAAAGGGGAATTTTCTTCCTCCTTTCAGAGTGGCATTTATGAACCTCTAAATGGAAGTCTCTCTATCTCCTCCTTTGCTCAGACGAGGGGCCTTGCTTCCATATCCTCAGGGTGTAATACGTGGACCACAGACTGCCAAGCAGGAGAGGCAGATCCTATTTCTGTCACTGCCCCCTGGCTTGCTGTGTGACCTGGTATAAATCACTTAACACCTCTCCGTTTCCCTGAAGGCAAGACAGCTGCTGAAACATTCACCACTGTCTCCAGTGTCACAGCCAGTCTCTTGCTACAGGCTTGAGAACAGGACAGAGTTGTGTCAGTTGTCAGAAGAATCAGGCAGTCAGTTACTCATTTTTTCTAATATGATTTCATTGCCTTGGATAAATTTTCCAGAGAGCCAGAAGCAGATGGTGTGATTTTTCACTTTACCCAATGAAAAAAAAGAAAAAACACCCCACCTCAAAACCTACAAAACATCCTCAAAATGCTCAGGTAAAGTTCTGTTTCAGTTTTGGGAAGCTTTAAGACTTAATCTGTTTGGTCCTCCTGGGAATATATACATACATATATACATACACACACACACACACACACACACACACACACATATATATGTGTATATATATGTATATATTTATGTGTATATATATATATTTGCTTTGAAATGAGAGAATTTGGGAAATCTTGGAATCCTAAAACTTGAGGATTAGAGAAAATTTTGGAAGTAGTCAAGATCTGACTACTGATTGGAATCAACCAAGGAACTTTAACAAGAATATAGATCCCCATATCCCAAATGAAATATGTTAATTCAAGGGACTCAAGCATCGGTATTCTAAGGAAACTCCATGGAAAAGTCTGATGCTCAGTTAGTTTTGGGAACCATGGAACAAGTCCAGTGTGTTCGAATACTTCTAGATTTGGGTAAATCACCACTTATAGAAAAAGTAAATTATATTTTGGAGTTGTTTGAGAAATTAGCTATTACTATCTCCTTTGATTAGGAACTAAAACACTACTTCTACCTCAATTACTGCTACCACTGGTTAGTGTTAATATTTATTGAGCACTTTCTTTGTACTAGATACTCTTTTATAGGGTAATCAACCAACCAGTTTGCCCGGTACTGTCCCAGTTTTAGCATTATCCCTTTTAATTCTCAAAATTGGTCTATGAGATAGATCCTGTTATTGACCTCACTTAATAAAATTTGAGGAAATCAAGGTACAAATATAATAATAAGCAGTTTGCTTAAGGTTACTCAGAATGTAAGCGGAGAGCTGGGATTAGAACCCAGATGGTCCAACTCAAGAGCCCTTTTTCTTCATCATTACTCATTCACCAAGAGTCATTCTTTCATCTTCATTGCTTCTCAGGTTCATCATGGTTTATGCAATTGGGTCCTTTCAAGCAGTCCTATTTAGTGCTCTGTGATTGGACCTGTTTAACACCAGTCTTTCTGGGTGACAAAATCTAAGCCTTGCTATAGTGCTGCGGGAGTTAATATGGGGTCTTCTCCTCAGTTTTTTATACAGGTCAGATTGCTTGTAAAATAAGTATCATATGCAGTGGCCTCAAAGGAGAAGATAAGCCATGGCAGAATAAACTTCAGTTGAGGGGTTGAGGGCATGTGCAGAAGGAGGCAGGAGGTGGTGTTGCCTGGCTGCTGACTGTAGGCTGTTTGTTGGCTTAGGGAACGTTTATGATGTGATCGTCTCCGAGTCTCAAGGTTGGTTGTTTTATTTTACTATTACTATTATTATTCTTTAGCATTAATTGGTAGTGCTCTCAGCTTGTCCTCTATTGCCTGACCTTATTTATCTAAAACATGCCCCAAAGAAGTTTGAACACTGACTGAATTTTATGATTAAGGAGTTAAATGTTATGTTTTGAGGTATGATAGTGATATTGTGGTTATATTAAGAAATATAGAAGTCTTTTAGAGATACATGCCAAAATACCCTGGGTTGAAACAATTTGCTGTGTGTATTTGATTTAAAATAATCCAGTAGAGGAAAGGGGGATATGGGGAGGTATGCAGATAAAACAGGATTAGATATATATATTGATAATTATGGAAGTAGGATGGTGGTTACATGAAGGCTCGTTTTCCTATTCTTTGTACTTTTGGCTTGCTTAAAATTTTCCATAATAAAAAGTAAAAGACAAATCCCCAAAGTAGGATCAGGGAGGAATCGCACTATATTTCAGGGTGATCATATTGCATAATACCAGTCAAAGTTTCTTTTGGTTTGATGTTCCACTTGAGATGCCTTCTTTACTTAATTTGACCTGACTCATGCTGAAGAGACTTTAGAAGGCACTACATTATATATGACTTTATTTTTAAATGTCTTTATCACATGGGCATTTCCTCTGTGTGCACACAGGGCAAAGCCCTAGGGAGGGGGCCAGGGGTAGACTCACAGCTAGGTCACTGGCTTCTGGGGTAGGACATAGTTCAGCCAGAAATGAGCCAGGGGGGGATGTAGTAGGGTCCACAATGAGGCAGGGGATCTTGCTTATAGCATGATTTGATTAGGCTTTCTGTCAGTCTCAGGACTCCCTTATCAGGTTTCCCATCCCTACCTCCAGCTCGTCTCATTTTGCTTAGTAATTTCCCCGTTCTCTCCATTCCTTAAAAAATTCCTTTGCTTCCAGACACCTTATTAAATCTACTCTCTTCTGGCTGTTAAGAGTTAAGAATCTGCCGGCATCTTCCATTATACACCTCTCTCAGCTGACACTCTATTCTTTTTTATTTTTTTTAATTTATTTTTATTTATTTTTTTAACATCTTTATTGGAGTATAATTGCCTTACAATGCTGTGTTAGTTTCTGCTTTATAACAAAGTGAATCAGCTATACATATCTGTCATACAGAGTAAAGTAAGTCAGAAAGAGAAAAACAAATACCGTATGCTAACACATATATATGGAATCTGACACTCTATTCTTAATTGGCACTGTTGTAGTGGGGAAAAAAAGACAAAAAGCTTTACTTAATGCTGGGTACCAGGGCAGGTTTTCAATCTTTACTCTGCATTTCCTGGATTCGTGTGTTTAAGTTAGTTCTTTCATTTACTTGAATATGTTTTATTTCCAGGTGACCTCTCTGTTATTTGCTGGGTTGTATTGACAGCCAAAGGGAAGTTCCCTTGCCAGGAAGATCAGGTTCTTTACTTAAATTTAACCCCAGTCTCAGTTGTTTTCCAAAGGGGAAAGGGGAATAATAACACCATAGAATATACCAATTAGAGGCATCCTTAGAAATTATCTTTTCTACTCCCTTCACTTTGTGGATTTTAAAAATTGCCCAAAATATTTGAATGACTTTTCCTAGTCAGAAATCAGTTTAGTACAATATAGTCTTATGACCTCTTATGACCTCCATTTAAAAATAGATTCAGCCATAGGTATTTTTATTTTATTTTATTAAAATATTTTTTCTTCTGGTTTTATTGAGATATAATTGACATACAGCACTATATAAGTTTAAGGTGTACAGCATAATGATTTGACTTATATACATCATGAAATGATCACCACAGTAAGTGTAGTAAACATCCGACATCTCATATAGATACAACATGAAAGAAATAGGAGAAAATTTTTGTGATGCGAACTCTTAGGGTTTACTCTCTTAACAACCAGCTTTCATGTATAATGCGCAGCAGTGTTGATTACATTTATCATGTTGTGTATCCCTATTACTTATTTATCTTATAACTGGAAGTTTGTAGTACATTTTGGCTGCCTTCATCCAATTCCCCCTCTCCCTACTCCCCGCCTCTGGTAACCACAAGTCTGATCTCTTTCTATGAGTTTGTTTGTTTATTTGTTTTGAAGTATAATTGACCTACAATTCTATGTTAGTTCCTGTTCAAAACATAGTGTTTTTTTCTGTATATTTCAAAATGATTACCAATGTCTGGTTACAATATGTCTCCACAAAGATATTGCTTAGTTATGACTATATTCCCCACACTGTGTATTTCATATACGTGACTCATTTGTTTTGCAAGTGGAAATTTGTGCCTCTTCATCTCCCTTGCCTATTTATTTCCTCCCCCCATGTCCCTCTCTTCTGGTAACTGCCTGTTTTTGTTCTCTGTATCTCTAACTCTGTTTCTGTCTTGTTATGTTTGTTCATTTGTTTTTTAGATTCCACTGTAAGTAAAATCATACACTGTTTGTCTTTCTCTGACTTATTTCACTTAGCCTAATATTCTCTAGGTCCATCTGTGTTGTTACGAATGGCAAGAGTTCTTTCTTTTTTTTTTTTTTGCGGTACGCGGGCCTCTCACTGTTGTGGCCTCTCCCACAACAGTGCTCCCACATTGCGGAGCACAGGCTCCGGACGTGCAGGCTCAGCGGCCATGGCTCACGGACCCAGCCTCTCTGCGGCATGTGGGATCTTCCCGGACCAGGCACGAACCCGTGTCCCCTGCATCGGCAGGCGGACTCTCAACCACTACGCCACCAGGGAAGCCCAAGAGTTCATTCTTCTTTATGGCTGGGGTATATTCCATTGTGTATATATATGCTACATCTTCTTTATCTGTGCATCTATTGATGGGCACTTGGGTTGCTTCCATATCTTGGATATTGTAAATAATGCAATGGTGAACATAAGGGTGAATATATCTTTCTGAATTAGCGTTTTTGTCTTCTTTGGATAAATACCCAGGAGTGGAATTGCTGGATCATATAGCAGTTCTATTTTTAATTTTTTGAGGAATCTCCATACTGTTTTCCATTGTGGCTGCATCAATTTACCATCCCACAAACAGTGCATGAGGGCTCCCTTTTCTCCACATCCTCACCAACACTTGTTCTTTGTTGTCTTCTTGATAGTAGCGATTCTGACAGATGTGAAGTATATCTCATTGTTTTGATTTGCATTTCCCTGATGATTAGTGATGTTGAGCATCTTTTCACGTGCCTGTTGACCATCTGTATGTCTTCTTTGGAAAGATGTCTGTTTAGATCCTCTGGCTATGAGTACTTAAAAAAAATATTTTTAAAATAAGGATTTCCATCATGTGTTAAAGTAGAGAATTAAAAAAAATAAACATTTAAATATTTATTTTACCTTAAAACGTGGCAAATATACTTTAATTTGCCAGGTATTGATTTCTCTGACATCCATAATGTATCATCTTTGATTCTACTTTCTTTAAAGGACTTGTAGTAGAGTGAAGCTTAAAAATAGTGGTTTAGCAATCTTATAGCAGAATTCTTCTAAATTTTTAAGACTCCCTGATGGTCTTACAGTTTTGTAATTATAGCTAATTTGATAGCAATATTTTTAGCAACTCACCTTTGTTGAAATTTCCAAAGAATTCAAGCTGTTTCTATAGAAACAATAAGTCCCTCTCTTATATACTCACATTACATCAGTTACCTTAATATTTAATTAAATTATGGAGTTAAAGTTACAAGTACTCGGGCAGTGACAGGCTTAGGAACCAGTGCTATTTACCCTTTGTAGGCATAGCAACCAATGAAAGCAGAAGCATATGGGTGTAGCAGGGAATTACTTACTAGCCAAGACAGGGGCATTAGTCAGTAGGTTTGCAAAGGTAATGAAGAACTTTGGTTTATCTGGCCAGATGGTTAAGTGGTGGCCATTTAAGAGATAATTTTTAATATATATTTTTTCCTATCGATGTGCTTTGAAGCTTGTGGACTAATGCAGGGGCCCAGTTCCAGCTTCTCTGCCTTTTGGGACCCTTGCCACATCCTACCCCTGGACCTAAGACCCACACCCAGGAGCACAGCTCTGCTGGAAGGTTCTGAGATTAGCTCACACTTCGTGCTCTGTGAAATCTCCTTTTGTTTTTGATCACCTGGATATTTTTATTCCTATATTTCAAACTCAGTTATGCATCATTTTTTGGGTCATATTTTATCCAGAATTTCTACCTTTTTTTAGAGGAAGGGACCCGTCCACATCAGCTTAGTTCATTTGTCAGAAGTGAAGTAAGTTAGAAAGAGAAAAACAAATATCGTATATTAACACATGTATGTGGAACCTAGAAAAATGGTACAGATGAACTGGTTTGCAGGGCAGAAGTTGAGACACAGATGTAGAGAACAAATGTATGGACACCAACGGGGGAAAGCCGCGGGGGGGTGGGGATGGTGGTGTGATGAATTGAGTGATGGGGATTGACACGTATACACTGATGTGTATAAAATTGATGACTAATAAGAACCTGCTTTATAAAAAAAATAAATAAAATTGAAAAATTCAAAAAAAAAAGTCCTTTAGAAGACCTTTCTATTCTAAGTAATTTGTTCAAGAAAGAAGAGCTGGGATTCTTCCAGTGAAATGTTGCAGATCTTTGTTTTCAAGAAGGCAGACACAGGTCTTCTACTGGGGGAATCTCTGTTGCTTATATCCACCCAATATGGGAGCTGCCTTTGCTCTAGCTTGCTCCTCACCCCGACACATTACTCCCACGTTACCTTGGAAGTGCTCCAAGTTATCATTGCTTTTTATCTTCCTGGAAGCCAAGTTTTAATTCCACTTCCTATTTTCCCATCACTCTGTCTCTTGGACCTTCTTCTTTTGATATAGATCTGTCAGGCCCCTTTGTCAAAATGTAAACCTATTGCATTCCCTTTATTCACCCTGGCACTAATGTCCTGACTTCAAATAAATGTCCTGAAGCTCTGTTGGCTGGCCTTTACAGAGCAGCACATTTTAAAGTTACCTTCCATCTATTGTCCTTTTTTACTTTGTTTAAGATGTAAAATGAGGGCAAAGAATCACTGGCCTTAACTAATGGTCTGCAATTTCCTGCTGTCTCTATACCTTTTTTATGACATTAATTCATTGCCACTTCTCTGACCTGTGGAATCTCTTCTGGATAGAAATGACTAGGAGTTAAAGTTAAAAAAAAAATGCCAGTTTGATTCAGTAGTCTTGTCAGAGTTCTTGTCATTGCCTCTTTGGGACAGCATGCACTATTTTAATCATTTAAACAACTGCTCTCTGTGTTAAAACACCCATCTTAATTACTTATCTCTTTTACCTGAAGGTTAGGGTTTTGATTTAGTTTCCTTTGATTAGAAAAGAAGTGTTATCCACTTAAAGTGCTTCAAGTCATCTAAATATCCCTCCTCTACTTTCTCTATTTTGTCAGTTTTCTCCAAACAGATCTTTATGGTATAAGTACTAAGAAAAACATCCAGTTTAAGTTTTATGTTCTCAGTATTATTATTTGGTATTCTACTCTGAGTTTCTCAAAGTTGTATGGTTAGTAAATATCAGATAGGTTGTTTGGATTGCAATTAATAAAAACTGATTCTAATTCATTTAGGCACAATAGGAATTTATTGGAGATGCCTAGTGGCTCAGAAAATCAAGGGAAGGCTTCAGAAAATGAGCCATGAGTTAATCAGCTATTTCCACAATAATGTTGCATAATAAACCACCCCAAAGCTCAGGGGCTTAAAACAATGAGCATTTATTCCCACTCTCATGGGTCTACAGATTGACTGTGGTTTGGTGGGTCCATGATGGACTCAGCTGGTGTGGCAGGCTGAGTCATGGCCCTCTCAAGATATCCAGGTCCTAATCCTTGTAGCCTGTGAATGTTACCTTATGTGGAAAAAGAGACTTTGCAGATGTGATTAAGTTAAGGCTCTTGATATGGGAGATGATTCTGAATTATCCTAGTGGGCCCTTAATGCAATCATAAATGTCCTTATAAGAGGGAGGCAGAGGGGGCTTTGACACAGAAGGCAGAAGGTGGTGTGTAGTGGCAACAGAGAAGATTTGAAGGTGCTGTGCAACTGGCTTTGAGGATGAGAGAAGGGAGCCAAGGAATGCAGCTCTAGAAGCTGGAAATGGTGGGAATATATTCTCCCCTAAGGCTTCTGAATAGAGCACTGCTCTGCTGATACCTTGATTTTGGCCCAGTGAAACTTACTAGGGCCTCCAGAACAGTAAGAGAATAAATTTTTTTTTTTTTTTGCGGTACGCGGGCCTCTCACTGTTGTGGCCTCTCCCGTTGCGGAGCACAGGCTCCGGACGCAGAGGCTCAGCGGCCATGGCTCACGTGCCCAGCCGCTCCGCGGCATGTGGGATCTTCCCGGACCGGGGTACGAACCCGTGTCCCCTGCATCGGCAGGCGGACTCTCAACCACTGCGCCACTAGGGAAGCCCGAGAATAAATTTTTGTTGTTTTAAGATACCAACTTTGTGCTAGAGCAGCCACAGGAAACTAGTACAACTGGGTTGTTCCGCTTTGAAGTGCAGGTTGGCTGGGCTCCTTAGCTCCAGACTCTGAGGTGGATACTGTATACTGCATGTATGTCTTTCCCCAGGCTCAGGGAAAGGGAAGAGGCTTCCTGGGGCATAATCTTTTTGTGAAGTTTATGCCCTGGAGCATAAGCCTCAAGCCAAACTACACAAGCACATGTTTGTCTTTGTGCATCAAGTTGGCTAATGTTCCTTTGTAACCAAAGCAAGTCACATGGCCAAGGAAAACAACAGTGAGGTGGGGAGGTAGGTATTCTTGACCTACAGTGGGAAGACAGGAGGTGGGTGGAGTAAATATTTGCTGAGCTATAATCCAGACCATCACAGGCAGGGATCAAGTGAATCTGTGGGCCTGAACCACAGATGATCCACACACAACAGGAACAGCTGGTAGTAGTTACTAGAAATCAAGTGTTTCTTCTGGCCACTAGGCACAGGATGCTGCCATTACCACTTAATGAACTCTAAACTGCCTCCTGATTCTTTTTTAAATCATTTGATCTAGAGTCAGTGTCCCAGGTACAAACATTTGATTGGCCAAGTCTAGGTTATGCATTCAGGGAGAGCAATTGTCTGGTCTTTTCAATTTTCATACTGGGAGTGGGGGGCCCCTGCCTATAGCCAAATCTCACACAATGGCAGGACTCCCTCAATTCAAAGGGATTTTAATGCTGGGCAGCAAAAAACAATAATAAAAATCTTCCAAGGGGCATTGTGATACAGTGGTAAGAGAAAGGATTTGTTAAATGTTCTGAAACTTAGTTTCCTCATCTCTAACAGAGGGATAAAAATAACATAAGGCTTTTCGTGAATAATAGAATTCAAGTACTTGACGCCTTTGATGCTTAATAAATGGCAGCCCTTATCTTTCTTTTTTTTTTTTTTTAGGAGACAACCCATTTTTTTCTGACTTTATTTTTCATGAGGCAATTTCCATTTCATTGCCCAAGAAGGACCTACGTTATGACTCCGTGTGTGTTTGTTAGCCATCTAAAGCCAGATCCCCTTTTCAATCTTCATTCTCCATCTTTTACTTAGTTTTCCAGAACTGGTTTACCTTTTCACTGAGGTGGCAAGAATTGGACACCCACAGTTTGCATTCTTCTGGATGAGGTCCTGGTGATGCGTGTTGCCCTTCTTCATTCTCTTGGCCTGTGCTTCATACATTTGTGTTTTCCTTCTTTACCTGTATGTGTTAAGTTTGTTCCTAGTGAAACTCAGTGTTATAAAGGATAGATGGGTTTGCTCTGTAAGGAAAGTGTTAGGAAAACCATACAGGGTCAGGTCCAGGTATAGTTTCAAATCTGGCATTCCCAGCAATTAAGTGGTACTTTGATATCCAGTCACCCACTCTGTTTCTCAACTGATTCCAAATCCACAGTATGAAGGTATGTAATTGGCAACCTCAAACTTTCCAACATTATTCTTATTTATTTTTCCTAGTTGAAGATTTTTTTTGTTTTTAATTTTTTTTATGCAGCAGGTTCTTATTAGTTATCTATTTTATACATATTATACATGTCAACGTATACATGTCAATCCCTATCTCCCAATTCATCCCACTGCCGCCACCCACCCCCAACATTATTTTTAAGTGAGACAAAGAATAAAGCTTAGAGTGGAGAATTGTTATCTGGAACTCTTAGCTCTAGTCTCATCTTACTGGGCTGGTTTCATGTCCTATAAAATGATTTATTTTTGTGTACGTAAATGGCTGAACTCCAAATGTCAAAAATAAACTTGAGAAGGCAAATGACAAAGAGTTGAGCAGTAACCGCAGTGAAGAGCAACCTATAGTGTTCATAGTCATCTGAGCTGGCTCAGATAAAGCAGACCATGGAAGTAGCATATGATTGGGAGCCAGAACAGACGTACTGCTGACTCTGCCACCAGCTTGTTTCAGTTTCTTTATTTTTGGACCACATGGACCGCATGTTCTCTGGTAATTGCCCAGGATGCTAAGTGGACCTCATCATAGCTCTTGCCACCTGGGTGTAAGTATGCTCACAGAAAGTAGTCCTGGGTGGGTAGTCATCATGGTCCTTTTAAAGTGATAATAGTTATTTCTTTCCAGAGGAGTAGACATGTGGATAGAAGAATCATCAATGCAAAGTCATCCTTTTCTTCACCTTCCCAATCTTCAACCAGCTCACATCACTTTTCAGGTCTGACTAGCCTAGCTAAGTGTAAGATGAAGCTCCACTTTCCTACCTGGAGAACATGAAAGATGTGAAAGCTTATTTTAAGTATACTTCCTCTGTAATTCAGAGAAATTATACTTGAAAGTAGTTGCTCAGCTATATATATGTTGTGCAGACTTGTCTTTACTGGAACTTTTCCAGAGTGAATCCTTATAAATCAAAGCAAAGATTAGACCCAAGAATAAAGGTATCAAATGAAAGTTAATGAAATCTTGATACAAATGGCAGACATATGTAGTTAGTGCTGTTTAAGAGTGGCATGGATGTTGATTTTTTTGCCTGCCCAGCATCCACTTTCCAGTCTTCTGATATCAGCATCCTGAACTTCCTTGGGTAGAACCATTCCTCCTCCACCTTCATTCTGTGTGGTTTGGGTTAGGATGACTCTACGTTTTAGATATTGAGAATTGCCACATGACCCATATTGATCCATTAAAATAAAATCCCAGGAATTTTGATAGAACAGCTGGAGTCTGATGTGTGACTATGAGGGGATTACCAGCCTGAGAATGGAGCTACAGAGATTGAAGAGTAATAACCAAGTAAACAGTATAAATCAAGTCCCTGGATTTAGCCATGCCTGAATCCCTGTTGCCCCTGGACTTTTTACTTTACTTTAGACAATAAATCTCTTTCTACCGAAGCTTGCGTTGGAATTTTGTTACAATTGAAGAAATTCTCACTCAAAAAAATTGCTGACAGCAGATAAGAAAAATAGAGGTACCATGAAATTGCAAGTAGAAAATACGCAGGCCCAGGTTATTAATCTCAGTTCAATCACTGAACATTTCTGGGCCGCTTTCTTTACCTGTAAAATGAAACTGAAGTTTTATATATGTTATTTATTTTATTGAGAATCTACAGATTGCATGCCATGCAGCTAGTTACTAGCACAGTCCTGTAGTGGGCAGCTGACCAATGTTCTCATTTCAGGGCTCTGTTCACAAGATATTTTTCTGAGACTAGTAGTCTTTTATCTTATTGGATTGACATTCTCCACCATGTTTGGAAATTCGCATGGATAAAATGGTATAAATTATGGACCATGAATGAATGTTTCTCCTATGGCAGAAAAATATTTAGTATTAGATGTGAGGGGGCATTGGAAAACTGACCCACATTTTTTATACATTAAACCAAAGATTGGTGCATTAGAGACTTTTCTCTCCTATTAGATTCTTTGAGAAATGTTTGAGAAGGATTTAAGTAAGTTATTTATTAGATCCCCAGTGCCTTAGTAGTGTATTGGTACATAATGAATACTTAATAAATATTTAGTAAATTGTTGATTATTTGGTGTTATTTCTGCTTATATTACAAAGTATTTCATTTTAATTCAATAACACTTCCAAAAGAAGGAGATTTCCAGAAGTCTATTCCTTTTGTTATTTCTAAAACATATTTATTAATTTATTTTCAATAATTTTTTTAACATCTTTATTGGAATATAATTGCTTTACAATAGTGTGTTAGTTTCTGCTTTATAACAAAGTGAATCAGCTATACATACACATATATCCCCATATCTCCTACCTCTTGTGTCTCCCTCCCACCCTCCCTATCCCACCCCTGCAGGTGGTCACAAAGCACTGAGCTGATATCCCTGTGCTATGCAGCTGCTTCCCACTAGCTATCTATTTTACATTTGGTAGTATATCTAAGTCCATGCCACTCTCTCACTTTGTCCCAGCTTACCCTTCCCCCTCCCCATGTCCTCAAGTCTGTTCTCTATGTCTGTGTCTTCATTCCTGTCCTGCCCCTAGCTTCTTCATAACCATTTTTTTTTTAAGATTCCATATATATGTGTTAGCATATGGTATTTGTTTTTCTCTTTCTGACTTACTCCACTCTGTATGACAGACTCTAGGTCCATCCACCTCACTACACATAACTCAATTTTGTTTCTTTTTATGGCTGAGTAATATTCCATTATACATATGTGCCACATCTTTATCAATTCATCTGTCAGTAGACACTTAGGTTGCTTCCATGTCCTGGCTGTTGTAAATAGTGCTGCAATGAACATTGTGGTACATGACTCTTTCTGAATTACGCTTTTCTCAGGGTATATGCCCAGTAGTGGGATTGCTGGGTTGTATGGTAGTTCTATTTTTAGTTTTTTTGTTTGTTTGTTTTTTTGCGGTACACGGGCCTCTCACTGTTGTGGACTCTCCCGTTGCAGAGCACAGGCTCTGGACATGCAGGCTCAGTGGCCATGGCTCACGGCCCTAGCCACTCCACGGCATGTGGGATCTTCCTGGACCGGGGCACGAACCTGTGTCCCCTGCATCGGCAGGTGGACTCTCAGCCACTGCGCCACCAGGGAAGCCCCTATTTTTAGTTTTTAAAGGAACCTCCATACTGTTCTCCATAGTGGCTGTATCAATTTACATTCTCACCAACAATGCAATAGTGTTCCCTTTTCTCCACACACTCTCCAGCATTTATTGTTTGTGGATTTTTTGATGATGGCTATTCTGACTGGTGTGAGATGATATCTCATTGTAGTTTTGATTTGCATTTCTCTAATAATTAGTGATGTTGAGCAGCTTTTCATGTGCTTCTTGGCCATCTGTATGTCTTCTTTGGAGAAATGTCTATTTAGGTCTTCTGCCCATTTTTGGATTGGGTTGTTTGTTTTTTTGATATTGAACTGCATGAGCTGCTTGTAAATTTTGGAGATTAATCCTTTGTCAGTTGCTTCATTTGCAAATATTTTCTCCCATTCTGAGGTTGTCTTTTCATCTTATTTATGGTTTCCTTTGCTGTGCAAAAGCTCTTAAGTTTCATTAGGTCCCATTTGTTTATTTTTGTTTTTATTTCCATTTCTCTAGGAGGTGGGTCAAGAAGGATCTGGCTGTGATTTATGTCACAGAGTGTTCTGCCTATGTTTTCCTCTAAGAGTTTTATAGTGTTTGGCCTTACATTTAGGTCTATAATCCATTTTGAGTTTATTTTTGTGTATGGTTTTAGGGAGTGTTCTAATTTCATTCTTTTACATGTAGCTGTCCAGTTTTCCCAGCACCACTTATTGAAGAGTCTTTTCTCCTTGTATATTCTTGCCTCCTTTATCAAAAATAAGGTGACCATATGTGTGTGGGTTTATCTCTGGGCTTTCTATCCTGTTCCATTGATCTGTATTTCTGTTTTTGTGCCAGTACCATACAGTCTTGATTACTGTAGCTTTGTAGTATAGTCAGAAGTCTGGGAGCCTGATTCCTCCAGCTCCGTTTTTCTTTCTCAAGATTGCTTTGGCTATTTGGGGTCCTAAAGAATATTTAAAAGTGGTATTTTCTTACACGCATGAACAATTTAAAAAATGGACATTTATGTATGATGACTCTTGCATTATTTTTTTAAAATATAGCTTCCTTAAGGACTTAATATTTTGTTCTGTAGAATTCTGCATTCTGCCTCTTATTAGTTTTCTAAAATTTGTTTGACTTACTTTTCATGTTACTTTAAAAGATTAACTTCCTCCTTCCTAAATAAATCAATATTATACATGTTGAAATTATATTTTCTTAAATGTTAACACATTCCACTCCCTTCCATCTTACTTGCCTTGCTAGTGCATTTTCCTTCACTGCACAGAGTATCAGAAGTACATTTAGGTATAATTGGGTCACAGATTATTAAATAACCAGCTTTTCAACTTAGTCCTGTAAAATTTCCAGGTGCACACACACATTTCCTTTTCTGGCCACCACTGCAGAGTATTTCTCCCCACTAAAACTAACTGAATGGAAATTTGTTCATGATCTGAATTTATATAATGGCAGCTATCTCTTATTTGTATCCCCTCTTTGAAGTCTTTTTTTAAGCCCCGAAACTGGATTTATAATTTATTTCATATTTTCAGCTATTTATTTTTTCATTTTTCCTTCCTCCTTCACAGGCAGTGGCCTCAAATCTCTTCAACTATTCTGTTATTACTAAAGTCGTTGCCTTCCGTGTTCCTTCCTTTTTCCCTCCTTACCCCCTTCTTCCCTCTTTCTCTCCTTCTTTCCTTACTTCTTCTTATTTTTTAAGTTTATTTAAATAAATATTTTGAAACTGACTTACCAATAGATTCCCTCATTTTGGAAATTCTTGGTCATTCATGTGGGTCCGTGCACAAGGGCTCCATCTCCACCTTTTGATTGTATTATTATCTTTGTTCTTCTTTAATTTATATGGCTTTAGGCCTCGGATTTAGACCGTGGATTTTTTGGTCTTTTTCACAAAAAATAGTAGTAAAATAGCAACATGATCTAGCCTTCATGAAGCAGAACTGTGAGATTATTGGCCTGTGTCCACAGCTAGCTCTGATATGTGTATTTCCTGGCAGGTTAGCCTTTCTTTATGTCAAGCAGAAAGAGGGGAAGAGAGGGAATTTAGTTCAGTGGCTTAAAGCAGAGGTTCTGGCTGCACACTGCCTGGGTTGAATCCTGGATTTGCCATTTACCAGTTAGGTAAATTACTTAATTTCTCTTGCTCAACTTAATTACTTTAAAATGAGAAGATACTAATGGTACCTAATGAATCAAAATATTGGGAGGTTTAAAACTCAAGCAGAGATGGAAAACTCTTGAAAATATTCTATATATGCTAGCTTTTATTATTAAGTGGGAATTATATTGAAGTGGCTGGAAGAGGAAGATTAATATTTTTATGGATCATCAAAATGCCTAACTTAGAAACAAATGTTAAAATGATCCAGTCATTCAATGACTCATTCAGACAGTGAATAAAGAACTGTATAATTTCAAAGGTACTAGAAGCAAGTGCAACACTCTTGAAAAATTTCTTTCTATATTAAGAAAAATCTTATTGACTGTTTTCTTTCTTCCAGTTTTATTGACATATGATTGACATACAGCACTGGTGTATGTCAAGGTGTACAGCTTAAACTTATATATATCATGAAATGATTAGTGAACATCCATCATCTCATATGGGTAAAACATTAAAGAAATAGAAAACATTTTTTTTCCCTGTGATGAGAACTCAGGATTTCCTCTCTTAACAACCAACTTTCATGTATAGCAAAGAGCAGTGTTAATTTTTGCTTTTATTTTCCTTGCCCGCGGAGACATCCAGAAAACCATATTGCTAAGACTGATGTCAAAGAGCATACTGCCTGTGTTTTCTTCTAGAAGTTTTATGGTTTCAGGTCTTACATTTAACTTTTTAATCCACTTTGAGGTTTTTTTTGTATATGGTTTGAGAAAGTAGTCCAGTTTGATTCTTTTGTATGTAGCTGTCCAGTTTCCCCAGTATCATTTATTGAAGAGGCTGCCTTTTCCCCACTGTATATTTTTGCCTCCTTTGTTGTAGATTAATTGCCCATATAAATGTGGGTTCATTTGGGCTCTCTATTCTGTTCCATTGATCTATATGTTTTTGTGCCAGTACCATACTGTTTTGATTACTGTTGCTTTCTAGTATAGTTTGAAATCAGGGCACATGATAATTCCAGTTTTGTTCTTTAATCTTAAGATTGTTTTGGCTATTTGGGGTCTTTTGTGTTCCATACAAATTTTAAAATTATTTGTTCTAGTTCTGTGAAATATGCCACTAGTTTTTTGGTAGGGATTGATTGCATTGAATCTGTAGATTGACTGTTTATTAAAAGATCATGTATATGTTTGTACACCAGGAGAAGGTATGTTTCACTTATCTATTGCTGCATAGAAATCACTCCAAAATATATAGGAATAAAACGATACTATTTTACCTGTACATGGTTTCTGTGGGTCAGGAATTTGGACGGAGCACAGACTGTCTTGTCTTGGCTCCACAATGTCTGGGGTCTCACTTGGGAAGACTCAACTGTCTGGGGATTTGAATCATGTGGAGGCTTCCTCACTTACATGTCTGGCACTGGATAAATGGATTGGGCTGAGATAAATGGAAGGCTTGGCTCACCCGGGATGGTTGACTGGTCTATGTACCTGTCAGCCACGTGGTTTGGACCTCTTCACAACATGGTGGCCTCAGAGTAGTCAGACTTCATACTTGGCAGTTCAAGCCTCCAAGTGTAAGTGTTCCAGAAAAGAAAGAAAGAGCTGCATGACCTTTTATGAAATGTTGTATCAGTTTACACACCTGGTATCTGCAAAACTTTGGAGTTGAGATCAGGCTAAAATGTTGCTATAAAATGTTATGTTTGGTTCAAAATAATTTCCTATAGTTAAGGTTAATAATACCTTGTAAAAAAGGGCCAGAATTTGGCCAGAAAATGATAAACACTTTTCCAGTGATTCATTGAGTACTCAAAATTCCATAGAATTTCTATGAAGAATGTCCTCTGTTGTCCCTTGGCAGTCACCTTCCTATTGCTACAACAATAAGGAAATCTGGATATATCTTAGTGGGGTCAGGTCACTTGCCTTGGTATGGGTCTATTGTAAATGAATATGAAATAGAAAATTCACAGTTCTGGAAATATGCTGTTTCTCTTGAGAAAAACAACTTTAGGAATGATTCCCCAACAAAACTGTCTCCATGTTTGCAACTGGATTGTAAAACTTTTCAAGCTATATTTTATTACTTCATAATTTTTCTTGTTCTTCAGATTAAAATAATATCCTGAGGCAAACGGCTTTTGGATCTTTTGAGAGAAATGTTTTCAGTTCAGGATATAAATAAATATAGGACTGGATTTCTAGACCACCTTAAATCTTGACTTCTCTTTCCTTTTATGTTGAAGATCACTCCTTGTTATTTAGTCCCCATTGCTATGGATGGCTAATTTTATTTGGTTAAGGTGTGTATTTGTGTTTAATTTCACAATTAGGTTCTCAGCTCCGTGAACACAAGAAGCATTCCTTGCATATCTTTGTATCCCCAGATGGTGCTAAAAAAGTACCTGGACCAGTGGGTTCTTCATTTGTTTATTTGTCCAATGTGCATTCTTCATTGGATTCTTCATTTGTTTATTCGTCCAGTGTATAAAGAGGCACACATTCTGTACCATACACTGTGCTAGTTCTGAAGGTTCATTGACTATTCATAATTCCCTATATTTTCCAGCTTCACTTGCAGTTGGATTGGGACCATATGACTAGTTCTGACCAACAGACTGTGAACATTTAACTGGGCTGAGACACTTCGAGTTGATGGGCCGTCACCATCTCTCCCTTATCCTGTTACAACAAACTTGGAAGTCAAATACTTAATCCCTCAGTCAGTGGAAGTGAGATGGAAGTCCCCACCATGTACACTAGACACTGTGAGTGAAAAATAAACTTTTGTTGCCTTAAACTATTACAATTTTCAGGTTTACTTGTTTCTACAGCAAAACTTATCCTATCTTGAGACACTAAACTTAAGCATCTCATAGTCTAGGCGAAGTAAGGACAGGTATGATTCACTTTTGTGTACGTGGCTGTTAAATAAAGTGACCTGTGGACTTTGAGGTTCTCAGTAGAATAAGAGTTCAATATGATTGGTATCTCTGGGTTTTGGACTTGAACAATCTGCAAGTTTGAGGGAAAATACAGCTTCCTAGGGATGTAATTTCCTCATTTGTAAAATGAGAGGGCTGGCTGTTTTTCCTGCTTTAATTCCATCTTTGTTTTGTAACAGCTGTGAGAGGAGAAGAAACAGAGACTATAAAGACATTCTATCTTTATAAAAATAGGTACTTTTCTGTGATTTACTGGTTAGGCCCTCACAAGACTACACTGAAGTAGCAGATGGAGGCAGGAAGGTCCATTATCTTCCAACTCACACATAGATCTTTCAGTCTATCTTCAGGGAAGCACAAAAATTTGTTGCAACACATTCATTGCTATCAAAAGGATACCTTTTTCTTTAGAAAGAGAACTCCTACTCAAAGTTCCATGTTGGATATTGCATCTTAGGGCAATCTTTTCTGGAATATCTTTCCATTCTCTTACACAAAGAAAGTTATCCACAATTGCCTACATGCTATCTCTACATTCCAGACACACTTCCATTATTTTACTTAATACATGGCCTTTTATTATTGTTTTTTAAACAACTATTTCTGCTCTACATATTGTATACTTTACAAGGAAAGGGCTTTTCTTCATTATATCCCCAGGGTCTAATCCAATGCCCAGCACACTATAGCCATTTAATAAATAGTTCTTAAGTAACTGAATGACAAGCAAGTGAATCCTTCGCTGTTACCCAACATTTCCTGGTAAACTGGACTTGGAAATGGATGAGACAGGGCTAGTACTCTAATCATTTTGCTGTTACCATAATCCCTTCCCCACTACCTTTTTTTTAAAAAAATTAATTTATTTATATTTTATTTTTGGCTGTGTTGGGTCTTCGTTGCTGCACTCCGGCTTTCTCTAATTGCGGTGAGCGGGGTCTACTCTTTGTTGCGGTGCGTGGGCTTATTGCGGTGGCTTCTCTTGTTGTGGATCACGGGCTCTAGGCACTCCGGCTTCAGTAGTTGTGGCTCGTGGGCTCTAGAGCGCAGTCTGAGTAGTTGTGGCGCATGGGCTTAGTTGCTGCGCAACATGCGGGATCTTCCTGGACCAGGGCTCGAACCTCTGTCCCCTGCATTGGCAGGCGGATTCTTAACCTCTGCACCACCAGGGAAGACCCTACCTTTTTTCTTTTAAGAGAGGGGTCATTTCCGGGTAACCTGCCACGAAGTTGCATTATAAAATCATGTTTTAGCTCAGGCTTCCTGGCTTGTTTTTCAAGGGAATTAGGAGGTTTAATGCATTTGTGTTGCTAAAGAGCTTGAGATCTGCTCAGGAAAGTCACTTTAGAATGCCTAAGTGCTAGAATCATAATATTTATTGGGAACTGATGAATAGAGTTCTTAAAATAGTCTTGCCCATTGTATCATTGAAAGCATGCTATATTAATCCCTTTTGTCTTAGGTGTATGATTTCTGGAAGATGAATGGAAAGAGGAAATTAGTGGATTTTGGAGTGGATTGTATAAGAATGAACAATTTTTATAAAGGTCTCTTTTCTTAAAGTGACAAATGCTAGAAAAATACCTTTAGCTGCACCAACATGCGCCTGGTAATTACAAGTCTAATAAATGGGCAAATCCCATATGCTGCTAGATGGAGATTGTGAGAGGCACCTCCACATGGAAGTCTGTTCTGAGATGGGGCAGAGTAACTGCAGAGGGTCACTCTTATCTAGAGTTCCTAATGTTGGGTATGTCATTTATTGTCACATTCATTCTCTGGGAGAAGGGAGGGCTTCATTCTTGTTTTTTGTGGGTTTGATAGCCTTTGGTATTTATATCAGGAATGGATTTAACAAATGAACATGTCTTCAATTCTGAGGAAGGATTTGGTGGTCAGAGCAATTGCTTCCTGAGGTGGGACAGTCACCTTCATTTGGGAGAGTTTGGGGAGAGGCTCAGGGAGACAGCTGGAGGGGAAGCAAATTACTCCACCTGGTGGTGCTAACTATTCTCTGAAGTGTTTGAAACATCTAGTCTAAAACGTGCCCTTCTCTCCTCTCTATAGCTAATGAAAAGGCCAAGGCTGAGTTTCTCTTCTCATACCCATTTTTTGCTTCTGGTTACTCAGTTTTCTGTACAAAGGTTCTCTTGCTATTCAGTCAAATCTCATTTTACTTCTATAAAAGTATATAGTCTCTTGCCCAGTGTTCCCCAAAGACCTACCCTCTCCTAATTTTCAGGAGTGAATACTCCAAAACAGAGAAGCTAGCCCAGTTTTTGCTCTAGGAGAGTACTTGCCATCATCATCCACAAACTTCTTTAGGTTACCCATTCTGCATAATAATAATAGTTACAATAATTGCGATTCTGACACAGGGGGGTATGCATGCGACTTTTGTCGTCACCATGTGGGAGAGGCAAGAACAGCATCTGTCGTACAAATTCAGTGTAGAACTATATCAAAATGATTGCTTGATAATCATCCATGTTTAGCACTTCTCTCAGAAAGACAGGTTTTGATGACCATCAGTTCCTCTGATCAGAGGAAGGGAAATTTTTCCACCAAAAGTGACAGTAGGAGGTATGACTGGGTGCGGATATGGGTACATTTGTCATGGTTGCATGTAAGGCGTGTGTGGGAGATGGCAAATAGAAAATAACTTTAGCTAAATGACATTGACATTATTATCTCTAAAATAGAAGTTGAAGTTTTCTACTGAGAGTGAGCGAAAGAGGAGGCTTAAAGAGTGTGGTTATATTACTCAGACTGGTCTGTAGGTTATCAGATGTGTCTTCAAATTACAATTGTAAATTTCAGCAAATTACAGAACTTAATTTTTTTCTCCATCATTATAAATCCTCTAGGTCTGTGATTTCATCAGACAGCATATATGCTTATAGAATGTCGGAGAACTGGCTGAATTGAGATGTCATTTTGAAAGCAACCTTTAATGTAGCACTGGGATACATGGGCTCTAATATTACCTGCAGTTGGAAAGTTGTGGACAAAGACCTCCTGAGTTTTAGTAAATTCTCATTAACTCAGAAGTCAGATGGAAGACAGGAGAGGTTGACACCTCCTACTGTACCTCTGTGAGTGTCACACATCACTCTTCTTTTTCCAATTGCCCCGTAAGAATTGGGCAGGGCACCTATTTCTACCCACTTCTTAGAACTTTAGGGGTGATTGCATCAGAATGAAACATTTTTTTTAACTTTTTAATTTTGTTGCATTTTCTCTCTTGGAAAGATTTACATTGAAAGAACTCTTTGTACATAGCTTATCTGTTCACAATTTGAGCAATTTGTCTGCATTTCTATTCTGAATTCAACTATTACCCTTTTGAAGATTTTCATGTCATGTTCTGTAAAATCTTCTTTTTACAGCCATAAAAAGAGCAGAAGTAGATATTGCTATTCAGTAAGGAGTGGGTATCATTAGCTCAGTACATCAGAAATCCTCTGAATATAGAAGGATTTCTTCTAAAATGATACAAAAATTAGAGTATTTAGCAAAGAATAAAGCATTTCACTTCCTAAAAGAATTCTAACCTTCAGTTTCTCACTTCTCTTTTCTGAAGTGCTAAGCAGGGGAAGTTTAGTGTCAATACTTACAAAAGCACATTTTCCTTACTAAAGCAGTAGCATGGTCTTCTGGGTAAGTGAGGCAAATTAAAATTTAGGTGGACTGGGTTCTTTCAAACTCAACTGCTACCTGACCTTGGTAATGCTGTTTACCCTCTCTGAGCCTCAAGTTACCCATCTGTAAAGTTGGACTCATAATGATCTTGCATTTACACACTCCTTTGAGGATTATAAAGGGAAGGTACTATATAAACCAGGAACTTTTTATTCTTTATAGTTTTCAACTGAGAGTATTACTTACCTAGGGTTCAGAACAGATCAATGAGGAGCTAGGAAGTAGGATTTTTAAAGAAAGGTTAAACTAAAAGTTGTGCAGAGAGCAAATATTTATATATTAACTTATGTAATCCCATTGGCTTCCAATATATGTTTGGAAATGTTTCTATAGGAAAAACCAAATAGCTCCAACTCAAGGAGAAATTTCACTTGAGAATCCTCATACTCAACTTCAGGAAATGTTTAGCCTTTGTCAAAAATATAGTTTGATTATATTTAATTTTCCTACTCACTCTGGTAGGATGTTAGATGACCATTCTGTATGACCAGGCATAAAATTTAAAAATATATTGGACACTAATTATTATCTCACTGCATGTCCTCACTGTCTCAACTGAAGTTGGACTGTCTGGGCTGTGAGATAGCTGTAGTTGATTAGTAGATGTCTTTAGTAGCAGGAAGCTTAGGGAGGTGTATTTTCAGAACAGATGTTAATTGTCTTCATTTAGCATAATAACAAACCTCTATGGATCTTGATTCCCAGAACTAGACCAAAAGAGTATTCTACAATGGCAGTGTTGATGAACCCCGCAGGAGTCCTGTTATCTTTGGAGGCAACTGTGACTTCAAATCTAAAATAGATCACTGTTTACGTTAGCAAAATGAACTTAAACCAAATGTGATCAAGTTGAGAAGAATTGTTGTTTGGAGAACGCATAAACCTAAGTAAAAAGAATTTAATAAGGCCTTCTGGCTTATGTAATGGTGAATTGCAAACAGATGGTCCAACTGTCTATCTACTTAGCATTTATGGGTAAGGAACAGTGCTAGAAACTGGGATATGGTAAGTAAAAAATTTCTATATACAAAGAAGTCCCTTAATCAAAGAGGAGGATAAATAAAAGAAGAACAACAATAGCATCATAATTCAGGAATTAAAGATCTTGATGGTAGTAGAACTAATCAGCCCTTTAAATGGGTAAAATATATTAGAAGTACTAGCTTAGAAGGATAAAGAAAATTACGGAAAAGAGGAAGTGGAAGATAATGGAAAACATGTTGGAGTTTATCATTTATGAAATACTGAGAGCACCATATTGTGAGCTTCTGTAATATCTTTGTGTTATTTGGTGATGGAAAAATGACTTTAAATATGTATTTTATGCTGTCACATTTTATAATAGAAAGTTGTGGAATCTCCTTTCTAATATTTTGAAGGAGAGAATGTAGAGTGATTTTCTGTCATCAGTGGCTCCAAATATAAATGATGACTTGACTTGAGGTGTTAGGGAGTGGTGGAGACTATGGTGAAGTGTCAGCTGCCAGTTATGTTTAGAGGAAAGAAGATGAACTTTCTGACCCCTTCAGTTCTAAGTATTTGGCTATAAGTAAATTTCTTTACACTAATTTTAGGACAAAATTAAATGTGGCTTCCTTGACCAACAGATCATGTAAGAGAAGCTGGTCTTATGTGAACAAAGCTATTTCAGAGCCTAAAAAAGTACAGCTCATTTCCACAACAGCACTTTCTCTATGAGCATTTGGTGTCCTGTTGCTGATTCCAAGCAGCATAAACTTTGTGCAGCTGACATTTTCTGACTCAACTCCTGCTATAATTGAAATTACTTTATTAAACAAGTTGAATCATTTCAATTACTTCGTGGGCTGGAGTGCTGGAGGCATACATGATGACTACATGCTGATTAAATTAGAGCTTGTACACCCCAGAAAGATGTGCATACCAGAAAAAGGCTTTCTCTTTCTTCAGTATAAAAAAGTCCTCTCTAATTCATATTCACTGGATAGATCCCTTTGGGTTGTATGTTAATATTCATAAGATAAACCACATAGGTAAAGCAGAAGATTAAAATCAAGTCTCTTAATAAAGAAGCAAGAGTAATGACTACAGTAAAATCTCCAGAAATGCCATTATCCCCCTGAAGAGTGAACAGTACTGCTGTACATGTGTTGAAGCTGAGCTAGAGAACAATAAAAAATGAATTACTGCAGTGATTTGGATTTTAAAATCTGCTGGAGAGGAATGCGCAAACACAGTCACAGACCAATAGAAGAGAATATCAGGATCAGATGGTTGTACAAAGCAACATCTTAAGAGTAGAGTTTACAGTTCACCTTATTTTGATATGAGAATAGATTTGTGCTATAGGAGATAGCACTAAAAATTATTTCTCTTAAATAGACTATATTCTCTTGGATTCAGTACTGAATTCTGAGGATTGGGGATAAATAAAGCACCGCCCAGTTAGTTGATTCTTGCTAGTTTACCTACTGTATTTCTGCTTTCCTTTGGCCATTTGTGTTGAACTCTTCTTGAAGAGACAAGGAAATTACATTTGCATATCCTTCCATAGATATTTACTGAGTGCCCATTTTGAGCTGGATACTTTCTTAGGAATCCCACAATTAACAGACAAAACTTCTGCTCTCATGAAGCTTATATTCTAGTGGGAAGCAAAAAAACATCTAAACCAGTTATAATGATAATTTCAGAGAATGAGAAGTGCTGTGAGAAAACAAAGCTGATAAGGGTATTGGGGTGACTTGTTTGTTTTTGCTGGGAGTTGTGCCATGTTAAATAGGGACATCAGGGAAGGCCTGTCTCTAAGGAGGGGGCATTTGAGAAGAGAATAGTTGCATATTAGTGCCATTATACTAATAACTTATTGTTGTATCATGCTTTAGCATTTACAGGGCACTTTCAAATAAAATATATCATTTAGTCCTCATATCAATCTTGTGAGATCAGAATTATGATCTCAATTTTCTAAATGAAGCTAAGAAAGCTTAAGTGACTTGCCCCAAATTATATAGCCAGTGTGTGGCAAGACTTAGGTCCATGTCTTATATTGCAAAGATAATTTTACTTTACAAAGAAAACTAGGGGGTTTAAATAAACTACTGCCACTTCAAAAATATTATTTTTGCATAACTTCCTTTCAGTCCTTGTGTGTGTATTTGTGTTTGCATGTGAGCATGAGTGTATGTGTATTCGTTCAAAAAGAATTGAACTCTTGCAAAAATGTATTACTCAGTAACTAAGAGGTACATTAACATTTGGTCAAAACCAATTTATAAAGGAACTGTGATGTTCATTTCTATAATTTACAAATATTCAAGATGTACCCCTCATGTCAGAAGGCATACATTAATCCTGTAGTCTAGCTCATTCCAAATACTCTAATATATCACAGTTAGAGGGTAAAATGACAGCTTCAATGCAGTCTTTATTTCCTCATGGCTAATGAGGAAGAAGACTACAAAGTGAGGTTCTTGACATAACTTACATGCAAACCACATGTTTCTATAATCTGGTTGATGAGTAATGTAATTTTAAAAGACTTCATTTTGAATCACCCTATATTTTGCATAGTGGTAATCAGTTTCTACCTTTGTGCATTTTTAATTAACTCTACATGCCGCAATTTGCTAAACAGTTCAATTGTCAAATGCAGGTTTTCTCACTCCGAACTGTTAGTACAATTTCTACTTACCTAAAAAAATTCATCTTGTTTCTGCCAGAGCTTGAAGCAGTTGCATCTTCATTTTCATTTTTTTCAAGAAAGCTTTTCTAAGAAGCCATGTCCCAGGCAGAATGAACAGCATACACGAATGCCTGGAGGTTGGTACTTAGAGAGTGAAGGACAGAGTGACATAAGATAAAGATTGAACAGCACGTAGTGAGGCCTGATCTGGAGGGCATTGATGCCATGCAAGGGGGTGTGAGCTTTCTCCTTAGGATGATAGGAGCCATGAAAGGCTTTAAGCAGGGTATGGGCAAATTTACTTAGTTCCTTTGATTATATTTCAAATGTCATTTTCTTTTTAAACTTCTTGTCATATAAATTTCATGAGAAACAGGCTGTTTACTATATGGGAGGGCATTTTATACTCAACCCTGAAGCATATTAACAGACATAACCAAAGTAATTCTTTCCTTTTCTTCTGAGCACAGTTTTTATCATTACTGGAAGAATTTGATGAGTCTTGAAAAATATATATTCATATTTTCAAACGTGTATTTCAGAAACTTAGTGCATCCACGTTCATGTGTTTGAGGGTGTTCATTCCATCATCATAGCAGGCTGTATTTTCTCCTCCTTTCATTCTCTCATCTCCTTAGAAATCAGCAATTAAAGCCAGTGCTGTACCAAAATTAGAAAGCAGCAGAAATATTCTCGGTATTATCATTTGGGTTCACACTGTTTTAAACTAGAGTCTTGAAGAAGATTGAAAAATTGGATTTTGGGATTGAATACTGACTCAACAGTAGGTACCTTCCTGTGGAGATTAATATTTTGTTCTGTTTGAGGAAAAGACTGATTTATGACATATATTTGACTGTTAGAGGACTTGAGCTCTTATAATAGCTGTACATAATAATAGCTGTAATTTATTGTGCTAGGTTTTATATATATATATATGCATATATATATATATGTATATCATAATTTGCAAAACAACTCTATGAAGTCTTTTTCTCCCCCATTCCAAAGTGAGGGCTAGAGAGGTTAAGAATCTTGCCCCAGGTCACACACAAGAGGTAAAACCTGGCTTTGAACCAGCTTATCTGAATTGTAATATGCTGCTTCTAACCATGTCACTCAACCCCTCCCACTTCAGCAAGCCAACTTTAGACAAATTAACCTCTGTGGATCTCAGTTTTCTATAAAATATAGAAATTGGACTAGGTAAAGAAGTTAGACTAAATTATCTCTAAACTTTCTAGCTTGGGCATTCTGTAAGTGGTCTTCCTCTTAGACATGGCCAGTTGTGAGCAATAGAATTATTTGATAAAGTCATTATGTGATTCTTGGTTTATATTGCATTTTCTTTATAGGAAGAAAAAAGGAATCAAAGTTTTTAGATAGGCAAATAGTGAATGATAAGGATAAGGATTTTAAAAAGTGCAGACCTTGGAGCCTGAGGTAGCTGGATGCCAGTCCTAGCTCTGACACTCACTAGATGGGTCGCATAACATTTCTGAGCTCCAATTTGTTTATCTGGAAAACTGGGATGATGATATACAACTTGCAGAGTTGCATGAAATTTAGAGATAATGTTTAAGTTTTAGATTTTCCTTGATACAAGTAAATATTATCATTATCATTGACAGTGTGATTACACATCACTGTCATTATCAGAACCCACAACATTAATGATAGAAAAATGGAAACTTGCTGTGGTTTCCTTTGATATCTACTTAAAAAAATGGTCTGAATCAGAGAATTGATTCACACTCAAAACAATAGATTAATAAAAAGAAATGAAATTGAATTATTTGTAGTGAGGTGGATGGACCTAGAGTCTGTCATACAGAGTGAAGTCAGTCAGAAAGAGAAAAACAAATACTGGATGCTAACACATATATATGGAACCTTAAAAAAAAAAAAGTGGTTCTAAAGAACCTAGGGGCAGGACAGGAATAAAGATGCAGATGTAAAGAATGGACTTGAGGACACGGGGAGGGGGAAGGGTAAACTGGGACAAAGTGAGAGAGTGGCATGGACATATATACACTACCAAATGGAAAATAGATAGCTAGTGGGAAGCAGCCACGTAGCACAGGGAGATCAGCTCGGTGCTTTGTGACCACCTACAGGGGTGGGATAGGGAAGGTGGGAGGGAGACACAAGAGGGAGGAGATATGGGGATATATGTACATGTATAGCTGCTTCACTTTGTTATAAAGCAGAAACTAACACACCATTGTAAAGCAATTATACTTCAATAAAAATGTGAAAAAAATAAAAAAGATAGATCAAAAGATCTATATTGGAGAAGTGAAGATTAATAAAAAAAATCTTATAAGTGAAAAAAAAAGCGATGGGTTAGACCTGAGTGGATAGACCATAAGTAGTTGAATATAATAATATTTACTCATTCATGCAATAAATATTAATTGAACACCTACTCATAGCTATGTTACTATTTTAAACCATGGATTTAACAATAAACAAAACAAAGTTCCTGTGGTCACAGAATAACATTTTATTGGGAATGACAGAAATAAACATAAATTATGTCAGTAGAGATTAGGGCAATGATGAAGTATAGAGCAGGGTAAGTGGAGAGAGTGTGAGTTTCTGTGGAAGAAACTTTTTTATTTATACAGTGGTTGGAGTAAATGCTCCCAGTGATGACATTTTAAAAAAGACCAAAAGGAGTGAAGGAACAATGTGGACATCTGAGGAACATTCCAGGCAAAGGGAACAGCATGTGCTAAGACTATGAGGTGGAAATGTGCTTCAGTGCTTAAAGAAGAGCAAGGAAGCCAATGTATCTGGAGCAGAGTGAGCCTGAGAAGAGCAAGAAGAGGTGATGCCAGAAAGATAGCAAGAGTCTATCATATTGGGTCATATATGCTATTATAAAGTTTCTTGTCTTTTCCTCTGAGTGAGATCAGAAGCCATCAGAAAGATTTAAGCAGAGAAGTGACATACTCTGACATATATAAAAAGATTACTTTGGCAGAAGTGTTGTGAATAGACAGTAGGTAGGCAAGAGTGGAAGCAAGGAGACAAGTTAGGGGACTATAGAAATGAATGTGATAATTTTACAATAATGCTGTAATAATTCAGATGGTTTTAACAAGATAGTAGCAGCAGAAGTGCTAAGAAGTTGTTGGAGCTTGGATAAATTTCCATGATGCAGCCGAGATGATTGGCTGATAAATTAGTAGCAGTACATGAGAGAGGATGAGGGGTCAAGGATGACACTAAGGTTTTTGGGCTGAGAAACTAGAAGGATGGAACTGATATTTATTGAGAAGGAGAACACAATGGGAGGAGTAATTTTGGTGGTGGTGGTGAGTTAAAAATCAGTAATTCAGTTTTGAATATGGTAAGCTTGAGAAACTGATTAGATAATCCAAAGGGAGACACCAGTAAGAAGTGGAATAAATGATCTAAAGTTCAGGGGGAAAAGATGGTGTAGAGAGAAAAATTTGGGAGACATCAGCATATAGATGGTATTTAGAGAAAAGGAACTGAATGAGATCACCCAGAAAGTGAGTGTCAGTAGGGAAGTTTGGAGACTAAGCCCTGGGACTTGCCAATGTTTGGTTGTTGGGAAGATGAGAAGGAACAGACAGAGGAGACTGAGAAGGAGCAACCAGTAAAGTAGGAGGAGACAGAGAGGGTGACTTGGAAGCTAAGCAAAGAAAGTGTTTCAGGAAGGAGAAGATGTATTGAATAACATGAGGACTGGGAAGTGACCTCTGGATTTTATATCCCAGTGGTTGATAACTTTGGCTGCAGTGGAGTGTTAGGGTTTAAATCCTGACTGGAGCATATTCAAGAAAGAATGACAGAAAACAGAATGTTTAAAAGTTTTTTGAATAGTTTTGTTGTTACAAGGAATAGACATTGGGGGCAGGGTAGTTGGAGGGGGGACATATGATATCACAAGAAGATATTTAAACACGGGAGATGTTACAGTCTGTTGTATGGTGATGGAATGATAGGATTGAGAGTGAAAAATTGGTGCTGCTGAGAGAGAGAGAGAGAGAGAGAGAGAAACAATTGCATGATGTCCCTGACTAGGTGAAAGGGGATGGCCTGAGATATGCACACAGGCAGCTTAGGTAGCTAATCAGATTGCAGAAATCAGGGATCTATTAAAAGTCATGCGAATAAAGATAGAGACACAACTACAGAGCCAGAATCAAGAGACTACAGTAGGTGGGGCAGCTTTCTGCCTTTGATGCAGAAGCTTGTATGGCATACAGCAAATTGGGAGGTCCACGAGACAAGGCCACATGGAATATTTGATTATAATCAGAAATCCATGGGCAAGAAGTTAGGCGCTTTCTGGATTATTGCTGCCATAATGATAATGCAGCAACACCCTCCTGGTCAGGTGGCATCGTTTTTCAGTCTTAGAGTTCATTACCTATTTGTAAGCTTACTGAGAGCAGGGACAATACCTTATATCTCTTTATATCCTCCTTTAGCTCCTACAGTGCCTTGTACACAGTGGCTGCCAAATAAATATAAAATTGAATTGAAGATACTCCTCAGTACTAAAAGTATTTATATTGGGCCAAAGTAACAAATTGAAACGTGGATAATTGAGCCTCTCAGTCATCAACAACCTATATGACTGATTACTTCTCAATTAACTAAATTTGACTATATTGACTAGTTTATCTAGAGATGGAGATGAGACTTCATGGGCAGCTGTGCATTGAATGACCTCTTCCAGGTTTCCCAACCATTTACCAAAGAATATTTGGAGGCTGTCTTCCCAGCTTGTTTCCGTGGAAATAATGCCCTTTTACTACTAAGTGACAGAATATTTCTATTTTATTCTAGCAAAGCAGGTCAATCACTGCTATTTCTATTATGATTATTTACAACACCCTAAATGGTAGAGAGAAGGGAGAGGAGTGAAATGTAAAGCAAAGAGTTCGCAGATGGAGCAGAGCTGCAGATATGAGCTCCCTCTTTTTGTCACTAGCTCTGTGATTTGGGGCAAGACCCTTATGTTTCTGAGCTTCGAAGTCCTCTGCTATAAATTATAATCATACCCATCTTGTTGATTTTGCAGATCACTGTGAAGAGCAGGTGAAAATGGTTGGAGAAAGATAAAATATTGCTCCTTTACTGGGGTCCATGGACAGGCTTCATGTGTATTTTAGGAACCTCCTGAAATTGAATGAAGATTTGCCTTTATGCATTTCTGCATTTTCTCTCTAGATTCTCAAAGGTTTGTCTTCAGATTCTCAAAGGGTTTTGTGACAACATTGCTGAAAAGCAATAATAACAGACAGAGTTGAAATTGTTTACTCTGGCCAGGTGTGATAACCTTAAATTACAATAATGTTTTCTGTGCCCAGGTGAGGGTTAAAAATAACACTGCATGCAGTAGTGGTTCTCCATCTTTAGTATGCATCACAATCACCTGGAAGACTTGTTAGATTTCTGGGCCCCACCGCCAGGATTTTTAATTCAGTAGGTTTGAGGTACAAATCTACGTTTCTAATAAGTTCCCAGGTGCTGCTGCTGCTACTGGTCTCGATTCCACATTTTGAGAATCACTGGCATAAAGTATAGGTAAGCTCTGTAAGTATTTAGTAGGCAGGTTATTGGAGAAGCTTTGATTTTCAGGAAGTGGGTAATGTCCTTGAATAGATAGTGGTAATGGTCTCTACTTTGGACTTTGTTGAAAGAAAAATAAGGTTTTTTTTGCATTTTTGGTAGTGTTACTAAAGCTGACTTCTTTCTTGAGCAGTATGTCACAGCTCAACAGCTCTTAACATCTCTCTTGGGGGCCAAAATGGTGTAGTATTCTATCTGACAATATGCCTGCTATTTCCCTGCTGATCTCACAGAGAGGCAGAATTAGAGCCTTGTGTCTCAAGTCCAGGAACTGCCGATGGCTGCCATGTGGGCTGAATGGACCCTTTAACTGAGGAAGTCACAGGGTTCTCTGTAAAGCCTTTACAAGGATATGAAAATACATTTTCTTTTGAACGAGAAGGAAAGAGGCTTTTGGAAGTAAGTACCTTTTGAAGATGTTTCCATTCGTGGTGAACAGGGAGTGAGGAATTGAAATATAAAGTACTGTTTGTCATTTTGATTCTGTATTTCTTGCTGTGGAACATCGTCCAACATTACTTGTCCCGTTCCTTCCTTAGGAGGAGGATGTATACACATTTTCATGGCTGTCCTGGACAGCAACAAAGAACACTGGCAAATAGCATAGAAATAAAAGTGCTAACTGGCAGCACCCAGGATGAGAAACATTTGGGCAAAGCTTGTTATTGCGAAGCAGGAGAACATATTTTAAACACTGCCAACAGTGTGCTCTATAATTTCATTCGTCCTCATAAATGCCATTTTTCAAAATCTCACTTCATTGCTATTTTAGTTTTCTCAGGCCTGCCCTCATCTTCATTTTCTGTTTGCCCTTAGTCCTTTAATACTTTCTTATCTTTACCAGACTGTTTCGAATACTTAATCTTTGGAGAAACTCTTTTTCAGTCAGATCTGGTACCTGTCAAGGAACAGTAAATAAGCATAATATTATAGATTAGAGTTTAAAAAGGCTATTTAGGTTGCATCAGTGCAAGCCATATTAATATCTGAGATGCCAAGGAGCTTTCACAGTTATGGAACTCAGAGGTGACTAAAATGTTTTAATCCTTCAAATGTGGAAGAGGAAGAAGGAGAGATCATTTTCACTTTTACATAAGCAAAACTTGTCTGTCCAAGGGCATGCAGTCTTAGAAACAGAGCAGAAGGAGCTGAGCTGGCAGACAGTTTGCTGGGTGGGGGCAGTCTTGTCTATTTGCCTGTACATGTTTCTTCAGTGCCCCCAACACTTATTCCCTTCAAAATCAGTTGGGACTTACAAGAACTTGCAAACTATTTTTAAACAGGTCAGAGCTGGAGCATTAAAAATGGTGAATAGCTGTAAATCCCAGAGAAATAGCATATAGGTAAAACTACAGATATTTATGCAGTAGTTTTGGTTCCAAACATCCCCATTTCTCAAGGCATTTGAATATTTTTGGTTTACAAAATACTTCCACTTGCTTTTTTAATGTTAGAAGTGTCTACATTTTTATAACTCTCACTGAGGTATCTTATGCTCATTACTGTCTCCATAAAAGCTAGTGATTTGGTGGTAGTGGTGCACTTTATGAGCTGTCATGGGATATACTACATATTATGTTAAGGCGAGGAGGGAGAAGATGACAAACAAATCATAAAGTTGTCCGTTTTCCTAGACAATTTTACATCTGTTTTCCTCATTTTTTAACGTTTTAAATGATCTATATATTGGCAAAGTAAAATGTTTGTGTTGCTTTTTCATGCTTGGTGCAATTAAGGACCATGTTCTTATCAAAACATACATTTCACATTTTTTTTCAAACCAAATAATGAAGAAGAGACTTGGTTGCTTATTTTAGTTATGCTATTAAAGAAGTGAGTCATTTGTCAGTCTCTTTCTGTGTTATAAAGCCATAATAATACTAAGTTCTGCAGGTCTGGTTATAATGTAGACTCCAAGACCTAAGAGAATGGGGCAAAGTGATTTGATTTGTACATTGTGTGGTATTTGGGTTACTGCTGGGGTGTAGTCCTCATTGTAAATTAATACATTGGTATTTTAGTTTATCAATACATTTATGAAACTTTGGGTAATGCAACGTAATCCCACTTAGACCTGACCACTCTTGAGAAAATTTGGTACAAAGATAAAGGAACTCTGTATGTAAAGCTAAATGTAAAGATTTAGATTTGTTTTTAACATCTTTATTGGAGTATAATTGCTTTACAATGGTGTGTCAGTTTCTGATTTATAACAAAGTGAATCAGCTGTACATATACGTATATCCCCATATCTCTTCCCTCTTACATCTCCCTCCCTCCCACCCTCCTTATCCCACCCCTCTAGGTGGTCACAAAGCACCGGGCTGATCTCCCTGTGCTATGCGGCTGCTTCCCGCTAGCTTTCTGTTTTACATTTGGTAGTGTATATATGTCCATGGCACTCTCTCACTTTGTCCCAGCTTACCCTTCCCCCTCCCCGTATCTTCAAGTCCATTCTCTAGTAGGTCTGCGTCTTTCTTCCCGTTGTGTCCCTAGGTTCTTCATGACCATTTTTTTTTTTTTTTTAAATCCATATACATGTGTTAGCATCTGGTATTTGTTTTTCTCTTTCTGACTTACTTCACTCTGTATGACAGACTCTAGGTCCATCCACCTCACCACAAATAACTCAATTTCGTTTCTTTTTATGGCTGAGTAATATTCCATTGTATATATGTGCCACATTTTCTTTATCCATTCATCTGTCGATGAACACTTAGGTTGCTTCCATGTCCTGGCTATTGTAAATAGAGCTGCAATGAACATTGTGGTACATGACTCTTTTTGAATTATGGTTTTTCTCATGGTATATGCCCAGTAGTGGGATTGCTGGGTCGTATGGTAGTTCTATTTTTAGTTTTTTAAGGAACCTCTGTACTGTTCTCCATAGTGTCTGTATCAACTTACATTCCCACCAGCAGTGCAAGAGGGTATGCTTTTCTCCACACCCTCTCCAGCATTTATTGTTTGTAGATTTTTTTGATGATGGCCATTTGACCAGTGTGAGATGATATCTCATTGTAGTTTTGATTTGCATTTCTCTAATGATTAGTGATGTTGAGCATCCTTTCATCTGTTTGTTGGCAATCTGTATATCGTCTTTGGAGAAATGTCTATTTAGGTCTTCTGCCCATTTCTGGATTGGGTTGTTTGTTTTTTTGATATTGAGCTGCATGAGCTGCTTGTAATTTTGGAAATTAATCCTTTGTGAGTTGCTTCATTTGCAAATATTTTCTCCCATTCTGAGGGCTGTCTTTTCATCTTGTTTATGGTTTCCTTTGCTGTGCAAAAGCTTTTAATTTTCATTAGGTCCCATTTGTTTACTTTTGTCTTTATTTCTATTTCTCTAGGATGTTGGGTCAAAAAGGATCTGGCTGTGATTTATGTCATAGAGTGTTCTGCCTGTGTTTTTCTCCAAGGGTTTGATAGTGTCTGGCCTTACATTTAGGTTTTTAATCGATTTTGAATTTATTTTTGTGTATGGTGTTAGGGAGTGTTCTAAGTTCATTCTTTTACATGTAGCTGTCCAGTTTTCCCAGCACCACTTATAGAAGAGCCTGTCTTTTCACTGTATATTCTTCCCTCCTTTATCAAAGATAAGGTGACCATATGTGCGTGGGTTTATCTCTGGGCTTTCTATCCTGTTCCATTGATCTATCTTTCTGTTTTTGTGCCAGTACCATACTGTCTTGATTACTGTAGCTTTGTAGTATAGTCTGAAGTCCGGGAGCCTGATTCCTCCATCTCCGTTTTTCTTTCTCAAGATTGCTTTGGCTATTTGGGGTCTTTTGTATTTCCATACAAATGGTGAAATTTTTTGTTCTAGTTCTGTGAAAAATGCCAGTGGTTGTTTGATAGGGATTTCATTGAATCTGTAGATTGCTTTGGGTAGTAGATTCATTTTCACAATGTTGATTCTTCCAATCCAAGAACATGGTGTATCTCTCCATCTATTTGTATCATCTTTAATTTCTTTCATCAGTGTCTTATAATTTTCTGCATATAGGTCTTTTGTCTCCTTAGGTAGGTTTATTCCTAGGCATTTTATTCTTTTTGTTGCAATGGTAAATGAGAGTGTGTTCTTAATTTCACTTTCAGATTTTTCATCATTAGTGTATAGGAGTGCAAGAGATTTCCGTGCATTAATTTTGTATCCTACTACTTTACCAAATTCCTTGATTAGCTCTAGTAGTTTTCTGGTAGCATCTTTAGGATTCTCTATGTATAGTATGATGTCATCTGCAAACACTGACAACTTTACTTCTTCTTTTCTGATTTGGATTCCTTTTATTTCTTTTTCTTCTCTGATTGCTGTGGCTAAAACTTCCAAAACTATGTTGAATAATTGTGGTGAGAGTGGGCAACCTTGTCTTGTTCCTGATCTTAGTGGAAATGATTTCAGTTCTTCACCTTTGAGGACGATGGTGACTGTGGGTTTGTCATATATGGCCTTTATTATTTTTAAGTAAGTTCCCTCTATGCCTACTTTCTGCAGAGTTTTTATCATAAATGGGTGTTGAATTTTGTCAAAAGCTTTCTCTGCATCTATTGAGATGATCATACGGTTTTTCTCCCTCAATTTCTTAATATGGCGTATCACATTGATTTGCATATACTGAAGAATCCTTGCATTCCTGGGATAAACTCCACTTGATCATGATGTATGATCCTTTTAATGTGGATTCTGTTTGCTAGTATTTTGTTGAGAATTTCTGCATCTATGTTCATCAGTGATATTGGCCTGTAGTTTTCTTTCTTTGTGACATCTTTGTCTGGTTTTGGTATCAGGGTGATGGTGGCCTCGTAGAACGAGTTTGGGAGTGTTCCTCCCTCTGCTATATTCTGGAACAGTTTGAGAAGGATAGGTGTTAGCGCTTGTGTAAATGTTTGATAGAATTCACCTGTGATGCCATCTGGTCCTGGACTTTTGTGTGTTGAAAGATTATTAATGACAGTCTCAACTTCAGTGCTTGTGATTGGTTTGTTTATATTTTCTATTTCCTCCTGGTTCAGTCTCAGAAGGTTGTGCTTCTCTAAGAATGTGTCCATTTCTTCCAGGTTGCCTATTTTATTGCCATATAGTTGCTTGTGGTAATCTCTCATGATCCTTTGTATTTTTGCAGTCTCAGTTGTTACTTCTCCTTTTTCATTTCTAATTCTATTGATTTGAGTCTTCTCCCTTTTTGTCTTGTTGAGTCTGGCTAATGCTTTATCAATTTTGTTTATCTTCTCAAAGAACCAGCTTTTAGTTTTATTGATCTCTGCTATTGTTTCCTTCATTTCTTTTTCATTTATTTCTGATCTGATGTTTATGATTTCTTTCCTTCTGCTAACTTTAGGTTGTTCTTTTTTTCCTTCTTTCTCTAATTGCTTTAGGTGTAAGTTCAGGTTGTTTATTTGAGATTGTTCTTGTGTCTTGAGGTAGGATTGTATTGCTATCAACTGCCATCGTAGAACTTCTTTTGCTACATTCATAGGTTTTGGGTTGTCGTGTTTTCATTGTCATTTGTTTCTAGGTATTTTCTGATTTCCTCTTTGATTTCTTCAGGGGTCTCTTGGTTATTTAGTAGTTTAGCCTACATATGTTTGTATTTTTTTTTTACAGAGTTTTTCCTGTAATTGATATCTAGTCTCATAGTGTTGTGGTCAGAAAAGATACTTGATATGAGTTCAATTTTCTTAAATTTACCGAGGCTTGATTTGTGACCCAAGATATGATCTATCCTGGAGAATGTTCCATGAGCACTTGAAAAGAGAGTGTATTCTATTGTTTTTGGATGGAATGTCCTATAAATATCAATTAAGTGCATCTTGTTTAATGTATCATTTAAAGCTTGTGTTTCCTTATTTATTTTCATTTTGGATGATCTGTCCATTTGTGAAAGTGAGGTGTCAAAGTCCCCTACTGTGATTGTGTTACTGTCGATTTCCCCTTTTATGGCTGTTAGGATTTGCCTTATGTATTGAGGTGCTCCTATGTTGGGTGCATAAATATTTACAATTATTATATCTTCTTCTTGGATTGATCACTTGATCATTATGTAGTGTCCTTCTTTGTCTCTTGTAATAATCTTTGTTTTAAAGTCTATTTTGTATGATGTGAGAATTGCTACTCCAGCTTTCTTTTGATTTCCATTTGCATGGAATATCTTTTGCCATCCCCTCACTTTCAGTCTGTGTGTGTCTGTAGGTCTGAAGTGGGTCTTTTGTAGCCAGCATATATACAGGCCTTATTTTTGTATCCATTCAGCCAGTCTATGTGTTTTGGTTGGAGCATTTAATCCATTTACATTTAAGGTAATTATCAATATGTACATTCCTATTAACATTTTCTTAATTGTTTTGGGTTTGTTATCGTAGGTCTTTTCCTTCTCTTGTGTTTCCTGCCTAGAGAAGTTCCTTTAGCATTTGTTGTTAAGCTGGTTTGGTGGTGCTGAATTCTCTTAGCTTTTGCTTGTCTGTAAAGGTTTTAATTTCTCTGCCAAATCTGAATGAGATCCTTGCTGGGTAGAGTAATCTTGGTTGTATGTTTTTCCCTTTCATCACTTCAACTATGTCCTGCCACTCCCTTCTGGCTTGCAGAGTTTCTGCTGAAAGATCAGCTGTTAACCTTATGGGGATTCCGTTGTATGTTATCTTTTGTTTTTCCCTTGCTGCTTTTAATAGTTTTTCTTTGTATTTAATTTTTGATAGTTTGATTAATATGTGTCTTAGCATGTTTCTCCTTGGATTAATCCTGTATGGGACTCTCTGTGCTTCCTGCACTTGATTAACTATTTCCATTGCCATATTAGGGAAGTTTTCAACTATAATCTCTTCAAATATTTTCTCAGTACCTTTCTTTTTCTCTTCTTTTTCTGGGACTCCTATAATTCGAATGTTGGTGCGTTTAATGCTGTCTCAGAGGTCTCTGAGACCGTCCTCAATTCTTTTTAGTCTTTTTTCTTTATTCTGCTCTGCAGTAGTTATTTCCACTATTTTATCTTCCAGGTCACTTATCCGTTCTTCTGCCTCTGTTATTCTGCTGTTGCTTCCTTCTAGAGAATTTTTAATTTCATGTATTGTGTTGTTTATCTTTGTTTGTTTGCTCTTTAGTTCTTCTAGGTCCTTGTTAAACGTTTCTTGTATTTTCTCCATTCTATTTCCAAGACTTCAGATCATCTTTACTATCATTATTCTGCATACTTTTTCAGGTAGCCTGCCTATTTCCTCTTCATTTGTTACGTCTGGTGGATTTTTACGTTGCTGCTTCATCTGCTGTGTTTCTCTGTCTTCTCATTTTGCTTAACTTACTGTGTTTGGGGTCTCCTTTTTACAGGCTGCCTGTTCGTAGTTCCCGTTGTTTTTGGTGTCTGCCCCCAGTGGCTAAGGTTGGTTCAGTGGGTTGTGTAGGCTTCCAGGTGGAGGGGACTAGTGCCTGTGTTCTGGTGGATGAGGCTGGATCTTGTCTTTCTGGTGAGCAGGTCCACGTCTGGTGGTGTGTTTTGCGGTGTCTGTCACCTTATTATGATTTTAGGCAGTCTCTCTGCTGATGGGTAGGGTTGTATTCCTGTCTTGCTAGTTGTTTGGCATAGGGTGTCCAGCACTGTTGCTTGCTGGTCATTGAGTGGAGCTGGGTCTTGTTGTTGAGATGGAGATCTCTGGGAGATTTTCGCTGTTTGATATTACATGGAGGTGGGAGGTCTCTGGTGGACCAATGTCCTGAACTTGGCTCTCCCACCTCAGAGGCACCGCCCTGACGACTTGCTGGAGCACCAAGAGCCTTTCCTCCACAGGGCAAATTGCTGTGAGTCATAATTAGCTTGAGGGGAAGAGTTTTCTTAAATCAGAGCAGAGACTCCGTAATGGAAATCCCTGGCGGAACCAGACCTGGGCCGGGAAAACCTGCACTGTAATTGGCCAAGTGCTGGAAGCTCCGTGCAGGCAACTCTGAGAGTTAAAATCTTCAGGGGGACCCAATCATGGCGGCCCTACAAATTTGTGAGATTTACCTACGGGAGCTCCACCAGGTTCTCACAGTAAATATTGGAGAAAAAAATCTCCGTGTACTTCCAGCAAGAAGAGGGGACAAGGAATCATTTTGTAAAGGTTTAGAGTAAATTGTACAAGTATTGTGAAATTTGTACCTAAATGATCACCAAAATCAAAATTAAAAGGAAAATGATAAATTGGGATAAAATGTTTATGGCGAATACAGTGGTTAAATGATTAATGGCCTTAAAGATACAGAGGTCTTAAAAATCAATAAGAAAAACTTTCAGATCACAATAGGAAAAGAACAAAGGATATGAATAGGCAATTCATAAAAAGAAGAAAATTAATTGCTGATTGGAATGAAAAAAAGCCCCTCAAATTTCATCAGTAATCAAAAGATAAGAGCTAAAATCATACACCATTCCTCTAGATCAAATTGGCAAAGATTTAAGAAGATGATATTTAGGCCTTAATCATTTATTCAGTATAAATGGCTGCCGTTGCACCTTCAAGGGTGGCCCTGAGATTTTAGAATGTATACCATTGTAACATGCTACCGTTTTCATCCTGGGCTATGCAACAATGGGCAATGAAACTAAGCTTTGAAATCAGGCACGGCAGGTTAGATTCCCAGCACTCCTATCTACAGTTTGGCGGTAAAGAGGCTGCCAGTTTCTTAAAACTTCTGAGCTTCCAATTTCTCTTCTGTAAGATGGGGATTTTGCCTACTTTGCAGAGTTATTGTGAAGAGGCAGTGAAACTAGTAATGCTTCTAGAAAAAGGTAGCTGCTTAATAAATGGTTGGTATGCTGTTGTTTGTAGACTATTTTCTGTAGTTTCAAACACAAAATTTCAGAGTTTGTATTTTGTAATGCAAAAGACTCGACCATTTCGAGTATGTGTCAGGTAGTAATGTGGGACAGGAACTGGCCCATCAGTAAATCCCAGGCTGCTTTGTGCTATGAGACATTTGACAGTGTGACTCCGGATGTCACTTGCTTCTATATAGCAGGGATCTTTTTTTTTTTAGGTAATAGGCATTGTGGAACTTTGTTTTTTCCCCACCAGAAATCTATACTGGATTTTGTAGCATGAAACATAAAATTCATACAGAACAGTGAGACAGACTAAGCAGGAGACAGAAGGAGGCATCATACAAAAAGACAAAATCTATTCCCTGGGTAACAGGCCTAGTCCCCTAGGGGGAATTTTGTAGATACACACAGGAGGAGAAACTAATCTATTACATAGATATCTGCAGTAGCAAGTCAAGAATGAGCCTCTCTAGAGTTAGAGAACTGCATTTGATGAAGCTGCTGCACTTAAAATGTGAACAGTGGGCAATTGAGGACAGAGAGACTGAGGCAAAGGGTCTGATACCAATAAACAGCCTATGTGTGTGGTAGTGGAAGAGCTTGGAGCACAGAACAAGGAGCCTCAGGCAAGACCGAGTCAGAAAAGCAACAGGCAGCCTCTGCCAGGAAGAGTTTTTCTATTTGTGCAATGATGAACAATTGGAATTAACAGTACACCAAAATGCTTATAGTTTAGTTTGTATATGTGTAGCCCCCATTTCTACTAGCTCAGTATTATCCTACCTGAGAAAGAATAAGACTTTAGGACCTCCTTATCCAAAATCCATCTTCTCTCTTATTTATGGGAGTTTTTGCTGAATGGTAGTCAGTTGACTGAAGTCAGTAGCATTAACATCTATGCATCAGCTTCTTCCTGTCTAGTACTGGCTCCCACCTGTCCACACCTGCTGCCTGCAGACCCTTTGGAGAGACACTTTTTTTGCTGGCACTGACATCATGAGAATCCAGTGTCCACATGGAAGGTGACATCTCTGGGGCACCAGAACTGAGCTGGATCCCAGTAGAGGCTGGACAAAGGGCCTCCTCATCTCAGCCACACACTTTCAGCTTCCTGAAGTAGATCTACTTGTGACCAGTGAACCCAAAACTTGTCCTAGGGACCCCAATGGACAATAGCCCAGCTCTGATCAGTGTGTCTTCTATGTCTTC